>NC_136500.1:34450332-34825510 GCF_053919585.1 Euprymna scolopes
TGGGAGGGGGATGATAGAAGGGAAGATAGTCGTTTCAGTCATGAGGGGGTTCTCCTCCCCTGACAACCTTTATATATATATATATATATATATATATATATATATATATATATATATATATATATATATATATATATATATATGAAGGTTGTTCTCAAAGTAATACTTACTATTACTTTATCTTGAAATATAAAAAGCTACAGAGTCGGGAGTTGTAACATTAACACCAGCGACATATTGTGCCCCAGAATGTAATTGTCCACATAGTCACGACTATTTTTAATGCGCCTTTGTCAGCGATGAACGATGGCTGTGCATTAACGTTGTAGGTGCATTTTCATACGAAGTTCGTTGCAAATGAATGCTTTTTTTATCTCAGAAAGTTGAAGAGCTACGAAGAAGGAAGGCGTACCATTAATACGAGCGACCATTTGTGCTACAGAATATATGTATATGTATATAGTCACCATTATTCTTAATGCACGTTTTACGACGCACGTCTATAACAGAAGTTTCTTTCTACTGAATTTTTCCGTCACAATTTTTTTAACTTTAACTCATTACAAATTAATTGTCTTCGTGCGTCCACTATAGCTTCATAATTTAAATCGTATTAACTACTTTAAATCATTAAAATGGAATTAATTGATGAGAAAAAAAAACAAATGGGAGCTAAAAATGACCAAATAAGAAGACAAAACTAATCAATAAAAAATAAGACAAAGCTAATCGATAAGAAAAAGACAACACTCATCGATAAGAAAAAAAAACAAAACAAAACCATAAGAAAAAAGACAAAACTAATCAATAAGAAAAACGACCAATTAAGAGCAAAAAATGGCCAAATAAGAAGATAAATCTAATCGATGAAAAAGAAGACAAAACTAATCGATAAGAAAAAAGAAGAGAAAGTTAATCGATTGCAAAAAGGACAAAACTTATCGATTCAGAATTTTTTACGTAAGAATTGATAATTTGGATTATTTGGATTATTCTGACTATAGTTCTCATCTTGAATGTTATTCTTACAGCGTTCTGGCCGATGTGACCTCGACATGGACGCGTAGCGCGACATATAAAATGCTAAGTATAACCTGTTTTAATTAACAGATTTGTGATATAATGTTCCATCCAAAGTATATGTAATACTACAAATCTATATAATTATAAAACTCAAATGACATTGTAATGGACGGTGTAACCCAACATCCGGTTTGCGACTTCCGTACATAAACAAATAATCAACGCGACAATAAAATGTATTGTTTTACTGTGTACGTTTTCAGCGTCCCAATTGTTTTGTTTTTTTCGCGTTGAAATTATCCAAATAAACAATTGTTAATACTTTCTGCATTTTTTTTTACATCGTTCATTTCCGTATTACGTTTAAGTTATTTTAACGCAATTTTCTTACAAATAAATCTACTTAACCCGTTGACAACCATAAGAGAATTTTTACAATGGCGATTTACCCACCGCCTTTCTTTTCTTTTAATTTATTCTCCATTTTTTAATACACCTTTCTTAAAAAACATTCATACATTTTCTTCTACACTACTAACATAAATAAATAACCCCTAAAATATTTTTTTAATTTGCGTTACAAATAAATAATCAACGCGGCAATAAAACTCCTCGTTTTATTGTGTACGTTTTCAGCGTTCCAATTGTTGTTGGGTTTTTTTTTCGCGTTTAAATTAAAAGATATATCAAAATTTGAATTTAACGTTAAGTATTATGGTATCTGTTCAGTGCACATTTACCTATAAGTATGGCAAACCATTTATAATTCAATGGCTGTAAGTTTTATTTTTCAAAAATAAACAATTATAAACAGAATGACTCATAGAATTCTATTTTTTTTTCATTTTTATACGTTTTCATAGAAATGTTTCTGTTTTGTCACAAAAATCTATTTTCTTTACGTCACAAGTGTCACGCTCATATATCAATTCCATAGATAATATAACATACTGACCCAACGGGTCACGAGTAGTCTAGTATTATAATAAATTACTTAAGATTTCTACTCAGTCATGGCTAATGAAGGGAAAACAATCTGGATTATATTTTTTTAAAAAGGGTTTAGTTTAGAACTGCACGCCTGTGGAACTCTGTTCCGTCTGCCTGCTTCCCTCCGGACTACAACGTGCATGTCTTCAAGTCTAATGTTAACAAATTCCTAATGAACCGCCCCCTTAAGTAAACACTTCATCAAATCTCCACACTAACGTAATGTACTTGCAATAACCCTTATCCCTGAGTGACTTCCGGGCCTTGATAAGTTGTGATCACTGTGTAAAAAAAAAAAAAAAAAAGTTCGAATTTCCATACAGATGCCTGATATTAACATTAAAATTCTCGAGTCCGATATGATGCACCTGAAGAAGTTGGGCGATTACATTGGTCAAAACGTTGTGAAAATAACATACAAGAAAATAATACTAGTCCAAATAATAATACGAAACTAATCCATTAGAAAAAGAAAACCAAACTAATTTATAGAAAAATAAAATTGATGAAAAAGAAGTCAAAACTAAATCGATAAGAGGACAAAATTAATCGATAAATACAAAAGGAAAACAAAGCTTATTCATAAAAAGAAGACAGAACTAATCAATAAGAAGACAAAATTAATCGATAAATACAAAAGGAAAACAAAGCTTATTCATAAAAAGAAGACAGAACTAATCAATAAGAAGACAAAATTAATCGATAAATACAAAAAGAAAACAAAGCTTATTCATAAAAAGAAGACAGAACTAATCAATAAGAAGACAAAATTAATCGATAAATACAAAAATAAAACAAATCTAACAGATAAGCAAAAAAATACAAAACTAGTTGATAATAAGACAAAAATAATCGATAAGAAAATAAAACAAACTAATAAATACAAAAAGAAGATAAAACTAATCGATAAGAAGACAAAACTAATCGATAAGTAAAAGATCATGAAAAACAGGATTTTAAACTACGTCAAATAACAGTGATTAATGACACAGACTGACAACCCTGGTGTGCCAACATCGAGTCAAGTCGGAAACATTTCCACTTTGAGGTGTTTGTAACCTTCACGTGGTCCCTTCCGTAAGTGATCAATATCTTTCTAAAAAGAATTATAACTAAAAAGAAAACGGGGAAACAAATGTCAACCAATAATCATCTGATTCGTTCAAAATGAATGAATGATGCTCAACAACAACTAAGTCAGCAGAATTAGTTATAACACACAAAATAGAATCTATATTCGATTAAAAGGTTAAAGAGTTTTGTGAGTTTGTCTGTTCGTACTTAAATAGAAACATTTGATTAGTTCATAAAAATGAAACAGGCAAAGCACATATTACTAAGACAGTATTTTATATACCGATATCTATTGCTCAATGATCTTAAGTCTTTGGGTGCTAAAACGCAAGTGAAAATTTCTAGCGCGCTCGTCCCAAGAAAAAGCACGCCGATCACACGTAGTCGATCACATATAAATACTCTTGTTCCTTCTCACATTCAGGTTCTGCGCGCGAGCCAAAAACAAGCTCTTTTATGGGAGCGAGGGGCTAAGTTAAGACTATTTTCATCATTCAATTCAGGTTCTGGATATCGCGTCCGCCACATGCGCTTATCAGTCAAGGCGGGTACCTCGGTAATAAAGCGCTTTTTTTTCTTTTTTTTTTTTTTGCTTGTTTGCTTATATATATATATATATATATATATATATATATATATATATATATATATATATATATATATATATAACGAGTTTATTTTGTTTCACAAATCCAAAGAGAGTTTTCTACGTTACCATAAAAGATGAAGCGTTTAGATTTTGTTGGTTTTATATGCATGATAATTAAAGTTGATAACAGTAACCTTTATCAACATCTTTTTTCCTTTTCTTTTGTTTTTCTTTTTTTTTTTTTTTTTTTTGCTTTTTTTTCCAGCGGGTAGAGGATGAGGCAGCTTCGTTAGGAAGCCGGGCAGCATGATGTTTGTTCACATTACATTTCCATTTTTGTACGTTTATACAGTAAGAAAATTTGCAAGCAAGGAGAGAATTCCAAAGGAAAGCGATCCGAAGAAATAAGCTATTAAAGTCGAAAATCTCCCGGCACCTATGAACCTTATTACATCCTTGGTCTGGGTTTAAACGCACAGTAGTAACTTTAACTCCAGCACACGGACTTAGGGTTAATACGTGCACCCGGTTTAGAGAAGGGTATAGGACGTTACCACCAAGGATGGCTACTCGGCTGGTTCCCTGAAGTGTGTAAGCAAATTTAATCGTCTATCGAATTTTCCCGAGTCTCCAATCAAAACAGGGAGATGCAAGGTATGCAAAGAAAATTCAGCATGAAATAATGAGGAGGTCGGAACCAGAAATATAGTTTATGTATTCTTTTTTATATGGATTTTATTTATCTTTTTATGTATAAAAACAAACAAACAAACAAAAATATTCCAGGATTGAAAGTAGCGAAAAAAAAAGGAGTTCATTGGTGATGGAGGAGAAAGAGCGGTCGCCATTAATTCCAGAAAGAGGCACAAGAATTTTATCTTCATTCGTAGACAATCCCCACACCAAATCCAGAAAGGATAAGGACACCAGGAGAAACCTTTCAGGTCGTGATATTCGAAAAATTCGGAAACGAAACTCAAAAATCGGAAAGGGAAGTCAACCGAAACCCAAATAGCACCAGAGCTGCCATTTTTGCAAGAACTGGAATCTGTCCAAGCTCCAGACAGGTCCGATACAATGTGTTGACTGAGATGGCAAGGAACATCAAACGTCTTCCATAGCCTACATTGAGCCATTGAGCAAACAACATAAGGAAAAATGAGTGGCTTTGGCATAGAATTACATAAAAATAGACTTTCAACGTGTCCTAGTTACAGATGAGGCCTGTGCTACTCTTGACATTCTGGATGGATGGGACAAAGTTTGGAACCCGAATGGAACTCTCATATATTACAGAGTTCATCGCCAAAAAGGAGGTGGAGGTATCATGTTTTGGGCGGAAATCATTAAAGATACGTTGGTTGGAGCATTCCGAGTGCCAGAGGGTGTAAAGCTTACCAGCAATGCGTACACGGCCTTTTTGGATAATCATTTCTCGCCATAGCTAGATGACTTACCATTGTCACGTCGCTTTCAAATGATTTTTATGCATGACAATGCACTATCCCATTCTGATAGGGCGGCTGCAGCCTCCCTTGAATTTATGGGCTTCGTTGGAAAAATCATCATGACCTATCCATCGTGTTCTCCAGACCTTAACCCCATTGAATATCTCTGGTCAATATTGAAAAGAGGGGTTTATGAGGGTGGAGATCAATTTACTTCATAAGATGCTATGTAGAGGAAAATAGTTGATGCCACCAGAGCCATAACTCCTTTTCAGACAAACAATTTACTTCCTCGGTGGACAAAAGGTTGTTTGAAGTTATTTAAAAAAATTGTTGATATGTCGATAAATAATTAATTTATTTGAGGCTTAACACCTAGGATATGCTTTTGTTTATTATTCTTTGACAGAAAAATATAACAAAAACTATAAAGTTTTCATGATTAGACATTGTATTTTTGCCGTAAAACAACATTTTAAGAGATTTGCAATAAAGCGATGGACAGTGGAAATTTCTTGATAAAGAATAAAATGTCATAACTTTGTGAATATCGCATGAATTTGAATGAAATTTTGGGAAATAACTAACCTTAAAGCAGTCCTTTTATGAGAAGATTTTAATTTTTTGTGGCATATATTTAGTGAAATATTGATATTTTACTCATCTGTAAATAAAACGGTTGATACAGCTTGTGTGTGTATGTGTGCGTGTGTCATTCTATCTATTAAATCGTCATTAAAATTAGCCTCGGCGTTCGTGTGAGTTGATGGGATGACCAAGGAGATGACCAGTGTCAATAACGAAATTCTACACGCCTTGCGATATAACTTCCAGTTGTCGTAAGTCAGGGACGTCGTGACTTGGAGACTTACTGTAATTAAAACTTCTCTAAACTTCTTAATTTGTTTCTGTGGTTTGTCTGTATTCGTAATATTTGCCACTGAAATCACATTTCAGTCGGTTCGTGACGAGCTTTCCCAGTGTTAATCGATGGGCATTTATTGCCATTTACTGATATTCTCTTTGCTTTACTGAAAATCATAGCAATCGAACACACGAGCAATTGCCGGCTTTTCAACTCGCATTCTCTAGCTGCTGATCGATTATCGTTTATCTGTGACATTCTTAAGTATCAAATGCAATGCACATTAATAAACGAATGTAGTACTGAGGGTTGTGTGTTTGAGGATACATTATCAAATCAAAGACTGATCATGTATATCCATAGAAAATAATTATTTTTATTGACAATTTGTTGATAAAATATTATTCGTAAAGACTAAGAGTTCAAAGAGTGCGAGAGCGTTCTGGTGAAAGAAAAGTGTTTTATGTTTCTAAATTTTTTAGAATAGGATTGATAATTCATATTATTTTTGTAAATCGAACTACTGTTTTTATCTTGAAGGCTATTTTCATAACGTTTCAGCCGACGTATCCTGAAAAGAAAGTTCTTGGCAACAGGGGGGTAAAAATATCCTCACATTTTGGATCCGAAGCTCAATATCTTTTTTTTATTCTGCATCAATATCTAATTTCCCTTATTCTATGTAGCTAAAATGATTTAAAAACTTTTAAAACTTTTAATTTTCTTTGTTTATTGCCTTTAGCAAATAAGGTGCAAACCTTTTATAATATTTGCTAATATTTTTTCCTCTGAAGAAATGAATAAACATCAAAAAACTCATGGGTTAAGGAAATATATTTGTTCTTTGTTTTGCATACAATAAAAATTCTATATTTGAAATTTAACCGTTTCAAATCATAAAATTAAAAATCCTTAATCATGATTATATATATATATATATATATATATATATATATATATATATATATTATTTTTTTTACTATAATAATTAAATACCTACAGACACTAGTGTTTCATCCTTTCGGGATTCTTCAGTGCAGGGTGTCACGATTACTACCAGTCGAACGATTCGAACCCCGCGACACGAGACATCTCTGGCTCGATTAGCGGAGGCCGTATCCATTCGGCTACCATTAATCATGTGAAATAGCGTTGAATTTTTAAACATTTTAATTTAAATGTTCATTACGTCTGACAGACAGTGATCAAATCGTTATACGATGATCTACGCATAAGAGCTAAATTGACCGACTTTTTAATTCAACAAAGTGCTCAACGATAAGAAACGTATTTCTTAAAGGGGCTGTCATAATTATTTTTTTTTACTATAATAATTAAATACCTACAGACACTAGTGTTTCATCCTTTCGGGATTCTTCAGTGCAGGGTGTCACGATTACTACCAGTCGAACGATTCGATCCCCGCGACACGAGACATATATAAATTGTGTATTAAGGCAGCATGTTTTCATTCAGACAAGTACTGAGTGTTCTTGCTTAATGAGCTTTCTTTGTAGTTTTTCAATTTTTTCGAATTGTCGTTCTTATTTCTCGGTTGAATCTGTACAATTTGTAATTTTTATATATATATATATATATATATATATATATATATATATATATATATATATATATATATATAATTTCTTTTTATGTTATTATTTTATGTATCTTGGGAATGGTTTATTATTCGTCTACTTCGTGTGGTGTTATTGTTTTATACTGTTGTTATTTTAGCGGGTCACTTTTGATTATTGGTTTTGGGGTTTCGTATGATGTTGTCATAATCGATTTCG
Source organism: Euprymna scolopes (assembly GCF_053919585.1). Taxonomy (NCBI): domain Eukaryota; kingdom Metazoa; phylum Mollusca; class Cephalopoda; order Sepiida; family Sepiolidae; genus Euprymna; species Euprymna scolopes. Next base: position 34,458,118 of record NC_136500.1, read on the forward strand.
ATGTCTGTGTATGATTGCTCCTTTGTTTTAAGTGACGTCTGTGTTTTTTTGGGGGGGAGGGTTATTTACTTTCTTGTTTCACTGATGATAAGATAGCAATGAGGTTTGGTTTATTTTGTTATCAATTTGCCTTTTCTAAACCTGTTATGATGAAATGTAAGTCTCATATTATTGCTTCGTTTTTCTCTTCTTTTTCACTTGAGTTTGCGTTATAGACCAGTTAGCTTCCCAAAATCGTGAGACCTCTTTCTGTGAGTTCTTTATCAGTTACATAGACACTGGAGTATCTTTTTAAGGATTTCCTCTATTTCGTAAACCTTGAATGAGTAAAGTAGTAAAGAATATGTAATTTTCTTTTTCCCAATCGACCATTTTACTATTTTTATAGTTCTTCTATTTTTCTTGTGGTCTTTTATTGGTTTTGCCAGATTTCAATACAAGAATTCATCTGGTTTGATAGAATTTCCAGTTCAGTGTTGTTACTTGAGGTAGCATCACTGGCAGAAGGTATACCATTCTTCATTTGATCTAATGCATAGCTATGCAGAGGTGATATTATTTGAACAAATACTATGTTATCTTTAATATTTGGTCTGGATTTCCTTGTAGGGCAAAATATCTTCATGTCAGGTTGCCCTGACAAACTCTGGTAAAAAGAGACTGAAGACAGAATCGAGTCTAGTAGACATTTAAACTCTCTTTTATTTAGTTTTTGTTAGATTTTTTCGTTTTTTTTTTTTTTGATGTTGTTTTTTTTTTTTTTGTCAATTTTGTTTTATTTTCGTTTTAGCTGGGGGTGGGACAACCTGTTGTTTTTTTTTTGTTGTTTTTTAATGGAGATAGAACAACCTACTGTTTTTTTTGGGGGGGGTGATGAAGAAACCTACTGTTTTTTTTTTGGGGGGGGGATATGGCAAGGTACTGTTTTTTTGCTAGAAATGGGCAACCTACTGTGTTTTTTTGGGGGGGAGGGGGTTAACCTACTGATTTATTTTTATGACAGATATGGCAACCTACTGTTTTGAGTTTTTTTGTTTTGTTTTTTTGTTTGGTTTTTTTTTTGCTGGAGATGGGGTAACCTACTTTTTCTTCGCTGGAGATAGAGAAATCTAATATTTTTTTTGTTTATTTTTTTGCTGGGAATTGTACTGTTTTCTTTATTCTTTTTCTCTGGAGAAATGGCAACCTACTGTTTTTATTTATTTTTTTTTACTGGAGATGGGACAAACTACTATTTTTTTGCTGGGGACGAGGCAATATGCTGCTTCTATTTTTTTTTTCTGGGGTTGGGGCAATCCACTGGTTTTTTGGGGGGTGGGGTAATCTACTGTATTTTTTCTAAGGATGGGGAAATTTACAGTTTTTTTGCTAAGGATAGAACAATATAGTGGGGTTTTTTTTTTTTTTTTTTTGCTTTTTTTTATTGTTGGAAGAGGGAAAACTACTGTTTTCTTGTTAAGAATGGTGCAATCTATTTTTTTCCGGGATGGGCTATGTATGGTATTTTTCTTGCTAGGGAGAGGGCAATCTATTTTTTTTTTTTTTTTTTTTTTTTGTGTATGAAGCGATCTCTTGTAATATGTCGTGTATAATGCTAAGCAAGCGTTCAACAACCACCTGTTCTAGTTGGCGTCGGTTTATAAATATGAGCTATCTGCTCATATGTAAATTATACTTAATTTGCATATCACTACATCTCACTATGATGGAGGGGATTTATGCCGCGAGTACTTCTTGTACTTTTTCTTGTGCCTTCCTGAACATCTTCCTTTATCTCTTTCTTTTTCCTTAGAGATCTGGATCTATCACATCTTTCCCTATAATCGCAATGTTCCTCCTCAATATACTGATCTTCCTCTTCTGCTTTGTCCCATTCTATTTCTTCCTCTTCTAACTCGTCCCTTTCTATTTCTTCCTCCGCAGTCTCATTCTGCAGTAACTCTCTGTTACATCAATAATGGACAGCTCTGAAGGCATTTCCTCATCCGATTGTTCTCCTTGGGATCTTATTTGGTCAGCAAGAGCTAGAACACTGTTCCCATTTTCTTTATTTAATATTGCAGTATGATGTCCTTTCTGCATAATAAATTCTGTTGTCTCGGCTTCTATATTCCTATTTCTTTTGTGCCACATCTTTTGATTTGTGGCATATGATATAGTTAAAGGGGATCTGAATTGTCTGCCCACTAATGCAGATGGACTTTCTGGCCTGCCTGCATGCAGAATTGTTCTATAACTTAGTAATAATCTTGGTAGGAAAGCATTGATTTTCTCTTTCTGTTGCACGCACACTTTTATGCCCTTCTTTTCAGTCTGGACCATCCTTTCCACTATCCCGTTAATTTGAGGGTGGTAGGGGGGGGGTCTTGTAAGATCTGCATCCTATCTTAACCATTCATGCAAATCAGCATCCACAAATTTTGGCACGTTATCCGCCACCAATGTTCTCAGTATCCCATCTCGAAAATATTACTCTTAATATTTGTTTTACGGTGGTACTTTTTTTATCAGGTACTCTCACCACTTCAGGCCAACCTGAATATGCGTCTACTAATATTAATGATAGTCCTATCTCATTGACATAGACATTTTTGTACTCATGTGTACTCTACATCTCTTGAGTACCCCGGCCACCATGCTTCCAATTTAAATCTTCTTTGCGTAGCTGCTACTCCACAATGTACATCATCATGTACACTTTTTATAACCTGTCTCCTCTACGTTTTGGGGGGAACTACCAAGTCTCTATTACATATTATCCCGTTTTTTATAGTCAGTTTATGTCTTATTTCTTTGAATGGTCTTTCAACCATTGAACAATTTCCCCAGCGATTCTCTTTTATCCTCAACACTATTCTATTTAACACTGGGTCATTTGTAGTTTCAGTAGCCATTTTATCTACAGATATTACATCGGTTTCTAGAAGGCGCAGGAATGTATCTTCAAATTCCTCGTCGTTTTTGTCCTTATCCTCTCTATAAAACCTCAATCTAGATAAGGAATCAACGTGTGGTATCGTATTCCCTTTAACATACTCAATGTCAAAGTCGAATTCCATCAATCTGATCGCCCAACATAATATTCTGGACGTTGTAACTTTCGGTAGTTCTTTTCTTGGGTTAAAAATAAATTCCAGTGGTCTGTGATCACTTTTCAACAAGAATTTTTTCCCCATCAATTGGTGTTCTAACCAAATGAACTCCACATTTTTTTTTTTTAACTTCGCAAATGGTTCTGTCAACTCATTGTATTTTGGTACATATTTTCTATAAAAATTTACCAAACCCAAGAAAGACTCCAACTCTTTTTTATATTTTGGTGTAGCCACTTTTAGAATTTTCTCTATTAGTGCTTCATCTGGAGAGATCCCTTCCTTTGAAATTTAGTAACCCAAAAATGATATTTCATTACTGTTGGTTACACACTTTTTTGTATTTACTTTCATGCCAGCATCTCTTAGTCGGTTCAGTACCTTTTCAGTTTTTTTCTTTAAATCATCTTCATTTAAATCTCCAACACATATATCGTCTTGATAACAGATGGTATTTTCAACATTTCCTATTACTTTTTCAATAGCTTTTTGAAAAATTGCTCTTGCCGTTTTTATGCCATACAGCATACTTTTCCACCTTAACAGGTACAGGTCTATAGGTTTATTTATCGTCGTCACTTCTTTAAAATTTTCATCTACGGGAATTTGGTGGTAAGCTGATTTTAGATCTATCTTCGAAAATACTTTCATTCCGGCAAGTTTATGTAAAGCTACTTCCACATTCAGAATAGGGTATGAGTTGGCGCAAACTTTATGGCTCACCCTATTTTATAATCTTCACAAATTCTCAAGTCACCATCTTTTTTTTTTAATACCACAATAGGTAATGCCCATTTACTTCCTCCTGAAGGGACAGGTTCTAATAAATCTTCCTTTATTAACTTTCGCAACTTAGCTATTACTAACGATAATAAATGCACTGGTACTTTTCTTGCTTCGTAGTAGGAGGGGGGAGGTTAGCTTCATAATTTTTTAATTTTCCTGTTTTTTCCATTTCTATCTCATTAATCAACTTCGTTGAATTTATTTTTGATATATCATTCCCCAATAATCCATGTGTTTTTTTGCAATTTGTAACTATGATGGGTACTACTTCATATTTTTCTTTGAACCTTCAAAGTAACCCATAATTGCTATAACCGAGCCAACAAACTGATGTAATTGTACGTTGATTTTTTTTAAATGCAGTTTCCCATTTTCTCCTACAAATTTCTGGGTATTATGGTTACTTCACTGCCAGTATCTATTTGCATTTCAACAACACAATTGTTGATTTTCATTTTTATTTTTGTATCTCCATTCCTTAATCCAGTATTTTGTATATTATCCTTCTTTACATTAAAAATTTGTATATTTTCATCCTCTATTCTTTCCACATTTTTTCATTTTCTTTGAAGTGATTCTTTTTTAAACACTTTGAACATGTTTTTTCAAACGCTGGTCATTTTTCTTTTTTCCTTGCATGAATTTTTCCACAGTACATACATTTTTTTTCTTTTCTTTTCAGCCATTATTTCTTTATAGGAGTCTTTTTTTTGGGGGGGGGGGGGGGTAGGTATGTGTTAATTCCTGTTATTGTATAAATTCTAGACATATATTCAAGGACATATTTGTAAGCTGTCACTGTTCAGTTAGCTTATATCAATGTGCCGAATTATGCATACCTTCAATTAATCTTAGTTGAATTAAGTCTTCTTCTGTTGTCTGTTCTTCTGTTCTTAGTTTTTCAAAGTCACAGTATTTACTCGCACTTCTTAACCAGTGTAAATATTTTACTATCGGTTCATCCACTTCTTGCTTCATTGCCATAAATTTGATCCTTTCTGCAATCACCAGTCTTTTCTTTGGCCTCATGTTTCCCTTGATAACCTGACTTATTTCTTCGAAAGTCATTTCTTCTAGTTCTCGAGGGTAAACCATTGTAGCAACTGTTGAATTGTTTTGTGAGTGTGGGTGTGTTGATGCTTGAATTATAGCAGAGACGTTTAGATGAACAAATGATTTATTAATATATATATATACATAAGGAAAAGATATACACATTTTAACTAGCCCATGTTCGAGCGGGGAAGTGAGGTCCTTGTATATATTCATACGCCAAGGGGCCACAGCTGTTGTGCGTATGAAAGTAGTTCTATGATATTACTACATCCCCCTTACCAGATGGATAAATAAACACTGTTCAAATGTTTATTATATACATCAGTACATATGTTATTTATATCGTTTTGGCCTATGTATTTCACGGACACATTTTGTGTTATATGTTAATTGTTTTGATGTAAGTTATTGTTTGTGTTAGTGTGTTCACTTTGTGATGAGGTGATGTGATCATTGAAATGAAACTGTTTACGGGTAGATGTTTCAGTCGTCCTTATTAGGACTCTCTTTCGTCTTTTTGAACATCCATCTGGGAGTTGAAAGATGTATGATCTGAGTTCTTCACGTTTACTTAAAACTGTTGCTAGTTTCCATTTCCCTGTTTGATTATCTAGCATTCGAACATTTTGTCCAGGGACAAGTGCTGGTAAATCATTAGCTGTTTTGTCATGATACATTTTCTGCATATCCTGTCTATGTTCTAGTTGTTCATAGATAAAATCTGGGATTTGGAATTTTCACAATTATGTTTGATCCCATAATGCGATTGTTTAAATGTTCATCAGGGCTTGGTAACTTGCGACTGAATGGTGTTGTTCGTCGGCATAGCATTGCTAAATTAGGGTCTCTACCTGCTTGCTTTTCCTTGATTAGTGTTTTTTTAACTGTTTGGATTTGACGCTCAACAAAGCCATTAGATCTTGGGACATTTGGGGATGACGTTATGTGGTCAAATTGCCATTGTTGGGCAAATTCTCTTAATGCTTCACTAGAATATTGTAGTCCGTTATCACTAATGACTCTGGTGGGAATACCATGCTCAGAGAAAATCTGTTTCATTGCTGAGATGACCATGTTGCTTGTAGTTAGGCTAGTCATTTTCCTTATAATTGGAAATTTGCTTTAGTAATCAGCAATTATTAGATATTCTTGATCAGTTCCAACAACTTCCCATGCTCTGCTAGGGATGTCATGTGATTGTATGATTGTAGGGTTTCCTTTGGTTGTGCTGGAACATTTTCTTGACATAGTGAACATTTCTTGATCAGAATTAATCTTCTCCCAGTATATAGCATCCCTGGCTTGAAGACGTGTCTTTTCAATAACTTGATGGCTGTAATGAAACTGGTCTAAAATGAGTGTCTGTTGGGTTTCTGGGATAATAATCCCTGACCCCTTCATGATGATACCATCATTACAGATAGTTCATCTTTGTATGACCAGTATGACCGTATTGCTGGCGGTACTTCCTTTATTAAATCTGGCCATCCTGTTGTTGATTTCTTGCAGCTGATCAAGTACTGGATCAGCCTTTGTTTCCTTTTTTATCTCGTTCAGGCGCTCACTCCTGAATCTCACCAAATCGAATCGCACGTCTAAGTCAATTGTGTCTGTGTTTTCAGTGCTAGGGAGACGGCTATCAGCTAGAGTCATTTCCCGTCCTGGTATGTACTCTATTTGCATCTGATATCCTTGTAACTTGATCAGCCTTCGCTGCAGTCTAAGAGGTGCACTAGTCAGTGGCTTCTGTAAAATCATGATGAATGGCTTATGATCGGTGCATACCTTAAATTTACGGCCGTATAGGTATATGTGGAATCTTTGGCCCCCAAATACAATTGCAAGAAGCTCTCTTTCTATGCATGCATAACGCTTTTTAGTGTTTGTTAGAGACTTTGATGCATATGCAATAGGTTTTTTGTTTTGCATTAATGCTGCTCCAAGTTCTTTTAGACTTGCGTTCGTTTGTAGTGTTGGTATTTCAGTCGTGTTAAAATATGTTAACGTAGAATTTTGGCTAATTGCTGTTTTGAGTTTTTCAAAACATTCCTTGTGGTGTTCTTCCCAAAGAAAGGGTGCATCCTTCTTTAATAGTCCTCTTAAAGTATGTGTCTTGTAAGCAAGGTTAGGAATAAATGGTGACAAGTATGTGATAAGGCCTAAGAATTCTTGTAGCTCTTTCTTACAGGTTGGGTGTGGCATGTTTTGTAGATCTTTGAGCTTTTCTAGATCTGGACTGACACCATTTTAACTATAGATCATCCCAAGAAGGATATGCTTTTTGATTTGATTTCACATTATTATTAGCAGCTACTTGCATGAGCTTTTGTAGAATCTGGTTGTGTTCTTCATCCGTTTTACTATAGAAAACATCATCGTCAGCGATTCCCACTGCACCATCAACTGGTTCAAGTATCTCGTCCATATTCATTTGGAAAATACACTCAATCCAAATGGTAGTCTCTGAAAACAGTACCTACCATAAAGAGATTGGAATGTTGTTAGTGGTTGAGACTCACTGTCCAAGTGTATCGACCAATAACCAGATTTAGTGTCTAGTTTAGAAAATAGCTTGGCACCTGCAAAATGCTGTGTTAGCTCTTCCATTGTAGGAATGGCATGATGTGGTCTTTTGATTGCTGTATTCAGGTGTCTTGGGTCTAAACATATTCTCAGGCTCCCATCTTTTTTATGTGAGTATGCTAAACTTGAAACCCAGTCTGTTGGTTCTGTCACTTTTCTGATAATATTGTTTTCGACCATGTTATCAAGTTCCTGCTTTATTTTGTCTTTTAGAGCAATTGGTGTTTTTCTAGGTGCATCGATGTGCAGTGATATGCTTTTGTTGAGTGATAGTCGCACAGACCCTGGCATGGAACCAATTTTATCAAACTGATCTGGGTGCATCTGCATTAGGTCTTTTATTGTATTGACTCGTGTTGCAGCAGGAGGCTGATGTCTATCCTCTTTCCTGATTGTGCAGTGAAGGGTAGCTAATTTGAGCTGTTTTAGTGAGGGTAATCCTAGAACTGCTGGCTCTTGTATGTCTACAATGTAAAGACACTGTTGTGCCAGTCTGTTCCATTGTATTTGCATGGCATATTGATGCTACTATAGCATTTTATCGGAGTACCATTATATGCTATTAGTTTGTTTTTCCTTGTTTTGTTTTCTAGGTTTGGGAAACCAAAGGCATCTAATTTCTCCGGGAACATTCTACGATATGTGGGGGCTAGTAATATGTTACCTTGGTTCCTGTATCAATTTTCATCCACACCCTGTGGACTCCATTTCTGTTAGGCAATTTAATATTTACATAAACAAAAGCTTCGTCTCTCAGGGTTATAGAGAACGTTTTAATGCTGTTAAACGTAAGGCTTTCAAGTTATTCATCTATTCCTTGAGTATTGCATATTGCATCAGCTTGGATCGGCTGTCTTTTCTTGGACTGATCTCTCCGATATTGTGGTTGATACTCCGGCTTTAACCGTTTGTAGTTTCTACTTCGTGACTTCGATCTTTGCCGTGATTTTGTTTTGCTTGATAAACAAACTACTGGCCAGTGGTTATCTTTACCACATGTTTTGCATTTTGATCCATATGCTGGGCAAGCTTCACGACGAAGTTCATGGCTTCTACCACAATTTAAGCAGTTGTTAAATTTCTTAGAACGTTTTGATGTTCTTATCGTCTGGATAGTGGTGCTACTATTTTCGTTGCTATTTAACATAACCCTGAGTTGTTTTAGATGTATGTTAGAAGCTTCATACATTTTTTTAACTACTACTATGATGCTGCTGCGGTATGCTTCCCTTATTTCTCTCTTTCTCCCTACTCTTCTACTTTTCGCTTCCTTTCTTCTCTCAACGTCACCAGAAGTTTCAGCCAATCGGAATAGAGGACTGTTTTGGAGGGAGACAAAGAAGAACTCTCTCTCTCTCAGGCATGCGGGAACGATAGAAGCGTCAACATGTGACGGACCAGTTTCCCTGGGTAAAGACTTTTATTGAAGAAAATGTACCATCCTCTTTGTAACCCTATATCTTGGAAACCTTTATAAAACATCATCAATCCTAAAGTCTTGTCGCACTTAATTATAACCCAATGTTTTCTTTTCCACAACCTTTCTTTTTCAGCACTCTTGTTCTCTCTTTAATTTCGGAGGGGCATCAAAAGGGGAACCGACCGAAAAGGTGACCCTTTTTCAAACGTCGTTAAAAGCTATGGCAACCGCCATGCCATAAGTTAAATTACACGAGTGTTAAAAAAAAAGTGAATCCAAATACTTGATAAATACTTGTATTCTGTGAAAAGTCTTTTTTTCTTTCTTTCTTTTTTTCTCCTTTTTTTTCGGCTTCCAGACGAAATATTTTCAATTGTTTTCAAAAGAATGTTTGTTTTCCGTTGTTTATTTGTTTTGTTTTGTTGTTTTTTTTTTTGTTGTTTTTTTTTTTCGTCACGTCTTGATTTTTTTTTTCTTTTTAAAACCTCATCGTTGTCACCTTGTTGAATTGTTTTGTGAGTGTGGGTGGGTTGACGCTTTAATTATAGCAGAAACGTTTAGATGAACAAATGATTTATTAATATATATATATATATATATATATATATATATATATATATATATATATATATATATATATATATATATAAGGAAAAGATATACACATCCTTTTTGGTCAAGATCAAAGGGTAGTATCTGTTCTTCAGATGCTGCAGTGCTGCACTGCTGCACTTCCATTTCTTGTTCTCTTTCGGTGGAGGAGAAATCCTTCACGACTGAGACAATTTTTATTTTTGTACCTTTTCTCCACGTTAAAAAACGACCCTGGTGTCTAACTCTGTCCCGTGGCGAGGCATAGTAAATAGGTACACATGTTAACTAGCCCATGTCCGAACGGAAGTGAGGGTCTTGTATATATTCATACGCCAAGGGGCCACGGCTGTTGTGCGTATGAAAATAGTTGTATAATATTACTACAGCAACCTTCATAATTGCTTTACAATCAGCGTTAGCCATGAAATGAACAAGTCGGTGATTTCATTCTCCTCTCCTTGTTTTTTTGTTATCTTTCAACTTTTTGCATCTCGCATTAGCAGCGAAGCAACAAATTCACGTATCTATGCATTCTGGGTTTCAAAGACCAGAGAACATCCTATCACTGACGCCATTGATATGTCGTACTGTATAACGCTAAGCAAGCGTTCAACAACCACCTGTTCTAGTTGGTGTCGGTTTATAAATAATGAGCTATCTGCTCATATGTAAATTATACTTAATTTGCATATCACTACATATTGTTTGTTTTTCTCAGGATTAGACAATTTTTCTTTCTTTTTTTTTTTTTTTGCTGGGAATGGGGCGATTTACTGTTTTTTGTTGGTGATGGATGGGACAATCTACTGTTATTTTTTGGGTGGGGTGAGGAGGCAATCTACTCTTTTCCTTGTGGATTGGCAAATCAGCTATTCTTTTGCTTGTTGTGGAGCAATTTACTGTTTTTTTTCTGCTGAGGATGGAGCAATCTACTGTTTTTTTTTTCTTTTTTGCTGGGATGGGGGTTACCTATTTTTTTTTTGTTTTTTTTTTTTTTTGCTTGGGATGCATGCGGTAATCTACTGTTTTTTGTTTGTTTGTTTGTTTGTTTGTTTTGTTTTGTTTTTTTGTGTTTTTTTGTTTTTTTGTTTTGTTTTTGTTTTTTGCTGAGAGTGGGACAAGATACTGATTTTTTTCTGAATATATGGCAACCTACTGTTTCTTTTTTTCCTTTTTTTGTTGGAAATGGGGCAACCTATTGTTTTTGTTTTGTTTTTTTGTTTTTTGTTTTTTTGCTTTGGATGGGGCAAGTTACTGTTTGTTTTTTGTTGTTTTTTTTTTCACGAGTATTGTAATATTTTTGCAAAATTATAATTTCCAGACCTATATAGAACAGCGGCCAACTGAAAATTCTTTATATCCAGAACTTGTATAGAATAGCTACCCATCGGAAACTCTTCTGAAATTAAAATGGCTTTAAGTTCAAGATAGGGATATGGTAACCTATTATATTTTGTTATTTTTTGCTGGAGATAGAGAAACCTACTTTTTTTTTTATTTTGCTAGGCAAAATACTGGGTTTTTTTGGGGGGGGGGTAAGGGAATCTACAGTTGTTTTTGCTGTGAATGGGTCAATCTTCTGTTTCTTTTTTTGTGTTTTTTTAATCTTAAAATTTGAGCACATAAAAAGGAAGCCATTTTTTAATTTTGTTCAAATGTTAAAGAAAAATATGTGTAAAAAAATTTTTTTAAATTGATTTTTATTTTTACCTTGAAAAGTTGAGCACGTGAAAAGAAATCCATTTTTAATTTTAATTATGCAATTTTGTTCTAAAATTATATATATAAATATACACATAATATATGTATCCATAAAAAAGTATTTATTTTTTTAAGTAAAATTAAAACAAACGAAAGGAGAGAATAGGAAAGACGTGTCTAATTTTCGGTAAGTTAGAAAGAATACTGTGCACAAAATGAAAGTTTTAAAAAAAAGTCAATTTTAATTTATGCACGCCTTGAGATAAGCATGTAAAAAAAGTATTTGTAAAAAAGGAAAAAAAATGTTTTCAAAAAGGTGGTTTTTTCTTTATTTTTTCTTTATTTTTTTTAATTTATGTATTATTTTATTCATTTTTTAGTAAAAGTTTAAACATTTGTTATGCATTTAATATGTTAGAAGTATTAATACAAACAAAATGGATGCAGTTTATAGTCTTGCTCAGGGCAATTTTACTTTTTTATATATATCTGGACGTGAAAAAAAAAATTAAAGTAAAACTCCCACAAGTTTAGAGGCAAAACGTTTGAATTTTATTTTTGTCACTGGTTTTGTAAATATATATTGCCGATATTTTGTTCTGATGTTATGTAATTTACAATAATGGATTCCTTGTTTTATTTCATTTCTAATGAAGTGATATTTAATATGTATATACTTAGATCTTTGGTGAATTACTGTGTTCTGCGCTAAGACTATGCTGGCTTGATTATCATAATTAATTACTATGGGAGTTTTAGTTAATTCTGGTTATAAAACAGTCTTAAGAATGGATTTCAGATATAGTGCTTCTTGTGCAGAATGTGAAAGCGCTATGAATTCCGCCTCACAAGTAGAGAGAGATACAATCTGCTTCTTTTTAGATTTCCATGAAGTAATAGGCCCATTTTTTGATAGTCGAAAACAATATCCAGTTATACTTTTTCGATCCTCATCGTTTCTCCAATCTGAATCTGAAAAACTGAAAAAAACTCTAATTTTAAGGGACTTGTTGATTTTCTAAATACTAAATGCTGTTCCTTAGCTCCTTTTAAATAGCGAAGGACTTGTTTAGCTCTGTTTAAATCCTTCATTTCGGTCTTGATAATTTTTGTGATAGTTTTGTGACTGTATAACATGTTAGGTCTCGTAGAAGTCATTAAGTATATAAGGTTTCCTATTATCTCTATATCATAAACTATTTCTATGTCTGTATTTGTATTAATATCATTTTCAACCAGTGTAGCGCGTTTCTTGCATTCTTGCATTCCAAACTTTAATAAGACTTTATCAATGTTCATTTTAATAATTCCTTTTCCCTGAGTAAAGTGTATGCCCAGAAACCATGATATCTGGGCAAGATCGGTCATTTTGAATTTTTTATTTAATCTGTTCTTAACATTGGTTAACATTATGTCACGTCACAATTTGATGCGATTGAAATATCATCTATATATATAAAAGACAAAATGGCCACGCACATTTTTTATATGTCCACCAAAGGCTTTTTTCATCAGGGTTCATCAGAGGGGGGGGGTACTATTCTTAAGAACTTCTTATATACTCCCTAGATCATAATATCTATGATTTGCGAAGGAGCATCGTATCTAGATTTATAAAATTCACACAATTCCATCCTCCCGCGTGTTTGTTTATGTTTTTTGTATAATAGTGAAACTAATAGCAGTAAACGTCATTCGCCAGCCTTCTCGGCTAAGACCTCCAGAAAAGCAATTAGCTTTCATCAATGTAGGGAAAACCTTTCATATCAAACAATTGCTATTTATTTGGAGAGCTCCCCCTTATTGAGGGGAGCTTGTTTTCCCCAACATAGTGGCGAAAAAATTCTAGAAACAGCGGAAAGCTGAACTTGCTTTCAGCCAACGTTCATTTCTGCATTCACTTAACAAGTCAACATTTTGATTGATAAATTTGAATGCTTTCCACTTCTTATGGCTTCATACTGTAGCGGTAAAAGTTCACAATTTCTTTCACTTTCTTTTCTGCCTTCGTGTCACAGGTTCGTCACGGTTAAAACCTGCCTGTCTGCTACTAACACATTTTTTTTGTGCTCAACTCCAAACACCCAAGCAATGTCAGGTCCCCCCACTAGTCTAATATATAAAAGGCAAAATGGGCACACGCATTTGTGTATGTCCACAAAAGGTTTTTTGCATTGGGGTTCTCGCGTCGGTTAGATTCCGGGAAAAGTTTTCTTATGATTCCTAGATTCTAATATCTCAGATTTGCAGACGGACATCATTTCTATGTTTTTTTATCGAGTTTTAAAAAATTCCCTTGTTTCGAATGTTCGTTTGTCTTTTTTGTATAAATAAAGCGAAACTAATCAAACACAACAGCCAACTCCCAGCCTTCGAGCCGGTGGTATCTGTTCTGTAATTGGTCCTTGGTCAATGTAGGAGAAATCTTTCATACTGAGACAATTGCCATTTTTTTAGATACTGCCAGACTGCCCCCTTTTGGGGGGAGCTGGTTTTTTCCCGCATTAAAAACGACCTTATGTCTAATTTGCTTTCATGGAGAAGCAAATAAATACCACAACAGAAAGCAGAAAGCTTAACTGGCTCCAGGCCAGGTTTTAAAGTAACTTTTATTTCTGCGCCAACTTCTTTGGTTTTTAAGTGATTTACCCACTCATTGATTCCACTGTTCACTATGGCATAATGGTTAACGAGGTAGACTAATTACCCTATGTCTTCCAGTTCGATCTCACCTCTTTCTATCTTCTTTTATTTAATTTTTTATTTTGTCTTTGCACCAATATCCTCCACCCGAGCAAAAGTTAATTACCAACTCATTGAATTCACTATCCTCTTTCTTTCACATTCTTTTCTTCCTTTGCGGTATGAGTTCGAGCCTGCCTGTCTACTACCACTTTTTTTTTTTTGCTTAACACACAAATCCAAACACCCAGGCAACGTCGGGCACCCATACTAGTCTATTATATAAAGGGCAAAATGGACACGAGCGTTTGTGTATGTCCACAAAAGGCCTTTTGCATCGGGGTTCTTGCGTCGGTTAGATTCCGCGAGAAGTTTCTGCATACTTCCTAGATCGTAATATCTCAGATTTACAAATAGATAGCATCTCTATATTTTTTTGACTGAGTTAAACAAAATTCCCACTGTGCCGTCGTCTCGGCTGTTTGTTTATCTTTTCCATATAAATAAAGTGAAACTATTCAAACACAAACGCCTGTCCTTCGGGCTGGGTAGTATATGTTCTGCAATTAGTCCTTGGTCAATGTAGAGGGAACTCTTCATACTGAGACAATTACTATTTATTTAAATACTGCCAGAGTGCCCCCTTTTTGAGGGAGCTGCTTCTTCCCCCACATTAAAAACGACCTTGTGTCTAATTTGCTTTCATAGGAGGTTTAAAAGCAACATCATTTCTGCAAGTCATCTTTTGTTTTTGGACTTCCGATCGCGGCATTGAGAAGCGGTATTTCACTTTTTTTTCCACCTTCACATTACAGATTCGAGCCTGCCTGCCTGCCTACTACCACTTTTTTCTTTTTTGCTTAATACACACCTCCAAACACCCGGGTAACGCCGGGCACTCAGGCTAGTCTATCCATAAAACTTAAATCAGTAATTTATTGTCTTTGTTTTGGGTATACAAACAGGAATCCACTGATCATTGTTTGAATTTTTGTTCAGTCATATAATCATGAAATTCTTTATTCAAAATTATTTCGCTCTGTTTCAAGCCATACAGTTAAGCTTCCATATGCTATTTTTATTTTTCATTATGAATCCTATCAAGGCATTTAAGTATTTTTTACGTCCATTTGCGGGATGTTATGGTTGTGATGCGATTTGCAATAAAATTCTGATTGTGGTTATATTTGTAGTTGGTGAAAACGTAGAAAAATGTTCTGTGCCATAAATCTGAGAGCATTGCTTAACAACAAATCTCGCCTTGTTCTGTTCAACGCCTAATACTGTAGTCATTTTTGTAAAGACGAATCGAGAAGAAATGATATGTTTATCCTTTGGGAGAAGTACTACCAAATCTGTATTATTTTCTGTTAAAGCATCTATTTAATTTTCATTACTTTTGCTGCTAATTGACATCTTTTACATTGCTTTACAAGACTTTCAATGCCTTGGTCCATTTTTGGCCAATAATTGTACCTTCTCATCAATGCCTTTATTCTGGAGACTAGCAACCGGGTTCATAAAAAATAATTTCAAATACTACCTAACAAATATACCCGATGAATCAAGTACAGGAGAGATTCCAAGAATCGCATGTGATGGTTAGAATCTTAAAAAGATCTCTCAGTTGGAATATCTGAGTTAGTGAGGGAATCTTCTTACGCTCTAGAAAGACACAACATGCCAGTTGACAAAAAGACGCTGGACCATTCTGGCAAACGGACGTTAAGTATTTTTAAAATTCATCCTAAATGTTTTTCATGTTACCTTGTTTAAACTTGTTTTTCTTGTTTTATTTATGTATTTATTTGTATCTACTTCCCTGTCTTATTCGTCACCCCCCCCCCATGCTACAAAGTAAACTAGCGATAAAAACAAAACAAAATGACGGGAATTATTTTTCTCTATTAGAGTAGATAACGTTAGGACTTTTTTTTTTAAATGTAATTTTAATATTTACACATCTGAATGTAACGAATTTTATTCTATAAATAGATAGGAACACGTGCACAATTTATCCGGAAATAGAAATCTTCTTACGCTCTAGAAAGAAACAACATGCCAGTTGGCAAAAAGACGCTGGATCATCCTGGCAAACGGACGTTAAGTATTTTTAAAATTCATCCTAAATGTTTTTCATGTTACCTTGTTTAAACTTGTTTTTCTTGTTTTATTTATGTATTTATTTGTATCTACTTTCCTGTCTTATTCATCACCTAACATACAAATATCCGTGCATGAGGGCGCCAAGCTAATCAAGAACCTTGATTCCAGTAAAGCAACTGGCCCTGACGGCATCCCAATTATAGTGTTAAAAAAGCTTCAACCAGAACTTGCTCCCATACTTACGAAACTGTTTAAGTGCTGCCTTAAGGAGAAGTGCTTTCCGACTCTCTGGAAGACCTCATCAGTTTGCCCTGTATTTAAGAACTCAGGTGATAAGTCATCTCCCTCTCAGTACAGACCAATAAGTCTCCTGTGTTTTATGAGTAAGTTGCTGGAATCCATATTAAATAGAGAAATAGTCAACCACATCAACAGAAACAACCTTCTTAGTGACACACAATATGGTTTCCGCTCTGCAAGATCTACCGCAGATGTGCTGACGGTTATATCTCACAGGATTAGTGAATCTCTTGACAAAGGCTTCCTTTCTAAGGCAATTGCTCTTGACATATCAAATGCCTTCGACAAGGTATGGCATAAGGGTTTACTTCACAAGATTTCCAGCTATGGTATAACTGGAAATGTTTTCTCAATCATTAAATCATTTCTCTCTGATAGGCTCATAAGAGTAGTGGTAGATGGACAAAAATCGGAGGCCTGCAGTATTAATGCCGGAGTCCCTCAGGGGTCAATCCTGGGCCCAACTCTCTTCCTGATCTACATCAATGACCTCCCTAAACACATACTTAAATCATTCATTGACATCTATGCTGATGACATTACCATCTACGGCAACACATCAAAGGCTGTAAACGACAAAGTTCTCTCTGATTCTCTCTTCTCTGATCTTGAGTGCGTGGTTCAGTGGGGGAAGACGTGGCTGGTTACCTTTAATGCATCTAAAATTAAACTCCTATCCTTACATCGTCAACGCTCTGATCCCCATCTGGCATCAATTGTGATGGATGGCTCTCGTCTGAGAGAGGCCCCATGTTTTGACAAGCTTCTGGGTTTGACCTTTACTCCTGATCTGAAATGGAACACGTACATCAAGTCTGTTGCCAAGGTCGCTGGAAAGATGGTAGGATCCTTCTACCGCTCCAGAAGATATCTCACTACTGATGCAATTCTCTATCTATATAAAAGCCAAGTACGTCCAAGGATGGAATACTGCTGCCATATCTGGGCAGGAGCTGCTTAAAAAAGCCTATCCTGCTTTGACAGAGTACAAAATAGATTTCGTGTCTTAGTGGGGGATGCCCTTTTCTCTACCCTGTAACCTCTCTCCCACAGAAGAGACGTTGCGAGCCTATCCTTGTTTTATCGTTATTTCCATGGCAGGTGCTAGTCTGAGCTCCAATCTCTGGTCCTCCCTCACCAATCTTTCACGAAAAACACCCGTCTAGCCGAATCCACTGTGAAAAATTTCCCCCACTCTTTATCTGTGCCTAAATCAAAACGTGGATTCCATGAACAAAGCTTCTTTCTTAGAACTGCATGCCTGTGGAACTCTGTTCCGTCTGCCTGCTTCCCACCTGACTACAAGTTGGATGTCTTCACGTCCAACGTTAACAAATTCCTAATGAACCGCCCCCTTAAGTAAACACTTCATTAAATCTCCACACTAACGTAATGTACTTGCAATAACCCTTATCCCTGAGTGGTTTCCGGGCCTTGATAAAAGGTTACCACTGTGTAAAAAAAAAAAAAATCTTTTGAGCCTGGTAGGATCCCCTATTCCCAGCTTGAATAAACTGATAAGACAATAAAAAAAAGGATTGTATGATGGTCCATATGGAAATGTTTTTCAAAATTCTCTTTCGTAAGACTTGTGGTATTCCGATTCTATTTACATACATCAGCCTTTATCATTTTCTTCTTTTCACTCTACTCTATCTGCTTCTTCATACTGTTAATATATTCACTCATTTTTGCTGCTTTTTTTAATTCTTCCAATTTCACCGGTTGTTCTCTAATGCTATTAATGAGTATATCTGCTAGTTCTTTTTCCTCTTTTATTGTTTCTTCACGCAATTCAGAGGTTTTGGGGATCAATCTAGAAATTTTGAAATTCATAATTAAGCAAAGTAATGCTCTATCTCTGTAATCTACTTGTGGTATGGACTAGCACGCCTTTTTTTAACCAAAAATCAACAGTAGTGGTTTATGGTCCGTTTGAAATATATAAACTTGGGAAATGTTTAAATGGCATACACAGTTTAACTTGTGAAATGTTTAAATGGCATACACAATTGCCAGACCCTCTTTCTCTATCTGTCTATAATTCCTTCCCACCCATAGTAAGGCCCTTGAGCAATTGGTTTAGTTGACCCATCTTCAAATCTGTGTAAAAGCACACCTCCAAAACCATATTCGCTTGCGTCTGATGCTTTAATTAATTCCTTTTTTGGATCGTAACATTCAAAGCTAGATCTGATAAGAGATACTATTTTATTTTTTTAATGCTTCCTCACATTCTTTTGTCCAGCAGCATGTTTTACCTTTCCTTAGTAATTCATTTAAAGGTGCTCTCTATTCGTGCATTTTTGGAATATACTGACCATAGCAATTTGCTAAACCTAGGAATGAATGTAATTTTGTTATCCAGCAATTCTTTTATAGCTTCTGTTCTATTTGGGTTAGGTTTCCTTCTTTTATGATCAGTTATTCGATTTTGTTCATGGTGAACTCACATTTTTCAAGGCTTACTTTAAATCCATAATTCTCTATTCTCTTGAATACTTCTCGAATATGAATTTTGTGTTCTTTCATATTTTTATTGTCATCTAAGTATGCTATTGCAAAATACAAATCAGCTGGCATCGTATCAAGAATTTTTTTAAATAAATTCGGGTTACTTTCAAACCGAAAGGCAAATGCTTTAAGGAAAATAACCATTTATGCTATTAATCGCCAGATATTTTGCACATTACTCCTCGACTTTGACCTACAAATATGCATTGGATAGATCAGTTTTCAAAAAAAAAATTTCCCCTATTCAACTTTGAAAAGATTTCTTCTGGTGCAGGAAGTGGATAGCAGTGGTCTTTAAGACAATCGTTTAGACCTGTCAAAAAGTCAGCACATACACTTATTTTTTTTATTTATTTATTTTTTTTTTTTGCATATACTGTGGATGATGTCCACTCTGAGTAATCAACTTTTCAACGAATCCAATTCCTTCAAGACTCTTTAATTAATTGTTTATCATTTTTAGTGATGAAAATGCGACCTTTCTTTTTTTGTTTGAACACTTGTATGGTCCTTTAGCTCGAATTTAGCTCAGTCTTCATACAACATTTTTTATTTTTTCTGGCAGTTTAGATTTCACTATTTCTAACATATTTAAGTTTTTACAAGATGCATTTATCATTTTCTCACATAATTTGTTATTTATTTACTTCCCCATAAGAGCAAAATGTGACACAAGGTCGTTTTTAATGTGTGAAAAACCGGCTCCTCAAAAAATGGACACTCTGGAAGTAAGCAAAAATAAAAATTACCTTAATATAGAAGGATTTCCCCTGCGTCGACTAAATTAACTTAAGTGTAGCATCAGAACAAATACTACACTGTGATTTTAACTTTGAATGTTTTATCATCGAATGATACATTTATGTAGTTTCTCTTTGAATTTTAACATATTTCCAGAAACATCCCTGGCAACTTTCTAAGTATTTTGTAGCTTCGATCATTCGATTTTTTTCCACATTACTTCATTGATTATGGATATGTCACTTCCAGTAACAAGAAGGCAGCTTATCGTTTGGCCATTTATCTTGATGTCTATTTTCTTTTTTCAAAGTTCTTCGGATCTTTTTAAGATTCAATCTTATTTATTTTTTTTAGGCTCCTTGTCTTTTTCCTTCTTGCATACAGTCTCTTTGTGCCTTTTTCTGACAGATTTATAACATATTTTATATTTGAAATAACAATCACTTGTAAAATGACTTTTCCCACCACACACCTTGCAATATTTTTTATGTATTGTTCTTGTTTCAATTTTTGCACTTTTTTCTTTTCTATACTTAAACCGTCAGTTAATTTTGACATTCTTCTGTAACCTTTTGTAAGGTTATTTTAATATCTTGTTCCATGATGGACAGAATTCTCAAACATGATTCTTTATCTTTTGCTATAGCTAATCCTTGAACAAATATTAAACATATCTTCCTTAATTTCTTTTATCTTGAATAATTCACATTGCGAATTTACTTTTCTGCCGCATGTAAGAAATGTCCTCGTTTTCTTCTTTGACAAGCATTTAGGTATTTATAAAGTGTGTGAAACAAACTATCAAGTTCGCTAAATATTTTTGACAATATTTCAATCGATTCTTCAAATGAACTATCCTCTGTTTTTTTTCATCAGTTTGAAATTTGTGTACTTTATATTTTCCTGAGTGCCTACTTTTTGTAATAACAATATAATTTTTTCTTCGTCAAGTGGTTTGACAAACCACAGCTGGCATCTTTTTGAAAGAATTGTTTTGTATCTTATGAAGTACGCTGGGAACGTTATTCTGAGAAAGAATGAATAATATCTTCAGTGGAAAAATCTTGTGCCTTCTGTTTGTTCTACTTGCTTTGTTAATAAATTTAACAAAGTTTCATATTGTATTAATATTTGCGTTTGGAAGTTTAATTGCTGTTATGTTGTAATTTAATTTTTTTGTTGGTGGTGTTGCTATTAGTATTGTAATCGCAATAATTTTATTTGTTTTTATTCTGTCAATCCCTAATAATTTTTAAATACATAAGAAAATAAAAATAAATCTCAACTGTTAGATCAATCCAAGAACTTGTTAAGAAAACGTATCCATCCTTTCTTTTTTTTTTTTTTTCAAATAAAACTGCTTTCTATCTAAAATAATCTTAGTTACCGTTTATTTTTTAGAGTTTCGGGTTTTTAATTTTTCAAAAAAAATTTTTGTTCGACTGTCAACTTTCCACGTGCGATCTTTCATTTTTCATCGGCCCTATATTAATGTGAGTTGTTCAAATCCAATCGTTGTCACTGTTATTGTGGAAAACAGGTATATTAATTTCAGATTTCTGCTATATGTTCTTGTGTTCTCGTTCAACACTGTCCTCTAATCCTCGTTCGACACTGTTATATCGTGGATTTTGAAATAAGCAAAAGTATAAATATGAGGTAGAATGATTAATTGAACCACAGTTTGGGTAACACAATTATGTTTATTATACAAATAGTATAAAATAAGAATATCGTCCAATGAAGGATATATATATATATATATATATATATATATATATATATATACATATATATATATATCAATCACATTACTGAATATATATCTATATATCTATAAAAGTGAACGTGTCTGTCTGTCTGTCTGTGTGTCTATGTGTCTGTCTGTCTGTGTACATTTCCCTACGCAATAACTCTGTCAATTTTTAGTCTATAGACTCGAAATTTGAAATACCGGGTACTGAGATTTGGGAAAATCGATGTGACGGGTGTCAGCCAGAAATTTGGCTGTTAAGGGGTCAAATTTCAACGATTTGACCTTTAAGAACTCTACCAAACTCCTCCGACAATTTTGGGTCTAGACACTTGAAATTTTAGATATAGGTTCCTTGAACCTGGATCTAACTTAATAAAGTGATTTGAGCCCGAAACTATAAATTTTAAGGGGTCATAGTAGGGGTCAAAGTTTTAAAAAATTAACCATTTCTTTTGTTTTTTTGCTTTTTTTGCACAGCATACACCTCCAAACACCCGAGCAACGCCGGGCACCCCTGCTAGTATATATATATATATATATATATATATATATATATATATATATATATATATATGAAAATTAATTTAAACTGTACATTAGATTTTACAACACTTTATTATTCAATAAGGAATATAAGTTGAAAGCTTAAAATTTTCCTTATTCCAGTTTCAAAGAATGGCTCTTATCTGCAGTAGTTAGCAAAATAATATTCATATGGCAAGCTATAATTTTGCTGGTTAGAATATAAATTTAAAACTGCAAAATATAAGAGAAGTCATATTCGTATAAAAGTTGATAATGATGCAGAAATGTATAAAAGAATATTCCAAATCTATGCTCGATGAAGAAAAAGTAGAAAAATGTTGTACAATCCAAATAAAAATATTGATTGGTTAGGTATAGAAATGTAAGTGAAGTGGTTCAAAAATAATTAATAATCCAGATTGTTGATCGGTAAACATGAGTAAATTCCAGATGCAAAGATGGCTTTTTAATATTGTGGTATTTTTTCATAGGAAAAGGTTGCAAGTGAAAAAGTTGCTATTGGCCTCACAAGGGAGAACAAAATTAAAACCGTTCACTTCTATCGGCCAAGAAATTTAAAATGCTGCTAAAAACTAAAAGCAAGAAATTATATTTTAAGGAAGGGCCAGACATTCTATTTTTAGAACAATTCAAGCTAGTTGTCAAAGTGACATAGAACTGGAGCAGAGAAAGGACGAGGGACACCTTGATTGCTTAGTCTGATAGATAAAACTGTGTGGGCATAAAAAGAAATAGATTTTGTAAGTCGCAAAATTTCAATGTCTGCATAAGCCACTATTTATAACATATATACAGGCACACATAGACACGTTCATACGCAAATAACTATATAAACATGTACACATATACATATGCATATATGAATGGATACATAAATCTGTAAAAAAGTCCAGATATACATGCACACATCTATATATATTCAATTAGAAATAAAATTATGAAAATAAAGTCAAGAATCTCATTATATTAGTGGTATTTATATACTAAATATGTTAAGGAAACAAAGCATTACTTAAATATATTTTAAATAAGGGATCGGTTAGACATAGAGATACAATAGTGAGGAATAAAGATACATTAAATTGTATAATCAAAATTTAATCTGTTTGGGCAGTATTTTAAATCGGTGGTTTAGAACTGATTCTAGTTGGGAAATAAGAGGATTAATTAGCATATTAAGGGTGATTTCCATAAGATTTTAAAGGAAACTTTGATAGAACTCAATGGGATCGGGGGTATGCCTCATGAGCATAAATTTAAATGCGGATGGCTATTGTAACAAGCAAATTGTTAATAAGGCAGAAGATTGAGGAAAATACTACGGTAATAATCAAGTCTAGAAGGTGGTGAGTGAAAGAAGGGATGGAGGGAGTGGAATAACAGTTTCAAAGGGTCCTAGGTTAATATTATTAATCTTGAAAAGGCAGAAAAAGAGCAAGTTTTGTGGCATGGGTTTTCTATGGAAATAGGTAAACTTTAAAAATATTGGAAAGTTCCAGGGAAATAATTAAGGATTAATAGTTCTGAAATTATTTAATGCCTAGAGTTTATTATATTTTCATATTGTGGGAAAGTAGTTATCCTTACAGCCTCCAAACTGCAAAGGGTTTGAAGCCTTAGGTGTATGATTTTGACTTCTTAAGTATAGCTCAATTAATTCAGAAATTAATGTTATTAGACCTAAGATTTCAGATTAAAGTAGTTAGAGATTTTACTTGTTTATCCATATTTTCATTGTTGTGGTTTGAAATGCATACTTTATTTACTGGAATAGGGCCGACCACTTCCCTAGATGAGTTCATAATTAACGGATACTCTAATTTAACAGCTAAATTTGACCCCCAAGATCGCCATGGGCATGGAATATGTGCCTACATTAAGGATGGCTTCCTGTGTGGCAGGGATATCTCTAGAGAAGATCCTAATTTACCCTATATGTACTTCAGGGTTGCACCTTGCTAACACCACTGTATTTATATTTGCCCTCTATAGGCCCTACAACAGCGGAGTTACTATCTTTAAGAGCATATCTGAGAAAATAGACCACATACTGTCTTCACATCCCTCGGCTAACATCCACATCTGTGGTGACTTCAACGTCCATAACGTGGAATGGCTGACCCATTCAAATAAGACAGATGATGAGGGGAGGTTTTGTTATGATTTTGCCATTGCTTATGACCTCACTCAGATTGTTCGCGAACCAACCCGTGTGCCCGATACACCCGGTCAATATGCAAGCCTCTTAGACCTTTTTCTCTCAACTACCCCTGAGCTATGTTCATGTTCTGTTCATTCTCCTCTAGGATCCTCCGACCACTCCGTCGTATCAGTTAAGATAAAAACGAAATGTAAGAAGCCCCCAGACGTACCCCTCCACCGTACTGTATACCGATACTCTATGGCTGACTGGGATAGCTTCCGTACATTCATATCTGATTTACCTCTGCACTCCATGTTTAAAAAGGAAGTGTCCTCTGTAGTATCAGATCTGACCGAATGGTTAATTTTAGGCATAGACCAATTCATACCATCCAAAAAATTCCAACAAAAACCTAACAGCCAGCCATGGTTCTCCCCAGAATGTGCTGCTGCTATCGCGCACAGAAATCACTTTTTCCACTGCTTCCAACGTAATAGATGCACTGAGACTAAAGCTGCTTTCAGGACTGCCAGCAACCACTGTAAAAGAGTAATAAAAAATGAAAGAGAGCTATATGCCCAGTCTGTTAAATCCAAGGTTGCTGATCAGCGGCTTGGTTCCCACCAGTTTTGGCAAATAACAAATAGGATCCTGAACAGAAGTGTGCGTTCTATCCCAACCATTATCAATGGACCAGAGGTTATCTCGTCAGCGTCAGACAAGGCCAAACTATTTGCAAAGAACTTTGCAGCTAATTCTACCCTATGCGACGAAGGCCATCAACTCCCTATATTTCCTCCTATAACACAGAACAAGCTAGGTAACATACAAATATCCGTGCATGAGGTCGCCAAGCTAATCAAGAACCTAGATTCCAATAAAGCAACTGGCCCTGATGGCATCCCAATTATAGTGTTAAAAAAGCTTCAACCAGAACTTGCTCCCATACTTACGAAACTGTTTAAGTGCTGCCTTAAGGAGAAGTGCTTTCCGACTCCCTGGAAGACCTCATCAGTTTGCCCTGTATTTAGGAATTCAGGTGATAAGTCATCTCCCTCTCAGTACAGACCAATAAGTCTCCTGTGTTTTATGAGTAAGTTGCTGGAATCCATATTAAATAGAGAAATAGTCAACCACCTCAGCAGGAATAACCTTCTTAGTGACACACAATATGGTTTCCGCTCTGCAAGATCTACCGCAGATGTGCTGACGGTTATATCTCACAGCATTAGTGAATCTCTTGACAAAGGCTTCCTTTCTAGGGCAATTGCTCCTGACATATCAAAGGCCTTCGACAAGGTATAAGGTATGGCATAAGGGTCTACTTCACAAGATTTCCAGCTACGGTATAACTGGAAGTGTTTTCTCAATCATTAAATTATTTCTCTCCAATAGGCTCATAAGAGTAGTGGTAGATGGACAAAAATCGGAGGCCTGCAATATAAATGTTGGAGTCCCTCAGGGGTCAATCCTGGGCCCAACTCTCTTCCTGATCTACATCAATGATCTCCCTAAACACATACTTAAATCATTCGTTGACATCTATGCTGATGACATTACCATCTATGGCAACACATCAAAGGCTGTAAACGACAAAGTTCTCCCAGATTCTCTCTCCTCTGATCTCGAGAGCGTGGTTCAGTGGGGGAAGACGTGGCAGGTTACCTTTAATGCATCCAAAACCAAACTTCTATCCTTACATCATCAACGCTCTGATCCCAATCTGGCATCAATTGTGATGGATGGCTCTCGTCTGGGTGAGGCCCCATGTTTTGACAAGCTTCTGGGTTTGACCTTTACTCCTGATCTGAAATGGAACACGTACATCAAGTCTGTTGCCAAGGTCGCTGGAAAGATGTTGGATCCTTCTACCGCTCCAGAAGATATCTCACTACTGATGCAATTCTCTATCTATATAAAAGCCAAGTACGTCCAAGGATGGAATACTGTTGCAATATCTGGGCAGGAGCTGCTAAAAACAGCCTATCCTGCCTTGACAGAGTACAAAATAGACTTCGTGGCTTAGTGGGGGATGCTCTTTTCTCTACCCTGTAACCTCTCTCCCACAGAAGAGACATTGCGAGCCTATCCTTGTTTTATCGTTATTTCCATGGCAGGTGCTTGTCTGAACTCCAATCTCTGGTCCCCCCTCGCCAATCTTTCACGAAAAACACCCGTCTAGCTGAATCCACTGTGAAAAATTTCCCCCACTCTATATCTGTGCCTAAATCAAAATGCGGATTCCATGAACAGGGCTTCTTTCTTAGAACTGCACGCCTGTGGAACTCTGTTCCGTCTGCCTGCTTCCCACCTGACTACAAGTTGGATGTCTTCACGTCCAATGTTAACAAATTCCTAATGAACCGCCCCCTTAAGTAAACACTTCATCAAATCTCCACACTAACGTAATGTACTTGCAATAACCCTTATCCCTGAGTGGCTTATTAAAGTTAGTGGGTGGGGTAAAAAATTAAATTAGGGTTGTTATGATTAGTATTGGTTAGTGTAGTGGGTGTGGGTCTTATAGAGTCAGTAATCAAGGGAAGTTATAGAGATTGCTATTGTGAGAATTATTAGGTGAATTGTTATTATTATTAATGTTGTGGGTATTAATGAGTGAAATATCAGGTACATTTACTGAAGCTGAATTACTAATATTTGATTGATGGGGTTAATTTATGTGAATGAGTAGTTCGGTGTATTAGAAAAGTGATTGGTAGTGGCTCAGTACATGAATATATAACATCTTTGTGGATGCAATCATTTTTAAGTGGCACATACTGTTTATTTAGCAGTTGCAAGTAGCTATAAGAGATAAGGGGGAAGGGGATTGTTTGAGCTGCTTTAATTTTTTTATTATTTGACGTGATTATTGTCTGTGCCAGATTTTTTTTTTTTTACAAGGTAGTCACCACTTATCAAGGCCCAGAAGCCACTCAGGGATAAGTGTTATTGCATGTACAGTAATCAATGGGATAGTATCGTAGTAATCGTTAGTATTGAAGATTTAATAACTTAAGGGGGCGGTTCATCAGGAATTTGTTTATGTTGGACTTGAAAACATCTAGGTTGTAGTCAGGTGGGAAGCAGGCAAACGAACAGCGTTTCACAGGCATGCACTTCTAAGATAGAAGCTTTGTTCATGGAATCTATGTTTTGGTTTTGGCAAAGATAAAGAGTGGGGAAAATTTTTGGCAGTAGTTTCAGCTAGACGGGTGTTTTTCGTGAAAGATTGGCGAGGGAGGATGAGAGATTGGAGTTCAGACGAGCACTTGCCATGGAAGTAACGATAAAACAAAGACAGGCTTGCAACGTCTCTCATGTGAGAGAGAGGTTGCAGGGAAGAGAAAAGGGCATCCCCCACTAAGCCACAAAGTCTATTTTGTACTCTGTTAAGGCAGGATATGCTGTTTTTAGAAGCTTCTGTCCAGATGTGGTAGCAGTACTCCATCCTTGGACGTACTTGGCTTTTAACTAGAGAGAGTATTGCATCAGCAGCGAGATATCTTCTGGAGTGGTAGAAGGATCCTACCATTTTTCCAGCGACCTTGGCAACAGACTTGATGTAAGTGTTCCATTTCAGGTCAGGAATAAAGGTCAAGCCCAGAAGCTTATCAAAACATGGAGCTTCCCTTAGATGAGAGTCATCTATTTCAATTGATGCTAGGTGGGGGTCAGAACGTTGATGATGTAAAGATAGGAGATTGGTTTTGGATGCATTAAAAGTAACCAGCCACCTCCTCCACCACTGTACCACACGCTCAAGATCAGAGGAAAGAGAATCAGAGAGAACTTTGTCATTTATGGCCTTTGATGTGTTGCCATAGATGGTAATGTCATCAGCATAGATGTCAACGAATGATTTAAGTATGTGTTTTGGGAGATCATTGATGTAGATCAGGAAGAGAGTTGGGCCCAGGATGGACCCCTGAGGGACTCCAGCGTTAATACTGTGGGCCTCTGATTTCTGCCCATCAACCACTACTCTTATGAGCCTATCAGAGAGAAATGATTTAATGATTGAGAAAACACTTCCAGTTATACCGTAGCTGGAAATCTTGTGAAGTAGGCCCTTATGCCATACCTTGTCGAAGGTCTTTGATATGTCAAGAGTAATTGCCCTAGAAAGGAAGCCTTTATTGAGAGATTATTAAAGAAAGCAAAGTTTTGATCAAAAGTTTTTTCTTCAGAGAGTCTTGATATTTTATTTGAGACAGAAGATACTATTGATTTTATAATTGAATTGGGGTGATTGGAAGATTTGTGGACATAGAAAAGCATCAGATTGGATTTGTGGTAGGTGACTGTAAGATTCAGAGTTAATGATCACTGAGATTTTTAAAAAGTTAAATGTTTTCTTATCAAGTTCAATAACTATAGAAAGGCTGAAGCTATTTAAAAAAAAAAAAAGGCATGTAGTTTCTTTATAGTTTTATTGTATTCTCTTAGTCTTTGTGGTAAGCAGGGCATCATTCCTATAAAGATCCTCTTTGATAGACGTAAATTCAAGCTTAAGTTCCTTCTATCGAAATAATTCTACTATGTCTGTTACATGGGCAGGATCTGAAAAACCCATAGGGATATCAGAGTTGTTAGGAGTATCCTTTTTCTTCTCCAATGCTTATTATTAAATTGTGTCAAGGACAGGCTTGCAACGTCTCTCATGTGAGAGAGAGGTTGCAGGGAAGAGAAAAGGGCATCCCCCACTAAGCCACAAAGTCTATTTTGTACTCTGTCAAGGCAGGATAGGCTAACAGAATTAATTTAATTTCTAGATCAATGAGATCAGAATTTCTTTTTGTAAAGATTAGGGCTTTGTTTAAAAAGATTAGTGATACTGACAGGCAGTAGTTATTAATGTCACATGTTATGAAACTCAAGTCTCTGCTTATGCTTAAAGTTCAGGAACCAATTTGATTACTGAGTCAAAACATTGCAAAAGAGGGAGATTTACATTTTTCTTTGTGGAAGGAATGATCCTATCGAAAATGTTTGTACTTACTGAACCTAAATCAGAGCTAGAGGGGCAAACCAATCTAATGTAGGAGTTGTCATGGAAGTTTGGCTTATGATTTTTCTCTTCCATATTTATGCTATTTAAAGTACTTGGTGTGACAATTTGGATGAAGACAAGAATAAGGACCCTAATTAGTCAAAAAAAACAGATTTTAATCGGCATAGCTTTGACCTTGAACTTTGCACACATACATGCACACAGCCTCTGTAAACAAATATAAAATAACAGACATGTTCAGACTTTTGTGACCAAGATTTATTTTTATGTAGTGCATTTTTTGTATATATCTACACAAATTGTCAATAAAACTAAACCAAAGAGTGCCTTTTTATATATATATATTGACCAAACATTTTTAAGAAAACTATTTAAACAAAATACAAGGTAGGTTTCAATAAATGGATGTTTTGTTTGGTTTTGTTTTTTTTTAATAAAAAATATCCAATCAAAGTGCCTCATTTTGGGAAGCTTCTCCCGCCCAAAATGGGACACCGTGAACTGGAATAGCAAGTTTTTCCTTATTCAAAAAATAAAATGCTGGCCATTAAAAATTTCGGTTTATTATTTCAGTCAAAATGTGATAGAGAACCAACTAAAGACTTACCCTTTAAAAGTTAATTTTTAGGGGTACTTCGTTTTGTTTTGCATGAATATCCCATGTAAAATTGTCATCAACAAGAAGGGTTTTTTTTTAATTTGAGGCCTTTATTATCCGATGTATTCCCTATTGTTTTCACTGGTCGCAAATATTTGTTTTTAAAAGATTATTAAAGTTTTGTAAGTTCATATAAAAAGAACACATTCTTTGTTTAAAGTATTATAGTTTTATTAAAAAGTTTTGTAAATATATTAAAAAACATACTCTAAATAAAAATCAATCTTGGGTGCGAAAATTCAAACACGTCTGTTATTTTATATTTGTTTACAGAGGCCATGTGCGAAGGTCAAGGTCAAACCGGTGTTGATTGAAATCTGTTCTTTTGTTTTTCTTGGCTGATTGGGGCCCTTATTTATTTTTATATGATTCGTTGAGTTCTTTATGTATGAGTTTCTTATATGTGAAGTAATCGAGTTTATAACAGTTTTTAGTCTTGTCAACAAGGACGTGTGGGAACATGATGAGAATTAGCAGCGAACCGGATGTTAACATATCCACCATGAGAGACAAAATGAAAAATCGTCTTTTACACATGGCTCCACGCATCGCTTCTGCTTGGGAAGAAAAAAATAAGATAACCACAAAATAGTTATCGACTAATGGCAGAGCTCCGCGCCTAAAATAAACACCAAATATAACAGTCACTGGGAGCCAGTTTGCCACTATAAAACGAGGGATTTTAGGGAACCAGAGGAGAGAGGAGGAAAAAGAAGATGAAGACGCCGGGCTGCTAGCTGCTGATGAAAGAAGTCACCCGCTTTCCAGTTACAAGCCAGGACATGCATCACTGACAGCAGGATGACCGGCCTACCCCTATCACACCCATCGTTCAAAAGATAAGTTACGTTTACGAACATTCATTCTTTGTCAATTCATACATACCTACAAACACTTTACGAACCTTCATTCCTTGTCAATTCATACAAACCTACAAACGTTTTATGAACATTCATTCCTTGTTAAATCGTACACACCTGCAAACATTCTATGAACATTTCACCGTAATATAAACTGTCAAATATCTCCATCGGACAATCTATTCTTCGTTAAATCACATTCCATCCTACAAACACTTTGCCTCTTCTAATACAAACTGATAGTAGTAAATAAAATCGGCTCTCAACCTTCAATTTTTGTCTGTCTTTAATTATATGGAGTCAGAATCTACACACTTCCAACGTTGTTCATTTCATGTATTCTTTGTTGTGACCTCTATGGCGTCCTTCATACGCCTAATCCTTTTTATAAAAACTGAGGCCATAGACGAAAATGTTATTTTTTCTTTACTTCGTTCATAAAGTAACTGATTTTTCTGGAAATTGGGTTGTAAGGGTGTTTTTCTTTTTTTAATTTGATTTTCCTAACCAGGTTTATCGTAGAATTTTCAAAATCTTCGAGGTATGGGTTATTCTTGAGGTGGGATATGGTTTTTAGTATGTAGAATTTAGCCGAATTCCTTTCGATCTTTTTCTGTTCTCTGTAGGAATTGATTGGAAGCCCATTTTTTAGGGATTGTGGGTGAGGAAGGTCATCAGCAAAAGTTGGTGTGATAAACTTATTACTGAAGTTCAATTCGTTGAAGTTGAATAAATAAATATATATATATATATATATATATATATACTAGCAGGCTGCCGGGCATTGCCCAGTCGTAAAATATGCTTAAATAAGATATTTTGATTAATGCAGATTTTGTATTCATTAATATACTAGCCTGGGTACCCGGCATTGCCCGGGTGTTTGGAGGTATGTGTTGAGCAAAATAAAAAAAAGATAGTAGTAGTCAGGCAGGCAGGTGGGCAAGCAGGCTCGAAAAGAATGTGAAAAAAAAAACGTGACGTGTTTGCTGTTGTGGCCATCACCAAACCGGAAGTGACGTAGGTTTAAATTAAGGTTGAACAATTAAAAAACAAGAAAGACTTTTGAAAATATCGGTAAAAAAAAGCGACCCCTCTCTGTAGAAAAGTGCCTATTTGAGGGTGAAGGAATTGATGTTTTTAGACAATTTTTTAATATTTGTCCTCCAAAGGGTCAAGCTTCAAAATGATACCGATCTCGTGAAAATCTGTCGCCTTTGTTGAAATTTTTAGGCAGACATACATACATACATTTAAACAGACAGGTGAGATTTATATTATAGACTAGCCTGGGTGCCTGGCGTTGTCCAGGTGTTTGGAGATGTGTGTTGAGCAAAAAAAAAAAGTTGTAGAAGGCAGGCAGTCTCGAACCCGTAACACGAAGGTGGAAAAGAAAGTGGAGGTGTGTGTAAGGGTGTTTGTTGAGCAAAAAAAAAAAGTTGTAGAAGGCAGGTAGGCTCGAACCCATAACACGAAGGTGGAAAACAAAGTGGAGGTGTGTGTAAGGGTGTTTGTTGAGCAAAAAAAAAGAAAATAGCAGTCGTAAGCAGGCTCGAACCCATAACGTGCCAGAGGAAAAAGAGGTGAAAAAAACTGTCTTATCGATGTGCCTACCGTGGTTTTGATGTCACAGGCGATCGAAATAACATATTTTATGCAACGTCAGGGACACAAGGGCTGAATGACTTGCAAAAAATGTCAGCGAAAAAACCGACCCTCCTTGTAGAAAATTGCCCAGTTCAAGGGAGAAGGAATTAATGTTTTGGACAAATTTTTCGATATTTGTCGTCCGAAGGGTCGAGCTCCAAAAAGATACTAATCTCGTGAAAATCCGTCGCCTCTGTCGAAAGTTTTAAGCAGATATACATACATACATACGTACATACATACATTTAAACAGATTTATATTATAGATTTTATTGGACCCAATATATAATAATGATTTAAAAAGTTTTTTTAAAAAAGGACTCGAATGCCCTCACCGAGAATTGAAACCAAAAAGTTTAGCTTACAATTTACTTTTTCCTTCAACGTTAATGCTTAAACTATGAAGACACGTTTCCTGCAAGGCTAAAAATTAACACTCGACCCAATAGCTACTACGTTATGCATACATATTCATAATGCAGTCGTTCGACTTTCACCTGGCAAATTCCATTTTTGTTTTAATTTTCAAACTTTTCCACCGATTTTCCCCGGATAAAACCCAAATGGGGTCAAATACTGTCGTGAGGTACAAATCACCCCTATTTCAGAACTAAGTGGAATCAACCAGTCCTATGAATACCACTAGTTTTAGAGACTAAATGGAGACATTCAGATCATGTTTAACCACATGTTGTGAATTCTTTCCCGGCATTTTCTAATTTGCTACAAATCTGAAAAGGTCGTACCCACTTGACCACTCGTTGGCCATTTAAGGGCTTTTCTTGTTTGGCTATAAGGACCGACCCCTTCTTTGGGTGAGTGGTCCCTTAAGCATTGTTTTTGTTTACTTGTACCCAATTGGGTTTGTTGTTGTTTTTACTAATTGTTGTTTTCCATTCTTTGCAGATAGTCCAGTGTCTGGAGCCAACTTAAGCAGCCGACAGGACTAGGGGAAACCGACGTGCCTTTTTAGGCGAAGGTCCCCCTGGTTTCCAAATCAGCAGGTTGGGAAAGGGCACTGTAACACTTAGGGGGTAGGCCTCTGCCTCTTCACCATGGGGGACCCCCCTGGTGTAGCGATCGTGAAGGGTGTGGGGGAGGGTGCTGCTTCGAAGGGCACCCCCAGTTCGAGAAGGGTAACTGGGGTCGCCGCCCCATCCGTGAGTTCGTTTGGTGCATGTTCGGGGGTCACTACCCCAGGTTTGGTTGTGGTCGGTAGGGTGATGGCTACAGGGGTTGCCGCCCCAAAGGGCAACCCCAGTTCGAGGTCGAGATCGGTTTCGGGGGATGCCACCCCAAAAGGCACCCCCAAGGCGGGTACGGTCACGGTCCTCAGGGTCGCCACCCCCAGTGGTTCGAGCGAGTATGCTGGCAGTACAGAGAGAGTAGCTGTGGTGGAAGCAACGCCAGAGCCAACAGCAGAACCCTTTTCATTTGCAAGTATGGAAGGAGTGACACCCTGGAGGACGCCGACAACCGTGGTGGCCACAACCAAGGAGCAGATAGTCGAGGCATGGAAACAGCTGCTGGAAACCACTCCGGACGCTGAGAGCACTGAGGAAGATTATAGAAGGACAAGGAAAAAGAAAAGAAAACCGGTCAAATGTTGGTGGACTCACAACGAGGAAGAAGCTGCATCAACACCAACACAGAAGCAATCTGAAACGAGTAGCCCCCATAAACCGGCAGTAGCGGAACTGAGGAAGACGAAATTCCTTGAAGTAATTGTTGTGGATGGGTGCTCCCCAGGAGTGGAGGGATCAATAGAAGTGACGCCAGCTGGTGCAGTCGATTGGCCAACCCTCACAGCGAGTGACTCATCCCCAATACCACCGGGGCAGAAGCCAAGAAGTGACAGTCAGCCAGCAGCTGGCATGCCCAAAGAACCTGTAAAGACTACAATAACATGGGGCCTCAAGGAAGGTCAGAAAAAGACCCCGGAGTACTATCGGGACTTTTTCAATAACAAATTCAATGACTACATGGAGGGAAATGCCCTAAAAGTGTTGCCAGGGAGACTGGAGGAGATACAGTTGAGATCGGTTTCCCTGGTGACCTTGGAAGCAAAAGGAAGGGATCTCACCGGGGTCCCCAAAGAGAAGATGTTGGAGGTCTGGGCGAATTGAAGGTCCCCGCCCAGTACATATTCCGGCGCAGTTATGCCATGTGGGATCTCCTTTTGCCAACAAAGGAGGAAGTGGAAAGAATAGCAAAAGGGAACCTCACACGGAAAAACTTAAGGATGAAACCGGAGTACCAATCGAAACGGAGAACTACGGTCATGGTGATGGGCGTGCCGTGATGTATAGATGGGGACCAGCTGGGAGCCACAATGTCCCAGTTTGGTGAGGTAGAGGGGATACAGCCAGTGATGGGGCCCCGAAATATATGGACGGGCGACTACAAGATCCCTATGAGAGTGGATAGGAAGGGATTCAATGAGATCCCTTCCCAGCTGACATGTGAAGGCTGGCAGATGCTGGTGATAGTCGAGGGGAGAAGGCCACACTGCTGGCATTGCCACAAACCGGGGCATTTAGCCAAATTCTACCCCAAAAAGAAGGCGCCCGAGAAGGCAGAGGAAGCAACAAGGAAGCCAGCGGAAGAAATGGAGGAGAAGAAAGAGACCGAAAAATGCAAAGTCACCACCTGGAGCCAGGTTGCCTCGAAAAAGACAAAAAGACAGGAAGGGCCGGCTCTCCAGGCAACACCAAGAGGAGCGGCAGTGACGGCCAAGCAGAAACTCTGTGTGAGCTCCTCCAAGTCTGAAGGAGAGGAGGAGAGGGACAAGACCAAACAGGCAGGAAAAAGGGAACGGAAAGAACACCAAGATGAAGAAACTGAGCCTCCAACCCAGATCCCCCACCAGGAAGCTCAGCCTACACCTCCCCTATACAACACCCCCGAAATAAAGAAGCAAGGTGAAGCTCCGGTTACAGAAGCTCCAGCGACAGAAGCAGAGATGGCAGAGAAGAAGCAAGACAAGCAAGAGGCAGCCCTCAGAGAGGAAAAAACAAGAAAGTTTCCTTTCTGGCCGGAGGAGCGCCTCTGTGAAGTGACAGCAGGAGATACGACTGGCGACCTCAACGGACGACAGAAGAAGTTCCTGAGGAGCCTCGTCAACTTCTGAAAGGTTGACAGGAAGGAGGTCGCCGATCCCCGGAACTTCAGTGATGCCGCACAGCTCATTACATTCGTGAGACCAAATAGGGGAGGGAGAGCAAAGGCGTGGAGGATGTTGGAGGCTTGAAAAACTGCTTCAAGGGACTGCGTATAATTGACAGGGAGCACCCATCGCTTGGGCAGATTTCTAAAAAATGTGAAGGGAGGGTCCCCATTTGCATTCATCCATCCTTTTATAGGGCATTAAAGGTGACGTTCCCCTTGGACGGCTTACATCTGACCTGCTCACGGGCAGTCTTGGTCAAACCTTCGACGGACTTACTCCCGAAGATTTCAGCCCCATCTGTGATGAATACTATTAGTTAGGAAATAATGACCACAGGCTTGAACCTAGCTAGTTTTAATGCGAGGGGCATGAGATCTCGAAGCAAGGCTGCTCACGTGCTGAGGGATCTCGTGGCCTTTGAGGTAGACGTAGCTGCATTGCAGGAGACCCACTTTGTTTGGGCCGGGGAATGCTGTGTGCTGGTAAATGACTTTGACGTTTACTCAGCATATGGCAATCTTCGTAGCTGTGGGGTTTCTGTTTTAGTGAGTCGCACTCTGTCTGCGATGGTTACCGTTGTCTACGCGGACGCTTGTGAGAGGTTGGTCGTGGTCGATGTTGCCGTTAAAAGCAGCGAGTTTCAGATCGTGGCAGTTTATGCACCTAACGTCTGCAGCGAGAGGGTTTCCTTTTTTCGGCGGGTGGAGGTGTTTCTCTCTTTGGGTCCGGAGCGGTTAATGTTAATGGGGGACTGGAATGCCATCCTGGACCCCAAAATAGATAAGATCGGGGGGGGATAGCTCTACCTGGAAGCAAATTTGGCTGGGTGTCCGCGTACGCTGATGATGTCACCATTTTCGTTGTGTGACAAAGTGATATTAGAGCGGTGATGGAGGCGATCGCTAAGTATGAAGTTGTCACCGGGGCCGTAGTCAATCGCAGCAAGTCCGTTGGCCTGCGGTTGGGTGCCTGGACCGGGGTAAACTCGCTTCCAGGTGCGTTCGGGCCTGGACTCCAGCTGGACAAGAATTGGTCGGAGGTACAGACGAAGGTCGAGTCGTCGGTAGGGACTTGGATTCGGAGGAAATGGTCCTTGATGGGTTGTGCGGAGGCATGTGCTACTTATGTGTTTCCGTTGATTCTTTACTGCTTGTCTGTTCTTCCCCTGCCTGCAGACCGCTGTAAGGCTTTAGAGCGCCGCCTGTTTAAACTTCTGTGGAAGAGAGAAAAGCCGTATGTCCATAGACAGGTCTGTACACAGAAACTTGGCGAGGGAAGCTTAGGAATGCCTGACCTGAAGAGTCATAAGCACGCCGAAAAATTGGCGTTCCTGAGTCGGACACTCTTAGAGGAACACACTGGGTACCAACTGTGGAGCAAGCGAGCAAGCCTTTCCACGGCTCATATCCGCCCCTGCCATTGAAGGTCCTGAAGACCGGCGGGGGAATCGTGTTTCTTCACCGAATGCCGAGCCGCCCTTAGGGCATTGCCGGGGTCCAGTGACCTTGCGCGGTCTAGGAGGAGGCTATATGAGGATTTAGTGGTGGGAACCGCAAACGATCCGCTGATAGAGTGGCTACATCTTTCGAGGGAGGAAGTTCTCTCGCTGTGAAGTTGGGCGCCAACCAGTAGCCATATCAACAATTCAGAGTTTTCCATCACATGGAGGCTAGTCCAGAACGCGCTGCCACTCTTTGGCAGACTAGCCAGGGACTGCAGGGATACAGAATATTATTATCCCCCTGTCCACGCTGCAATGATGAAGAGGAGGAGGAGGAGATGAGAGAACATGCGTTCTTTCATTGCAGCGGAGTTCGGAGTCTCTGGGAGTATGTCAGAGAGGTAACAGCTCGCATCAACCCCAAGCGGTCGGTGCCACTTGATTTAGCATACGTTGCCGACAATGTGAACCCGCCATTTGGTTGGGAGAAACGGTCGGTGTTTCTAGCAATCCTAGCTGTAGTTAGGTTAGTGACGTGGGTTTCACGTCTGGGCATTGTCTATGAGGGGCAATCTGTTTCAGATCACGATCTGGTTGTTTATTTTAAGCATCAACTTAAAATAAAGATCAGATGTGATTGGGAAAGATTGCACCGCATAGACTTTGATAGGAGATGGGTGCCCAACACTAGTTTGTGCATCCGACAAGGCGCTAGGTTCGAGTTCATTTTCCCGCCCTAGTAGTCATTGGTTGAATGGTGCTGGAGTCCCTATTTTTTGGGAACTCAGCCGCTTGACGGACAAAAGTCCCTCGGGTAGAGAGTAGTTAGGCAGAGTAACAACCCAGAGTGGAAAACAAATTCTTTATTAGAGACTAGACTAGAGTAAGAATGAGTGTTGATCCTGTTCCCGACTCTATTTTTCATCGGCACTAGGAGAGCTTCCAAAGATGCCCAGTCCACCTGTTTGTTTTGTCCCCAGTCGATTTTAACCCCTTACGTATTATATCTTGGAAGACGCCGTCCATCCCCGACGACCCCAACCCTATCTTATTTTCGTGGAAGTGCTGTCCCTTAGGTTCTTCACTCCCCATTAGGGAACGACCTGCTTTCTTTCCCACTTCCTTTGAGAGGACTGGAAGACAGTTGGCGTTCCATTTGATGATTAGCGAGTAGGTAGGGAGGGACCCCTTACTAACCCGCCCCCATAGGCATTTTGTTTAATTGTTTTATTTTTCTTTCGTTTTGGGTGTTTGCTAGTTTTGCCCGCCTCCCCTTCATCTCACCCCCATATAAAAAATCCATTTGTATTGTAAATATTAATTTTGTTTTGTTTTTTTGTAAATATGTTTGTCTTTTTCAACAGAATGCATGTCGCCTGCTATCCTGTAAGCTGGGGAGTTTTACTGATTTTAAATAGGTCCATGGTAAGAATGAAGGCGTTTTAGTATGATAGTGATTCTTGTGTAGGAATAAACTAATAAAGTACTTGTTTTCATGCAAGTCTAACCTAGCTTAGCACAGACCCCCGCACACCCCACTTCCTCCTACTGGCCCTGGTGCCTAAGCTGCGTCGGACCCTAAATGAGGCCTTTGTAGTAGATAATGGCAAGGCCGGGGCTGACGGGCTAAATAAACAGACCATGTTTAACCACATGCTACGAACACACTCCTCTCATACTACTTTAGTGGCTTCCATATTTTTTATGATAAATAAATATTATATTTTACACACTTTACACAACTTGTGGCTTCTTTCATTTATAACCCCTAGCAAGGGTCTACAACAAATACCCTATATATTAAGTTTCATGTCTGTACACCAAAAACTGACAGAGGAGTTTGGTAGGCAAAAATTTTTTAAAAATCTACGAGGGGCGTGCAATAAATAATGCCCCTGACCCACTTCCCATAGGAGTAGAGCAACAAAACTTGGCACAGTTATTAGTCTTTCTCTACATAGGAACCACCCAGATTTATGCATTTCTCCCATCGTTTGATGCAGCTGTGAAAACCGTTTTTGTAGAACACCCTAGGTTGGTCCTCCAACCACGACGTGACTTCAGAAATCAAGACTGCATCATCTGGGAAACGCTTTCCTTTCAAAAACAACTTCATGGCTGGGAAGAGGTGAAAGTCAGAGGGTGCAAGATCAGGAGAGTAGGGAGGATGGGGTCAGATTTTATAACCACATGCCCGTGCTTCTGATCTGGTGACATGCGAGTTGTGGACCAGAGCGTTGTCCTGCAGGAAGAGGATACTTTTGCTGATCTTGCCCCACCTCTTGATTTTGATAGCTTCCCTTAATTTCCTCAAAAGTGAAGCATAATAGGCTCCTGTAATTGTGGTACCCTTTGCCAGGAACTCTGTCATCACTACTCCATCCTGGTCCTGGAAGACTGTGAGCATGACCTTGCCAGCGGAGGGCTGCACTCTTGGCTTCTTTGCAGGTGGTGAGTCCAAGTGCTTCGACTGCATTGACTGGGCTTTGGTCTCTGGATCATAGTGATGGACCCAGGTTTCATCCTGTGTAATCAGTCTTTGAAAAGCTTTGACTCATCTTCTTGGCACATCTCCAAATTCATCCTCGAGCACTCAATGCGTTTTTGCTTCTGGAATGGTGTGAGCAACCTGGGAATCCATCTGGCAGATACCTTATACATATGCAAATAGTCATGAATGATAGTTTCCACAGACCCTGCACTAATCTTGACATCTTGGGCTATTTGGCGAATAGTAATGCGCCGATCTTCCAAAATGGCAGCCTCAACTTGATGGACAGATGCCTGATCAATGGTAGAAGGGGGGCGACCAGGTCTGGGAGCTGTTTCCACAGACTTCCGGCCATGTTTGAATTCACAATGCCAGCGTTTTACAAGGTCATATGATGGGGCATTATCACCATAAGTTTCTTTCATTTTATCCAAAGTCGCCTGTGGTATGCGTCCTTTCAAATACAAAAACCGGATTACTGCTCGACATTCAACAGGCTCCATTTCAAACCTGACTCAGTTCAAACACCTGTAAAACAGAAACCACAATTAGTTTAGAGCTGTAATTTGCCACATAACCCGTAGAGATATAAATCATTGCAGATGCAAAATTTCAGCTAGATCAGACAACTGGAAGTGGGTCAGGGGCATTACTTATTGCACGCCC
Source organism: Euprymna scolopes (assembly GCF_053919585.1). Classification (NCBI taxonomy): domain Eukaryota; kingdom Metazoa; phylum Mollusca; class Cephalopoda; order Sepiida; family Sepiolidae; genus Euprymna; species Euprymna scolopes. Next base: position 34,498,084 of record NC_136500.1, read on the forward strand.
CTCGTATATACACATACATAAATATATATAAAAAGAGATTTGTGTTTACTATAACCTTTTTACACCAATATTATACAAGTATAAATCATGTAGAATATCTTCATGAATATAATTGCGTATATAGTTGACTAAAGACGATCATCCCATAAGAGAACTGAATAAAACTGATAGGGAATTAATTAAAATGAATGTTTAAAAGAATATGTAAATTAACTAGATCTTTTTCAGATGAATGCAATTCCACGATCCATGTATAAGAAAGTTGTATTTTCTTTTTAAATAAATAGAAAAAATGGTTTTTAATATGAATAAATTTGTATAAATTAATTTGTATTAAAAAAACCCACAAATTTATAGGAGTGTAGATGTAGATTTACAGGATATATATGTGATATAAGATATATATGTGTGTGTTGAGGGGAGTAAGTGTGGCAAGTATTTTGGCAACATCGCGCATGAAGTTACTTTTTTTCGTCGTCAACGTCAGTGTGTCAAACTCTTCCTTTCCTACCTTTTCTTTCAGTCATCATCTTTCACGACTTGTAACTCATTCATTGTTTGAGGAGTACTAGGTTCTTCTATTGAAACAGTGTTTGAGGAGTACTAGGTTCTTCTATTGAAATAGTGTCCGAGGGGTGCTAGGTTCTTCTATTGAAACAGTGTTTGCTGTGCAGAGAGCAATGTTTTTGTTTTTTTCTTGTCATTTTTGTTGGGCAAGGACATCCTACTGGATCCTAGACATCCACCTGCTATTTCAAAGATTCCAACCGAGAGCTCTTCTTTTAGGATTATAACCGTACATTTTAAATTAAATTGCTTGGATATCTCTTACACTTGGTTCACCAGATATATTTGCTAAGCAGTTTTTTTTTTCTCTCTCTTTTTCATGAGCCCGACGACTCCTATGATTTCTGAAATGATTGAGATCTTTCTAAGATTCTAGTTTTTATTTGTTGTTATTTTTCATGTCGTACATAAAACCTTCATATTTCATTATCTTCTCCTTCTCAACTCTGTTTAAGCCATCATCATTAGGGACACTGACTCCATCTAGGGTTGCTACTCTCTCTCTCTCTCTCTCTCTCTCTCTCTCTCTCTCTCTCTCATGCTGTTATATCATGGGGTACCAACATGGCATACAAAGATATGTACTTGTGACGGAGAGTTCATCTGAATGTGTGTACGTGTCATTACTACTCATGTCTATAGTGGTTCTTCAGTATCTGAACCCTAAGTTATGTTGTTGCTGTCTATTCATGTTCTGTAATTGTCTAGGTGTGTGTTCTTAACATTTTCTTAGGGTGTGTGTCATGTATCCGACATACCTTATTTTCACTGCATCGTTGATCTTGTCCACCTGGCTTTCATCTGTTCTTGGAGGGGAGGCTGGAAAACTGTTGGATAAAATGCATCCACTCCAAAGGTTTTATATTAGTTTTATTTCAGTTGCCAGGTGTCGAATGCAGATGAATGGAAAGTGAGTTCTTTGCTTGTGGTCTTAATAGTCTACATTGAGAGACACGTCATCTGCCTACCAAGAGTAGAAAAAATAACCGTTAAACCCAACCGTTCTGTTCTAAGCCAAATTTCCAACTTCAATTATTCTTCTCAGCTAGTTAGAACCATGTGACCCACACATACTTTTGTCAGCTGTTCAGATGCTTCCGGCGACAATTGTCTATTTTATAGCTCAATAATAAAACAATTTTTATTAAAACATCTTCATATCTCACCTCTTGTTTATCTTCGCCAGTTAGATAGATAGATAGATCGAGATGGATAAATAGCTAGATCGATAGATAACGGTTAGTTGTATATGTGTTAAAAATATTCAAATTAGAGCTGATTAATTCATGTTCAATTTCATTTTTCCTTTTGGTTTGTTTTGCATGAAATTCCTGTCTATTCATTTGATATTTTCTTATGCATGATGCTCAGCTGTTACAAGCGGAAATAAAGGGAAATAACTGTAAAAGAATAGGGTTGTCTCCCGTGGACCAAATAGACAGACCAAAACAAAATGTGTTCTATTCACATCAGCAAATGATAACATTCTTACGAACACAACAGGGAGTAAGATCATTTTGTTTGTGCTTATTGAATGTGACTCTAAAATGTAATTCTGTTTCACCTATATACCCGCAAATTGGACAATTTTTTACAATTTTTACAAAGGAAGTATCACAAGTATGTTGAGGCAGTTTTAGTTGGATGAGAATGTTTGGAATTGTAAGCAATCTATCACCAAATGTTTACGAACTAAACATTTAGGTTTATTTCAAGTATGCTTTTTTTTTTTATTTTTATTCAATTTTCACCCCAAACAAGGCAAGTGCCACTTTGAAGCAGGGGGCTACTATCAGGGACTTAATTAGCAGGGTCATTATGAAGGGAGATGAGTAGAAAGATGTTTGTTAACATTACACTTGAACTTCTGCACTGCATATCAGTGCAGTTGGGAAAGCAGAATCCCGGAAGGGAGTTCCAAAGACCCGCAGTTCTGGGGAAGAAACTATTGGAGTAAAAGGCTTTCTTGCACCTAGGGATCTCATCTGTAAAGGGATGAGACTTAGTAGCTTGTCGGGTTTGTCGGGGGTAGTTACGTCGGGGAGGTACAAGTGTTTGCAGTTCGTCAGAGCATTCACCATTAAAGTATTTGTAGAACAGGCAGAGGGATGCAACATCTCGTCGATGGGATAGAGGCTGAAGCCTAGATGACAGTTCAGGACCTATCAGGTTGGCGACTCTCTTTTGAACCCTGTCCAGGAGCGAGAGACAAGCAGCAGATGCACCAGCCCAGATGTGACAACAGTACTCCATACATGGGCGAATAGTGGCCTTATAGAGGTATAGGATACTGTCAGGCGTAAGTAGTTTTCTAGCACGGTAGAGGGAGCCAACCTTCCTTGCAGCAGCCTTGGCAATGCTCTCAATGTATCTATTCCAGTTCATATTCCCTGTAAACGTTAGGCCGAGGAATTTAAAAAAGTACTTTCAGGCAATGTGTTCTTGGCCATTGCTATTGGTGGTAGAGAAGGTTTCTTGTAGTTATTGAATGAATGAGAGTTATTAGGTTAGTTGATGCAGAGCAGTTGAGATAGTAGGTCCATACGTAGTTGTGCAGTGCAGCGTTGTGTAAATATTTGTACCTTTCATAATTCATCCAATTGACAAATTTTATTAATTAATTCGAGTAGTGTTTGGAACTTGATAAATGGTAAATCATCATCATCATTATCACCATTACCGTCATCATCATCATCATCATCAACGTCCGTTTTACATGCTGTCATGTGTTGGACAGCTTAAAGAAATTGACTTTCAAACTAACCTATCTCTGGTAGGTCTTTATTTACCCCTCTTTCTCTCATCCGTTTTTATCGCTTCCTCTCATGTTTTCCATGGCCTTTCCTTGTGAACTGGACCTGCTATCTCAACTGCTCTGCATCAACTAACCTAATAACTCTCATTCATTCTTACAACGTCATTTCTTCCTCTGAGTCCACAGAATCAAATGGAAATTCCATGAACAATTTTTTTTCAAAAGCTTCCCATTTGTGGAATACAATACTGTGGGAGTGCTTCTCTGCCGACTACAAGTTGTCTTCAAGTCAAATGTCAACAAATACTTGTTGAATCATCTTTTTAAGTAATTAAATCTTATCATTATTGCCCATTTTTCCAATTTTCTCATAGTATTGTTCTACATGTAGTTGACAATCTCATTAATCCTTATCCTTGAGTAGCATTTGGGTCTGGATAAGAGGTGATTCATTAGGATATAAAAAGTGATTTTATTTACTTCATTTTTTGTTTTATGTTCACTCATATTCACTCCAAACAAGGCAAATTGACTTTAAAACATAAACGATTACTCTGCATTAGGGACCATCATTATAGGGACATTCTAAGTAGGGAGTTGAGCATCAAGATTTCTTTTCAACCTTGCCCATAACCATATTGAAAAGCATAGGCAATCACCCTAGCGAATTAGTTGGGGAGAATGAAAAACATGATCACCAATCACGTTGGTAGTTGCTCCGTAACTTGCATGGATGTGTAAAGTTACACGTGTTTACACACACATTTACACGTGTTTACACACACGTTAACATGCAGACACCTGGTACCCAACACATTGTAGCAGAGTACGTCACAAGGAACATAGGACAAGTAATAACTCAACTCCTTTTTTTTGTAACAACAGCATTTATTTCCAGCTATTTTCTAAAATAAAACGTGATCTTGCTCCTCCTCTCTGACCTCTGTCCTCTCGAATGTCATTCACGTTTCTAATGTAATCTCGAACATGCTCTCTCTCTCTTCTTTCTATAGTATTTTTCTTTTTCCTTACTGTGACGTCATTTCACTGCTCAGCATTTGCATATGCATGTCCATGCTCTATTACAGATGTAGTCAACCAACGGAGCAGCAAGAGCACTACATCTTCAAGCTGCATGGTAGATGGAGTCACGCTACTCAGTGTTGAGCATCTTTAACATGTCAATCATCACTGCACAGGGATATCATGTCTCTTGATGGGAATGAAGCAATATGGTATGGTAGTAGCCGCTAAGAAACCATTCACATCTGAAACATGAACTGGTTTGGAAACTTATATAACAGGACCTACCTCTACAGCAAGACCAGGGAAACTGAAATCAGGTGTAGATGAAATGGTTCAGTGACATTCTCAGACTTTGTAAACATAGAAACTCTGGATAGACGCAAGGCTGAAAAATGGAGCTTTTTCTTTTTTTTTTTTACATGAGGGTCACCACTTATCAAGGCCACTTGAGGATAAGGGTTAATGAGTATAAAATTGTTCATTGTGATTTTAGCGTAGTAAATATTAGTGGGAATTTTATAACTTGGATTACTTAAGAATTTGTTCACGTTGGACTTGAAGACAATCAGATTGTAGTCAGCTGGAAAGCAAGCAAACGGAATAGAGTTTCACAGGCAAGCAGTTCTAAGAAAGAAGCCCTGTTCCTGGAATCTACGTTTAGGTGTAGGCACAGATAAAGAGTGTGGGAAATTGTTGATAGTGGTTCTGGTTAGACGAGTGTTTTTCGTGAAAGTCTGGCGAGGGGGGGGGCATAGATTGAAGTTCAGATGAGCACCTGCCATGAAAGTAAGGATAAAGCAGAGACAGGTACGCAATGTCTCTTCTGTGAGAAAGAGGTTGCAGGGAAGAGAAAAGGGCATCCTCCCCCCTAAACTACGAAGTCTATTTTGAACTCTGTCAAGACAGGATAAGCTGCTTCTGGCAGCTCCTGCCCAGATGTGGCAACAGTACTCCATCGTTGGCTGAACTTGGTTTTTATATAGGTAGAGAATTGCATCAGAAGTGAGATATCTACTGGAGCGGTAGAAGGATCCCACCATGTTTCCAGCAACTTTGGCAATGGATTTGATATATGTGTTCCATTTCAAATCAGGAGTAAAGATCAAGCCCAGAAGCTTGTCAAAACAAGACAAGAGCCATTCATTTCGATTGATGGCAGCTGGGCAGCAGAGCGTTGATGATGTAAGGATAGAAGCTTGGTTTTAGATGCATTAAAGGTAACCAACCACTCTTTTCCCCATTGTACCACATGCTCAAGATCAGAGGAGAGAGAGTCAGAGAGAACTTGGTCATTTACGGTCTTCGAAGTGCTACTATAGATGGTAGTGTCGTCAGCATAACTGTCTATGAATGATCTAAGGATGTGGTTTGGAAGATCATTGATGTAGATCAGGAAGAGAGTTGGACCCAGGGTGGGCCCCTGAGGGACTCCAGCATTAATACTGAGAGCTTCTGATTTCTGCCCATCAACCACTACTCTTAAGAACCTATCAGAAAGAAATGATTTAATAGTTGAGAAGACATAACTGGAGATCTTGTGAAGTAGACCTTTATGCCATACCTTATCAAAGGCCTTTGATATGTCAAGAGCAACATGGCACTGAAGGCTGGCCAAAATGAAATGTCAGTGCCACATCGATCTGTTTTTACATCTGCTGGCCATAATGGAGAGAGTGAAATAGGTGCAAGCATTAATCACAGTAGGTAAGGAGGTTAGGTGAAACCATCCAATTCTTGCTTACCTGAAGTACTCTCTAAGAACAAAGTAGCAGTTGATGGAGTGACACATCACATCTTCAATATATGGAGAGTTTCCTTACTAGCAAAGGAAGATTCTGAATTGAAAGCCATTCTTGATTTCAGAAGAAAAGAAAATTTTTGTTCCAAACAAAATGGCAGTCATCAACCAGAGAAGTTTTCAACTGTAAAAGCCAAGACAAAAACAAAGAATAGGTTTTCCATTGGGTAGTCGATCTATACAAGTGTCAATTGTAAAAGTCTGCAGATGGAAATCAAATTCTTTCTGGTGTTGGACACAAAAAAAAATCATGTGCGGGAATGGTGAATGATTCAATATTTTTATGAAGCAATTCTGGCTTCTGATTGGTTGCTAGCAGAACTTGGCTCCATTTGATTAATCAGTTCCTACTGCCAGTGTCTATAAGTAGAACCTTTGAATTTTCTGTAATCATATTCCCTATTATATAAAAAAAATATTGCAACAGAGGAAGTTGATGAAGTCCCTCAAAAAGAACACATACGATGGTTTCACTGCGAATGAAGATGTCTAGCTTGGATGGCAGAGTATGAGACCAATTATCGATGTTGAAAATCAAGGGGATGTGTGATTAAATGCCTTAAAAATCTGTACAAACCTGATTTTGTGCAGCACGTAATGTCCAGTGGCAGACAAAAAGAATAAAGAAAAAAAACTGCTTCTGATTATATGCTGGTGATCTCATAAAATAACGAGATTTCTCATCACCTCATATGCAAATGAGATGCTGGTGGATTGGAGTAGCAAGCATTGACAGCAGTCTGTTGAATTTGGGGTCATGAGCTTAGACAGGAATGTGTCAAATTTAACCCCAGAAATTGTTAGTTGAAAGTACAGAATTCTTAACAATCGAATATTTAACCATATTTATATCTTTGCAGCTTAAAGGTATCCAAACCGAGCGACCACCTAAAAAAATCGATGCTAATGTTTTTGTTTTTTTTTAATGTTTCAATAAGTCGACTGAACGACCCAAATTATAAGATAAAAAAATATTACAATCAGTTTCTACACCTTTAAAAGTATACACGTCGGTAAAAGATCTAATGTTAGTGTTTTTGGTAAAAGTTATTGGTACTTTTTAAGCTATAGCCGACAAATCGATTTTTTTAAATATCATTTTAAGCAAAAACAATATTATGTACTCAATTGTCATGTCGAAAATAGTAATATATCAAAAAATTACCAAAATTCATCAAGTAGAACAGCTGCTATGTTTTTAGTAAAAAAAAAAAACGTCTATCGCTATCGACGCCATGACACAAGTAATCTAAAATATTTTTTTCAGAGTTATGTCCCCTGCTTTTAGCTTCCTACTGCCTACTTTATAACGTCTAAGAAAAATGCAATTTACTCAATTTTCCGTAAAAATTACTTTTAACTATAAATAACTTTCTACTTAATGAATTTTCGTAATTTTTGGATATATTACTATTTTCGACATGACAATTAAGTATGTAATATTGTTTTTGCTTAAAACGACATATTTTAAAAATTCGATCTGTCAACTCTATCTTAACAAGTACCAAGTTATAATTATATGTTGTTTTTTCCTTGCCTGTTAATTATACTGCAAGATTACCGGCACGTTTATTTAGCATAAATAAGAGACTTTCTTTTTTTTTTTTTTCCTTTTTTTTTACACAATGGTCACCACTTATCAAGGCCCGGAAGCCACTCAGGGATAAGGGTTATTGCAAGTACATTACGTTAGTGTGGAGATTTGATGAAGTGTTTACTTAAGGGGGCGGTTCATTAGGAATTTGTTAACGTTGGACTTGAACACATCCAAGTTATAGTCAGGTGGGAAGCAGGCAGACGGAACAGAGTTCCACAGGCGTGCAGTTTTAAGAAAGAAGCTTTGTTCATGGAATCCACGTTTTGATTTAGGCACAGATAAAGAGTGGGGGAAATTTTTCACAGTGGATTCAGCTAGACGGGTGTTTTTCGTGAAAGATTGGCGAGGGGGGACCAGAGATTGGAGTTCAGACGAGCACCTGCCATGGAAATAACGATAAAACAAGGATAGGCTTGCAACATCTCTTCTGTGGGAGAGAGGTTGCAGGGTAGAGAAAAGGGCATCCCCCACTAAGACACAAAGTCTATTTTGTACTCTGTCAAGGCAGGATAGGCTGTTTTTAGCAGCTCCTGCCCAGATATGGCAACAGTATTCCATCCTTGGACGTACTTGGCTTTTATATAGATAGAGAATTGCATCAGTAGTGAGATATCTTCTGGAGCGGTAGAAGGATCCCAACATCTTTCCAGCGACCTTGGCAACAGACTTGATGTACGTGTTCCATTTCAGATCAGGAGTAAAGGTCAAATCCAGAAGCTTGTCAAAAGCCTCTCCCAGACGAGAGCCATCCATCCCAATTGATGCCAGATGGGGATCAGAGCGTTGATGATGTAAGGATAGGAGTTTGGTTTTAGATGCATTAAAGGTAACCAGCCATGTCTTCCCCCACTGAACCACGCGCTCGAGATCAGAGGAGAGAGAATCAGAGAGAACTTTGTCATTTACAGCCTTTGATGTGTTGCCATAGATGGTCGTGTCATCAGCAGAGATGTCACCGAATGATTTAAGTATGTGTTTAGGGAGGTCATTGATGTAGATCAGGAAGAGAGTTGGGCCCAGGATTGACCCCTGAGGGACTCCAGCATTAATACTGCAGGCCTCTGATTTTTGTCCATCGACCACTACTCTTATAAGCCTATCGGAGAGAAATGATTTAATGATTGAGAAAACATTTCCAGTTATACCGTAGCTGGAAATCTTGTAAAGTAGACCCTTATGCCATACCTTGTCGAAGGCCTTTGATACGTCAAGCGCAATTGCCCTAGAAAGGAAGCTTTTGTCAAGAGATTCACTAATCCTGTGAGATATAACCGTCAGCACATCTGCGGTAGATCTTGCAGAGCGGAAACCATATTGTGTGTCACTAAGAAGGTTGTTTCTGCTGAGGTGGTTGACTATTTCTCTATTTAATATGGATTCCAGCAACTTACTCATAACACACAGGAGACTTATTGGTCTGTACTGAGAGGGGGATGAGCGATCACCTGAATTCTTAAATACAGGGCAAACTGATGAGATCTTCCAGGGAGTCGGAAAACACTTCTCCTTAAGGCAGCGCTTAAACAGTTTCGTAAGTATGGGAGCAAGTTCTGGTTGAAGCTTTTTAAACACTATAATTGGGATGCCATCAGGGCCAGTTGCTTTACTGGAATCAAGGTTCTTGATTAGCTTGGCGACCTCATGCACGGATATTTGTATGTTACCTAGCATGTTCTGTGTTATAGGAGGAAATATGGGAGTTGATGACATAGGGTAGAATTAGCTGCAAAGTTCTTGGCAAATAGTTTGGCCTTGTCTGACGTTGACGAGATGACCTCTGGTCCATTGATAATGGTTGGGATAGAACGCACACTTCTGTTCAGGTTCCTATTTGTTATTTGCCAAAACTGGTGGGAACCAAGTGATTTCTGTGCGCGATAGCAGCAGCACATTCTGGGGAGAACCATGGCTGGCTGTTAGGTTTTTGTTGGAATTTTTTGGATGGTATGAATTGGTCTATGCCTACAATTAACCATTCGGTCAGATCTGATACTATAGAGGACTATTTTCATTTTGTGGTTTTCAATACTGTTGTTAGAAGACTTTGGTTTACAAACAACGAAACAAAATTAAATAACTAAATGGTCATATATATGTTAAAATGCAAAAAATTATACATTTTGTAAAAAAAAAAAAAGAAGAAGAAATAAATAAATTAATAATATCTTGAGCACGTGGTACAATGGGGAAAAAGTGGCTGGTTACTTTTAATGCATCTAAAACCAAGTTTCTATATTTGCATCATCAATGCTCTGATCCCCATCTGGCATCAATTGAAATGAATGGCTCTCGTCTTGGAGAGGCTCCATGTTTTGACAAGCTTCTGGGCTTGACCTTTACTTCTGATCTTAAATGGAACATGTACATCAAATCTGTTGCCAAAGTCGCTGGAAAAATGGTGAGATCCTTCTACCACTCCACCACTGTTGATGCAATTCTCTGCCTATATAAGAGCCAGGTACGTCCAGGAATTGAGTACTGTTGCCACATCTGGCTAGGGACTGCTAGAAAAATTTATCCTGCCTTGACAGAGTTCAAAATAGATTGTTCAAATAGATGCCCTTTTCTCTTCCCTGCAACTTCTTTCCCACAGAAGAGACTTGCGAGCCTGCTCTGCTTTATCGTTATTTTCATGGCGGGTGCTCGTTTTGGGCTTTAATCTGTGGTTCCCCCTCGCCAAACTTTCACAAAAGCCACACGTCTAGCTGAAACCACTACCAATAATTTTCCCCACTCTTTATCTGTGTCTAAACCTAAATGTAGATTCCATGAACAAAGCTTCTTTTTTAGAACTGCACGCCTGTGTAAATCTTTTCCGTTTTCCTGCTTTCCAACTGACTACAATTTGGTAGTCTTCAAGTCCAACGTAAACAAATTCTTGATGAACCCTCCCCTTAAGTAATCCAATTTACCAAATTTTCACTACTAACGATTACTACGATGTTGTCCCATTGACTACTGTGCATTCATTAACCCCTATCCTCGAGTGGCTTCCGGGCCTTAATAAGTGACTCTTATGTAAAAAATAAAATAAAATATATCAAACTTAGTGCTATTAAACTACTATTAACACAAATAATCTGTGCATGACTTGTACAAGAAACGTAACTCCGAAATTTTCTTTAAATTCTTTGAGAGTTATTTCCCTTGCAGTATTTTTACAGCTACCTATAACACAATTCACATGGCGGGAAAAATAGTCTCTAACCCTAATTGTTTTATTGAAATATATCTATTTTAAGCAATCGAACAGTTTAAAAATTATTAAATACAAATCATATCGTTTCCTATAAGCAAAATACACAAAATGAAACGGAAAAATTTATTCAATTAAAAAGGCAAATAAAAATAAATATTTTGATAATAGATGTAATAAAATTAAAACATTAACGTAATCAGTTTTAATGCTGAAAAAAGAGTAATAATAATTAATTCAATATATATGTTCCGGGAATTTAAAAATTACGGATTTTAATATGAAAAAAACGAAAGATTAAAAATAGTAAATAAATGAAAGTGTCCCTTCTTCGAGAGTAGGAGAGCTCTCTCACAATCTAAGAGTAGATAATTATTTACCTAAACTTACGACTCTCCTCTTCTCCAAAATGGTCACCGATCAAGATGAAACTTCTTCCGTCGCTAGACGTAAGAAAGTTAAACCAGTGACTGTGATAAGTGATGTTAAAACAATCGCTGATGAGGATGATGCTGGCTTAGTTGTTGATGGTGCCGATGCAACTGCAAAAAAAAAGAAAAAGAAAAAAAAGAAGAAGAAGGCCGGTATGTTAGCGAGACTATTAAAATCACTTTTTTTTTTAATATAAATCAATGTATTTATTATTATTATTATTATTATTATTATTATTATGGTATCGCCCTATAAAAATATTTTCTTAATTTTATTTCTAAATTGATATTTACTTGTTGGCTCTTATAAAATGTTATTTTCGTTTTGCGCATTCTTTAGTGTCCGCTTTAATTAGGCGGTGCTAAACTATATTGTAGTCTTTTTTTTTTTTTTTTTTTTTTCCATCTAGAAATTAAAAATAAAACAAACTTTTATTTAATTGTTTTGTTTTTTCTTAGAAATTAAAAGTGAGTTGGTCTGTTTTGAAGAGAAAGTTTCGCATGGTGTTTTCGTACGTATATCTCTCCCCTCCATGTGGTGACCCTCGTGAATGCTAACACGAGTAAAGTAAACGAAATTGATCGTTTAAATTTTGGTAGCGTTAATCTTAATTAATCTTAATCTTAACTCGGCATTTTCTAAACAGTTATCCGTTATTAAAACTGTTGGTGCTTCTACTGAATTTTGCAGAACTAAACCTAAAACTTGGTTTAGGATCTAAAAAAAAAAAAAAAAAAAAAAAAAAAAAAAAGTACTTGTCTATTTTAACTTTTTTTTTCATTTTAAACAAGGGAAATGTTAACAAAGTCGCGCCGCCTCTCTGTTATTTCTAAAATTTCACTGGATGTTAAAATGCACAAGTGCCAAAAAAATACACTTCAGTTTAAAACGCGGTACTAGTGCACTGACTTATTGATCTGTGCTGAAATAACATTATTACTTAGAAGGCTATTCTTAACATGGGGAGTGTTTTGTACCTATTTTGTACTTTAACCTTACAATTTAATAAAAACGGATTTAAAACTTTATTTAAAATTGAAAATACTAAAAAAAAAAATAGCATGGATCAATAAGTGGCACTTAAGTGAGCACTTAAAACGCTTGAAGCTAAATATTATTTAATTCAAAATCGTTTTAATTTAGTCAAGTCCCTATTTACTTGCCTCTCCACGAGAGCGAAATGATACTCAAGGTCGATTTTTAATGTAAATAAAAATCAAAATCCCCAAAAATGACACTCTGGGTTGAAATAAGTAAAATTGCCTTAAAAGTCTCTCACCGATCCAGGACAGAACATATAGTACAGTTAGTACACTTTGATTTATATATCTTCTTCCGCCAAACAAGTTTAACAAACTTAGGCACAAGGCCAATTAGGGTCGATGGTATTTGGTATGGTCATCCTTGTCAATGTACTTTGGATTTGAATCCTAGCTAGAGTTCTCAACCACAAATACAGGTAGATTCCCAGATTAAATCGTTTGTTTGTTTTGGGGGTTTTTTTTTCTTTTTTTTTTTTTTTTTTTTTTTTTTTTTTTTTTTTTTTTTTTTTTTTTTTTTTCGTTAATATTTTTACATTTCTAATTTTCGGAAGTAGCGCCAATTTAAATTCTGACCATGTGGTACGAAATCTTCGTACTCATGCGGAGAAGGTGCCGTACTATTATCATTTTCAAGTTTTATGGTATCTTTTGTTGACTAAATTGTTAGGTGAAAGTACATAAGTTTCAAATCGCCCTCCACATGTTAATGAGTTTCTAAATGTTATTTCAATACGGTACCTTCTGGTGGGATAGGGCTGTCTTTTCCTATATCACCTAACTTATTAAAATAACTAAAAGGTCTGTGATCACTTCTCATGTGTCTGTTGATTTTCTGTACGTTTCTTGCATATTTTTTATTTACTATTGATTAGGTAATCCTATTTAAAAAATAATTTTAAAAATGCATCGCATAAATATACTAAAACGTCATTTTGATCTTTTGTTAATCAAAAAAGACCATGAATTAATTTTTTGGGGACCCTCCGAAACTCGTTTTGGTGCACATATGGAAGGCGTACTCCCCCTCCCCCCCCCCCCAATTTTTTAGCGGATTATTATCGAATAAACACTTCCATCATATTATCAACAAAAATTATATAAATATCTAAATATTTGTCGGCGTGCTCATTTTCTAATGTAACGATCTAGTAAATTGATCACCCATTTTAGAACCACTTGATTTTTTAGGCCAAATTTCGCGAATTTAGCATTTTTTTAAAAGCAATTTGACCTTAAAAAATTCATTTTGGCCTTTTTTTTTTTTTTTTTTTTTTTTTTAGAATTTGGTTTCCAATTTGCCTAATGGATAAAGCTTTACAATATACTCAATCCGAAAGATTAATTGCACAGACAAGTTGTTTATGTGGCCATGATGCCACCATGTCCATTCAAAAATATTCAAAAGTAAAAATTGATAAACTTTGCTGGAAATGTAAAAAGACTTACCTTTTAAGAAATTAATTATTAGAGGTATTCGGGTCTGTATTCCTTATTGTTTTCACTGGTCGCCTTTTATTTTAACGCGCGAAAACAAACATGGCGACCCCTATAAAAAATACAGAATACAAACACGAAAATCTCTAAAAATCAACTTTTTAAATGTAAGTCTTTAGTTGATACTCTAACGCACATTCATTGCCCTTAGATAGCAGTGTCAGAAGTCGCCATTAAAAATGCGTGATAAAAAAAACTTGAATAATTAGACTTACTATCTTTCGAAGCTTATAACTACTTGAAAAATGTAATTTAAACCCTCTTTTTTTTTTCAATAAAAGGAAACAAGACCAAATTTTAAAATAGTAACAGGTTTAATAGCAAATTATGCAATATTTGTTTTTTTTTAATCGGTTTTCTTTAAAAAAGATTTCAAGAAAATCAACAAATTTTAACTTTGAATATAATAAATATATATAAATTCCGAAAAATCACTTACCTATAAAAAATACTAATCGGTGGGTACTTCCATTCTTCATTGTTAAGAATTTATCCATATTTATATTTTATATTCCATGTACTTTTTAAATAAAAGAATTTTTTAAGCAAATATTAAAAAATACTGCGACTTTAAATTGTCATATCAGATGGTAACAGAGCGGGTATGTCTCCCTTTCTTCCAGTTGAGAACTACGGTGGCGTAAAAGTGCCATAATTAATCTCCCCTTTCTATTTCTGACATGTGTTTGCTGTCAACAGTTAGTCAAGATGGGTCACCGTACTTCAAAAATGATCATCTTCACTCATAAGTAAGTTTACTTTTATAAACAAACCCCTCAACATATTTTCCTAAAGAAATGCATGAGTTTTTGATTTAAAATATTTTATTTCTTCTTTATGGAATAAATATTTTTTTAAATATCTAAAATAAAACAACAGAATGAAATAGAAAAAATTATAGTAAGTGCTTAATATTTACTGGACAATATTTTCAAAATATGAGGTTCCACTTAAAAAAAAAAAAATCAACATGTTTTTTTTTTGTTTTTTTTTTAAGAAAGGTTTTCAACTTTTGACTTTACAGGTAAATTTGCATATAACTATTCCTTTGTTTTTATTTTAAATTAGATTATTTTATTTATTGATTATTTTTATCTTCAATTTGTGATTATAAACCTTAGGTGAGAAAATTATTTTAATAGACATTTCAAAATGGGAAGAGGTGAATTTAAAAAAAAAAAAAAAAAATTGTGTAGAATATTATATTCGGTTTATTAGAAAGGGCATAAAATTTCACATTAAACCTGCAAATATCGTAAAAATGGAACCAATAGAATAATTTTGATAGATTTTTAAAATGAAAAAAATGAAAAAAAAATTAACTCGTAAAATTCAATTCATTTCATTACGTGGAAAAAATGGCTGCATGAGCGTGCGCATGCACTTTGTAAACACTTTTTTTTTTCTTTTCTTTTTTTTTCTTTTCTTTTTTTTTTCTTTTTTTTTCTTTTTTTTTTCTTTTTTTTTTCTTTTTTTTTTTTTATAAAAAATCATATTTCTATTTTTTAAAAAACTTTAATAGTTTATTTTGGAAGTATAAAGAAATTAAACAAACCACTTTAAAAGGGGAAATTACGAGTTTTGTATATTTTATTCACAGTTTTGTGTTAGGGGTGTAAAAAATTCCCAAATTTCTGACACACCTAGCCCTTAGATTGTAAAAAAAAAAGTTTTTGATAATTTGGTAGAATAGTGTCCATTCGATAATTATCTGCTGAAAAAAAAGACGAAAATACAAATACAGACTGGGATACTGCTTCCATACATACGCGTTATGTAGGCAACGTGTGTATGTATATATATATATATATATATATATATATATATATATATAATATAAACTTATGAAAAAAGAATTAACCATTCTTCACTTAATTGTCAAAACAAACGCTAAAAATACAAGGAAATTTACAGGACTAAACAAGTTTGTTTATCAAGGCTATCATAGTTTCTTCCAAACTATCATTAAATTTTAGATTTTTTTTTTAATTTCGCCACACAAAATTTATATAATAAAATAAATAAGATAGAATTATTTGAAATTCAGGTACTTAGTCATCCTAAATCTTATTTAGACAAAAAAAAAATTGATTCAAAAATCTTTTTAAAAAAAATATTTAAATGTTTTATCCATCGAGACAAAAATAGCAGTGACTTTTTTTTTTCTTTTTCTTTTTCTTTTTATAGGAAAATTTACAATTCTATTAAAAAATAGAAAAGGTTTTATATTATTCTGCTTTTCATATGATAACATTCAGGCTTTTATCTTTCTGGAAAAAAGTTACTCAAGAATAATAGATTTTAATTTGTTTTAAAAACGACAACTTGGTTTTTCTTTTTTTTTTTTTTTTTTTTTTTTTTTTGTCTATGCCTATTCTATTAGTATTGTCAAATTCCACCTCAACAAGCAATACTTGTCAAGCAGTTAAATATGTTAACTTCTACAGAATTTGAACTGAAGTGATTTTTGATGGGTGGTCGGCCTATTACGAAAAAAATATTGATTTTAGTAGGAAAGGTAACAAAATAGTAATTCGTTCTTACTAAAATAATAACCATGTAAAATAGGTACATATGGAAAAAAAATAAAAGAATTAACAATTTTATTTCCTTTTAGTAAAAAAGAGTAACAAAACATTTTAGTAAGAAAGATAACGAAATAGTAATTTGTTCTTATTAAATTAATAACGGGAAATATGTCTTTTCTGGTAATAATAAAATAAATTTCATTTCATTTTTGAGTTCCAGTTCGGTGGTTAAGTTTGATGGACGTGGACGATTTTTTTAGTGGTGATTTGGCCAGAGTATTCCGACTTTTCTGTATTTTCTTTATGTAAGTGCCAATTTGAATAAGCACTGATTTTTTGGAATATGACGTCTTCCTCCCGTGACTAGTACATAAAGTATTTTTCCATATTGTCTTTTTTTCTAAATAAGCGTCACATTTTATATTTCTTTAGTAGAAAACTAAACAATAAAATAATTTCTTCTCCTCTTCCCCCTCCTTGGGCCTGAATATGCATCTCCCTTCCCCCCCCCTCCCCCCGGACCTGAACATCCTTTCCTTCTTGCTATAAAATTAATTCCTTTTCACGTTTTGTTATATTTTTGGCTGATTATTATTGATAACAGACTTAGGGAAAAAAATTTTAAGTTTATTCAATGACTTTTAATGTGGGGGATCACTTTTCAATTATAATGTTTGAATTTAACCTGAAAAATAACTATTTAAAAGTAGCGCGATACCAAAAATGAATAAGCACTATTTTTTTTTTTTTTTTTTTTTACAAAAATATTTGATTTATTTCATTTTATACCACATCGAACATGTGAAACCTTAATAAGGAGGGGTGTGCTGGACATAAAGTGGGGTATCAATTTATTAGAACGTTATAATTGAAAAGTGATCCCCCATGTTAAAAGTCATTAAATAAACTGAAAAAATAAATTTTTTTTTTTTTTTTTTCTGCTGTGAAAGTTAAGTTTGTTATCAACAATAATTCGATAATCCGCAGAAAAAAATAAAACGTGAAAAGGAATTAATTTTATGACAGGGAGAAAGCTTGTTCAGGTCCAAGCAGGGAAAGCTTGTTCAGGTCCAAGCAGGGAAAGCTTGTTCAGGTCCAAGCAGGGAAAGCTTGTTCAGGTCCACTATAGACTTAAAGTTTTCGGCATATTGTGATATCAGTTTGAATGTTTGGGTTTACTTTGCTGCTGTAAAGCAAATCAGAACGTTATTGAAGTTGTAATCTTTACAACCTTGAATAATAAAATAAAGATCATAACTGACCCAGATTTTTTATTGTCGAAGATTAGTTTAATAAGTTTTAAGCTGTATGTTTTATTTTTAGTTATAATAAATTTGAATTTTATTCTTGAAGCGATGATTTAGGAAGTTTTATATTGATTTTCTTTTTTAAATGAGATGCGTCCTCTTTTGTCTTTTTAAGGCCTTTGCTAAAACTTGGCAAAAACAGCGCTTTTAGCATAATTTGCCAAATGGAATTTTAGCTACACTTTTTAATTGATGTTTTTCCTTGAAATGAATGGCTAAATTTATAAGAAAGTAATAATTTTTGCTAATTAGTTCGATTCTTACTAGGCACAGCTAAAACGCAAGTAGGGACTAAGTATTTTTTTAAGGATTCTCTTTTTAAAAATCAACCAAAAATCAAGTAATTATCCAATCAATACAAAATTTTCGTCGATTGTTAAGTGAAGAATGAACTTTATAACGGTGTACTTTTTTTTTTTTTTATAATCTATATTTATATATATATATATATATGTTTTGGTTTACAAAAACTCCCTCCTTCCTTATCAAATATGCTTAAAATAATCATCCGAAACAAAAACGTACCATGTTATATAATAGTTTTGTATATTCTCATAGCAAATCGTCCTAAATCTTGTTTAGACAAACAAAAAAAAAAACTAATTGGTTCAAGAACCCTTTTTAAAAAATATTCAAATGGTATATCTATCGAGATAAAAATCGGTGAATAATTTTTGGGGAAAACTGAAAATTTTAAATTCTATGAAAAATAGAAAAAGGTTTATATTATTCTACTTTTCATATGATAAAATTCAGGCTTTTATCTTTCTGGACAAAAACAAGTTGCCTAAAAATAATGAATTTTAATAGATTTTAATTTGTTTTAAAAAAAAATTATTTTTTTCTTCCACTTTTTTGACCATGCTTAATTCTAACTTTTAAGTACCTATAATGGAGGAACTTTATCAGATTAATAAGAAAATTATAAATAATAAATTTTAAGGGTGATTCAGAGGAATAGGCGACTCGAAGTTAGCAGCAAACAGTACCAGCTAAAAATTTCGCATTATACTTAAAACTTTTGGCAGACCTGTATGAGTGTACTCATCCTTTAAAAATGCGTGTTTTACAATTTTTTTTTTTTTTTTTTTTTTTTTTTTTTCTTAAAAGAAAAACGTGCTTGCACGGTGAAATAATCACACTTGTTTAAAAAGTTTGATTACCAATAAAATAATCGTATTTAAAACGGAACCATTTCAGTTTTTTTATCATAAACGTTTCCCAACACCTGTAATTTGGCAGATACAATGGCGGCGAGCCCAGTCTTGCATAAGTGGCAAAAATTCAATTGCATTTGTTTTTTTTTGTTTTGTTTTTTTTTTTTTAATCAATTTAAGAAAATTTTCAATTTTATTTGCTTTGGTTTTTAATTTTATTTTCTTTATTCATTTTCTTTTTTTTTTTTTTTTTTTTTTTTTTTTTAATTTTATTCATTTTCAGATTAAGAAATACATTCTTTTCAAAATTTATAACTTTAATGTTTATTAAAATAGGTTGGGAGTAAAATATATTCTTTGCTTTGCTACAATAAGTTGAAAAAAAGAAAATGGAACTAATGACTCGATCATTTACATTTTCTTAAGTGACATCACAACAGTGTAATGTAAAAAAAAAAACAAAAAAAACTCCCTTTTTTTTTTGTCATGCAAGTGTTATCTTTACAATCTAAACTGCACATCTGCCCGTAATTTTATCGAAAAGACAATATGCAGTAGTTAAAATAAAGAATGCTTAAATTCAAGATAGATCCTCCATTTACAAACGATTGTAAAAGGATTTTTGCTGGCCTGTCGGCTACCTAGTGAAATAACCCCTTCTGTTTTTATTAGTTTTTTTTTGGGGGGGGGGGGGCAATGAAATGAAATAACTAAAAAATAATGTAATCTTCCAGAATAGCAAACAAAACAATTTCAGTGTCCTTTTTTTTCTTTAGTTAAGAATAAAAGTAGTGTGAAAAAACATTTCTTAGTTATTAGTCGTTGTTATTAGCAGTTGAGTTTTTTTTTGTTTTTTTCTTGCTAGGCTGTACAGTTAACTGCTAATTTTGTTTCGCTAAAATTTGTATTCCTATCCACTTTTTCCATCCATTTAATAAATAAAGTCAACATTGCCGATAAAAATTCAAATGTTACCAAAGGCAAGATAATCTTCTACCTACCTGGATAAGTTAATGTATGACTGATCATATTTTAAAGTGTCTATTTAATTAGAATGATGACAGGATGACTGACAACAGGGAACTCGCGATAATCGCTTAAAAAGTCATGAAAATAAAACAAAATTTGCCCAGTAAATGTCACATTGACACTTATTGGGTGGGTTTCTATCAGTCTTTTGTTTATTTTTCGAGTTTTGAGCTGTTAATGATATCCCAAAAATGTCATGTTCTTGTCAGCTTAATTTACCAACTCGACACTGCTTGTTTTTTAAATAGAACAAAAGCTTTAAAATATGTTAAAACAAAACTTATCCTAGTAGTTAGAAGAGTACCTTATCTTATATTTATTTGTTACATATTTATTTTCTTTTTAACCTTTTTTTTTTTTTTCGTTTGTTGCCTTCTATGCTGAATACCCGATTTTTGTTGTTTTTTTTTTTTTTCTTTTCTTTCCCCCACCCCCCAATACGTTGGTCAGGACACTTTAAGACAGAGGTTGTTGGCGATTAAGCCACGCCCTGCCAACCATTTGATTATACTTAACGTCTCTGATATTTCTTTGAGTCGCTGGTGCCTTTTTGTTAAAGTAAAAATCGAAATATTAAATTTCGAGTAAAACCAATCATATCTCCTTAATTGACATGTTGCAATAATGAACATGTCCAAAAATTTCAAAAAACAATGAGATAGAAAAGTAATTATTAATGAAAACAGTTTTCAAAGAAAACTAGCGAAAATTGAGTTAAGCTAATATATATATATATATATATATATATATATATATATATATATAGTTCAAATCATAATGGGGAGGGGGTGTAGTTATTTCTTGAAAATCCTAAGCCAATTTAGCAAAATTTGTGAAAATAGAGTTTTGCTAAATTGGCTTAGGATTAGAATTGTCTTGGAAATTTTTTCTACCTTATCGTTTTTTGTAATTTTTTGGATGTATTTATTACTGCGGCATGGTAATTAAGTAGAGATCATTGGTTTTACTCAAAATTCTATATTTGGAATTCCGCTCTAATAACGAAGCACCAAGTCTTTTAGTTCTATGTTTGTGAAGCACAGTTCTGTTGCTAGCATTACCTCATTCACTAATTTGTTAATGAAGTCGGGGTATGTTAAAAGGGAACAGGAAATTGCATGAAAAAATCTTTCATTTTTTTTTTTTTTTTTTTTTTTTTTTTTTTTTCCCCCCAACATTAAAATGTAACAAGTTATTTATTTTTTTCAACTTACATTTTTTGAATAAATAAAAAAGAATTATACATAAAAGAATCTGTTTTTTTTTTTTTGTTTAGTTTTTTAATTTAAAAAAAAAAAATGTTAAAGTTCACCTCGTTTTCATAACACCTAGTTTCATTTTAATATTTGAACACAAAAAAAATCTCTGATAAAAACAAGACTTTTTCAGTCTTTACTAGGCAGCTTACAGACCCGCAGAAATCCTTTTACAATCGTTTGTCATCAATGGGGGACTAATTTTGAACTTAACCCAAAAAATTGGTTATACCCAAGGTAGTATGCTCTTCCAGTGTTTGTTCTGCAAATGGGATGGCGATGATAAACAAGATATCGCCCCTTCTTAATCGCATGTTGTTTTGACTTCTGGTTTTTGCTGACCATTCTGCTACGTGATGAATGCCCAAGAAAAATCTCTTTTGGTTACTGTTTATCCATTTTTAAATGTTATTCTGAAAAAAAAAACAGCAAAGTTCATTTGCTTATTTTAAAACTGGTATACATTAATTAAAAGGGACTTTTCTAGGGCATTCATCACATAGCAGAATCGTTAGCAGGAACCAGAAGTCAAAAACCATTTGAGGATAATCACTTTTAGCTTCTTTATTAATTTTCTTCCTCTTAGAGAATGTAATCCTCACCCCATGTTAAGAATGGTTTTCTTATCCGCTTGACCAGGTCTAATTCTCCAACTAAATGAATAGTAGAAACTGGAAGTCAAAAAGAAGACAATCTTGATTATATATATGTGTGTATATGTATATATATATATATATATATATATATATATATATACACACACACACACACCCTAAAAATTATTATTAAACATATTGATGTTATAATAAATTTAGCTTTGCATATTAAATAGTAAAAAAAAAAAAAAAATGGTTTTTAAAATTTGTAAATTAGCTCGCAACTTTTTTTTTTTTTTTTTCGAATGAATTAGTTTATAAGTGAATCCTGTGTGAACAAAAATATTAACATATAGCTAATTTTTTTATTTATATAAAAAAAAAAGTAGCTATATGTTAATATTTGTATGTGTGTGTGTATATATATATATATATATATATATATATATATATATATATATATAAAGCTGTGTGTGTGTGGTCACGAATAGGCTCCTATATGGTTGACTATTTTAAAAAACTTACATATAATAATAGAAGATGTATTGAGACACAGGAATGGGTATGTTTGATCTGGCAGAACAGTGGTTCATTAAAATTGTGGAGTCTGCGTTCGCGCCTGGTCCACAAAGTATGGAAATAAAAAATTTAAAAAAAAAAAAACGTTTACAAGTGTTTTTGATATAGATGTACATAAGAATACTTTGATAAGTATGTTTTAACTTAAATAGGGATGGTATAATAAAATTGTGGGGTCTGCGTTCGCGCCTGGCCTCCATAGAATGGAAATAAGCACAAACATTAATAAAGACTTTTCATATCTATCTGCGTAAGTATACTTTGATAATTATGTTTCAGTTTGAAGAAATATGGTATAATAAAATTATGGGATGTTCGTTCGCGCCTGACCTCCATATAATGGAAAATGTCACAAAGTTTAACAAGGTTTTTTAATATAGATCCACAGAATATTGTGATAAGTGTTTCAGTGTGAACAGGTGTGGTATAATAAATTATGGGGTTTATCTATTTTATTTTTACTTTCATCATATTTTGCTTTGGTTTTGATACCCCCAAATTCAACCCAAATTTACAACCCTTCCTTTTCATAACCTATCATACTTTCATAAATCAGAGTCCATTTTCTGTAGGCTGTTTTTGAACCCAGTCAACGACGGGTACTTTTGCTAATATATATATATATATATATATATATATATATATATGAGAGAGAGAAAGAGGTTAGTTAAGGATGAATTAACCATACCATTACAATTTGTAATCCTTTCAATGATTTGAAGAGGTAAAAGGAATTAAATACTTTTGTGTGTTCTGGCCTTCTCCTCCCTTCTCATCTGCAGCAGAAACAGTACATTCTTTCTACTTCACTGTTCATCACATTGAATTTTTTAGCCAGCTTATATTATGTTTAATATAATCTCATTATTTTTCACAATCTGTATTTAGTTTTTCTCTTAAAGCCAGACCTTTTGACAATGCTCAAGGAAATGTTGCTTTGTTTTTTTTTTTGTTTTTTTTTTTATGCTATATTTATTTCAAACTGTATAACTTGGACAGAAATGTAAATTTAGCATAAATCTTATTTCAATCGCATAAACTCATTCCTGGATTTTACAGAACTTTGAGATATATATTGTTCTCAAATTAATGATATAAAATTTGTGCATGAGAAATGGAAGATGATAAAGATGGATGAGAACTTGGATGCAGAGAAACAATATCTGTACAGTAAAACTATTGAAATTGTTGAAATTTTATTACCATGGTGATACTATTGGGGCACAAGGTAGTGCAGGTGTTAGTGTGATTGCAAACTTTAGGATTAGGATGGAAGAAGTTCAGGAACTCCCTATCACTCAAGGGAAATAGTCTATCGGCATGTGTATGTATTGTGATGAATGGAAGTGAAACCCAGCCAGTGAGAGTTGAGGACATGTATTGCATGGAGAGAAATTGAACAAGAATGATACAATAAGTTAACAATGCAAGTCTTGAAGGATCTACTCCTAAAAATCTCTTTACCAAACACCTTCGTTGGTTCGGTCACGTCCTTCAACGACACCCAGGTAACTTCATCCATGAAGTCATCGATCTAGCTGGACCTTCACCTTTGCAAGGTCTGTCACTGGAATTGCAAATGACTTGCACTCATAACAGAAGCAATCTTGAATCAGTGTCCCTGATCAGCCAGTGTTCAGGGCATTGTGAACTTGTTAAAGAGTCAGCCCAACCAACCAAAAAGACAGGCTTAGATCTGATGACCTCAGAGGAAGATTAAATCTCTACAGTGTAGGGAGATGTGTGCAGAAAAGCAGGCTTTGATGGTTTGGTCACGTTGAAAGAATTGATACGAGTTCTTGAGTTAATCGATATAGAACAGTTGAAGTGACAAGTCCAGTTTACAGGAGAGAAAAAAAATAATAATAATGAAGTGATGACTGGATTTCCAAGAAAGAGTAATAAAAACCTAGCCAGAGATGTTAGTTTGGAAGTCCATTTCTAAAAGTTGTCAAATGCAAAATGAACATTTAACTAAATATGATGACAAAAACAATCTGTAATGAGATGCTATTAAATGTTGACAAAGTTATTCAAATATTTATAAATTCTGAATTTCTAATGGTTAAACATTTTTCACTATTCACCACTTGGCCTTCGGGTCAAGATCAAAGTGTAGTATCTGTTCTTCAGATGCTGCACTTCAATTTCTTGTTCTGTCAGTGGAGGAAAAATCCTTCACGACTGAGACAATTTTTATTTTTGTTCCTTTTCTCTACATTAAAAAACGACCCTGGTGTCTAATTCTGTCTCGTGGGGAGGCATTGTAAATAGGAACATCCAGTGTGAATACACCTGAAAATGGGCAGAGGTTACATCGGACGAAACGTGAAAAAAAAAACAACCAAGATGAGAATAATAGTCCAAATAATAAAAAAATAATTTATAAATTTTGTTGGGAAAAGTGATAAATCGAAATTATATACAATTTAACGTGCATGACAAATTTTAAGTTTTCACGTCGGTTAATTTTGCCGAAAAAGATTAAGACAAATACTTGAAGATTAACAAACGATGCAAAATAATTTTACTCACAACTTTTTTTTACACCAGAAATTTAACAATCTTTGTATAACATTTATTTTTTTATTTAAAATTATATTTTTAAATGATTTGCTCTTTTATTTTTATGTGCCTTTTGTGAAAATATATTGAGGAAAAAAAAATCTGATTGTTTTTTTATATATATATATATATATATATATATATATATATATATATATATACTAGCAAAAGTACCCATCGTTGACTGGGTTCAAAAACAGCCTACAGAAAATGGACTCTGATTTATGAAAGTATGATAGGTTATGAAAAGGAAGGGTTGTAAAGAGATAGCTTCGAATGGGGGGGGGGGGTATCAAAACCAAAGCAAAATATGATGAAAGTAGAAATAAAATAGATAAGCCCCATAATTTATTATACCATACCTGTTCACACTGAAAAACTTGTCACAATATTCTGTGGATCTATATTAAAAAACCTTGTTAAACTTTGTGACATATTTCCATTCTATGGCGGTCAGGTGCGAACAAACATCCCATAATTTTATTATACCATATTTCTTCAAACTGAAACATAATTATCAAAGTATACTTACGCAGATAGATATGAAAAATCTTTATTAATGTTTGTGCTTATTTCCATTCTATGGAGGCCAGGCGCGAACGCAGACCCCACAATTTTATTATACCATCCCTATTTAAGTTAAAACATACTTATCAAAGTATTCTTATGTACATCTATATCAAAAACACTTGTAAACGTTTTTTTTTTTTTTAATTTTTTATTTCCATACTTTGTGGACCAGACTCCACAATTTTAATGAACCACTGTTCTGCCAGATCAAACATACCCATTCCTGTGTCTCAATACATCTTCTATCATTATATGTAATCAGTTTTTTAAAATAGTCAACCATATAGGTCCCTATTAGTGACTAGACACACACACACACACACACACAGCTTATATATATATATATATATATATATATATATATATAATGGTAAAACTGGTAATTAGTAAAAACCTGCAGAGAGTGCTCAGTACTATTGCAGAGCACATATGTGTTTTATTTTTTATTACCGTTTTATCTGTTTGGTTTCAGATGTTGGACCATGTTTACGATCTAACAGCCTCGTCAGACCTTACAGAAGTGGTTGTTACGTAAACATGATCCAACACCTGAAACATATGTAACCAAACAGATAAAACGGAAATAAAAAAATTTTATATATATATATAAATTATTCTAGGTTAATATTTTCTAGAGGTGAAGCAACCAATGAATTTTTTTAGCAAAGTAACAAGGTTTATACAAGAGTGTTCAATACCGAAGTGAAAATGAAAACAGTGAATATCCTCAAAACAAAGTAATTTTCACTCTTTGTTATACCAATTGAAGACAAATTGCTCTTTAACTCGTTTTTTGTGCCACAGTGATGGTCGCCTCACATTCCTTTTCTCTCCGTCCAACTGACTGTATATTAGGATTTTTTGGTATCCTGTCATCAGACATTCTCAGGACATGACCAGTCCACTGCAGTTGATATTGAATGAGGAATGACTCAATTCCAGAATATTGCACTTTGTGAAAAAGTCAGCGTTGGATACTTTGTCCCAAAGGGTAATGCCACAGATTGAGCGCAGACAGCTCTCATAAAATACATCCAATTGGTGAATATGATGCCTGTGTGGAGTCCAAGACTCAGAACCGTACATGAGGATGGAAATAACAGCTCGATATACTATGATTTCTGTGTCCGGTTGAATACCTTGTTCATTCTACAAGCGTGTATATATATATATATATATATATATATATATATATCACACACACACACACGCTTGTGGAATGAACAAGGTATTTGACCAGACACAGAAATCATAGTATAGACAAGGTAACATACATGTTACCTTGCCTGTTGTGGGCAGAACAGTCTCTACCAAACTACTCTGTCAATTTTCAGTCTACAGACTTGAAACTTGATGTACAGGGGATTTGGACCTATGTAACAAATTCAAGTTATTTCTGTTATTTTTATACATATGGACTTAAATCGGATAGCAGCGAATAATGCTAGAAAACTATATGTTTAGGTTTCGATTCTAGCTGATGGCAGCCAATTCATATACTCTTTAACTTTTGAAAACATTACTATTATATATTGGGTACAATCTAATAATAAATACGAAATTTGCATGCATTAAAATATATTTAAGTGTATTTTATGACCAGGCAGCATGTTAGTATTTTAAAAAGTGTTTTAACAATATGTATTTAATATACATTAGTATATTAAATGTTAGTATTTTAAAAAGTTTTTTAATGATATATATATATATATATATATATATATATATATATATATATATATATATATATAATTTAAAGGAGATTAGAATAATAGTCTAAAGAGCTAAGTGTATTTTAATGTAATAGTGAAATTACTAGTTTAATTAAAATACAGGAAATGCTCGTTGTAATTTAGATATATAATAAGCTCGATAGTTAAATGTCCTAGAGCTAATTCAATATTAAGTAATGTGATTTATAATTTAAAAATTAAAAAAAAAATTTTTTAATTTAAAAATCAAATTTTAATTAAATTAAAAATCAGTTTCATAAGAAGGAACAACAACAAAGTCAATTATCTGTACGATCGTTTCGGAAATCCGTGCTTTTTATTTGTGGTATACATGAAGTCACGTAGAACAATTATACATAGTTTTTTTGGTAAGCACGGTCTCCTCATCAGCAAATTTAGGAGGATTTCTATTGAATTGAAAAGACACCAAAAATAAACCTAGCATTAAAAGTAAGGCAGATGAATCTTTTAGTTTTTCTTTTTTTGAAATCAAGAACTGTATTTAAAGTAGTCATTTAGATGTTTGCTATAGCTTTTTATTTTATTGAATTCAAATAAATAAAAAGCTATAGCAAAACATCTAAATGACTACTTTAAATACTTGGCCAGGCGGTTGCGTTTCAATCGGTTTCGCTTTGACAAATACTGGGAATGACTGCACGGCGGGAATTTTCTTTAATTCGGTCAAAAAAAGATAGAGACAATGTCCGTTTGCAAATGCGTGATATTACGATCTGGAAGAGGTTTTTTTTTTTTTTTACATAAGTATCCCCCTTATCAAGGCCAAGAGGCCACTCGAGGATAAGGGTTAAGAGTTTACAGTAGAAATTGGACAATATAGTAATCGTTAGTAATGGAAATTCAGTAAATTTGTTAACTTATATGGAACAGCTCATCAAAAACTTGTTTACGTTAGACTTGAAGACAACTATATTGTAGTCAGCTGGAAAGCAGGAAAATGGAAGACAATTCCACAAGCGTGCAGTTCTAAGAAAGAAGCTTTGTTCATGGAATCTACGTTTAGGTTTAGGCACAGACAAAGAGTGGGAGGAATTATTAATAGTGTTTTCAGCTAAACAGTTGTTTTTTGTAAAAGTTTGGCGAGGGAGGACCACAGACTGAAGCTCAGTCGAACACTTTCCATGAAAATAACAATACAGCAGAGACAAATTCGCAACATCTCTTCTGTGAGATAGAGGTTGCAGGGAAGAAAAAAGGACATTTCCCACGAGGCTACAAAGTCTATTTTGAACTCTATCAAGGCAGGACAAGTTCTTTCTAGCAGCTCCTGCCCAGATGTGGCAACAGTATTCTATCCTTGGACGTACCTGGCTCTTATATAGATAGAGAATTGCATCAGCAGTGAGATATCTACTGGATCGATAGAAGGATCTCACCATTTTTCCAGTGGCTTTGGCAACGGATTTAATGTATGCGTTCCATTTAAGATCAGGAGTAAAGGTCGAGGCCTCCCCAAGACGAGAGCCATTCATTTCAATTGATGCCAGATGGAAGTACTTCTCATGGAATCTAACCGACGCGAGAAGCCCGATGTGAAAAGCCTTTCATGGACAAACACAAACGCTCACACCCATTTTGCCTCTTATATATTAGATTGCAAAGAATTATTTGCCCATTGGACTAATTTGCAAAAAAATTTTAAAAATATCATTCATCAAATTCTGTCTGTGTTTGTTTACAATATTAAGTCAGCTGATATTTTGCTTTGATGATGAATGCCCTGGAAAGTCATTCTGATTAATGTTTAGTTTTAAAATATGCAAAAAATGATTTGTTTAAAAAAAATGCAAGCAAATGATTTGTGGCGATTTTTAAATGGTACCTCTTCTTTTATTGTAAATTGAATTCATTAATAAGAAAAAAATTAAAATAAAATGGTAAGTTACACTCAGGCTTGAACAGGGAGGAGATCATTCAATCTGTAGTCAAATGCTCCACCACCGAGCTGTGTGTCTGGGATTGTTCTTACATAGGCTTCGTCTTGGAATGCATTTGATAAGTATCGATAATTCAAAAAATCCAGATAAAGAATGAAGTCCAATTTGAACTAAAGTTAACACTTTTATACAACCTAATATCACAAGTGCAATTGAGAAATTTTATCACTGCACAAGCAGAAAGGCCGAGCCTATAAAATCAACTGTAGATTCTTTTAGAAAACTGGTGCGTTTGGATTTCTTCTTTTTTCTTTTTTTTTTTTTTTTTTTCAGAACACAATTTAGCCATGATATTTGACCTTTATATGTTTAGCTTTAATTAAAGTAATTATGTGAAAATAATTTCATGAAATCAGCAGTTGATCTTTTGTTAAGACGGGCATGTTCAACATAAATGTTTCAGTTTAGAGCACAACTGAACCCTATTTCTTGGCTTTTGGATTTTAAACTTTAAGTAAAGCCATTATTTACACATAATTTTATATATTGGCAAAACACAATGCAGTCTCGGCATGAGAATATAGGATCATAAAAGTAAACATTTTTCCCCCCCACATTATAGAGCATGACCACCATTTTGATTTTGAAAATGCAAAGGGTTTTTTTTATATTTCTCTGCACTTATGTAAAATAATTATCCATAAAAATAATTTAGACACTGGTTAATTTTTTAACACATATTTTATATACACATGTAAATATATGGCATATACACATGTAAATATATGGCATATACACATGTAAATATATGGTATATACACGTGTAAATATATGGTATATACACGTGTAAATATATGGCATATACACATGAAAATATATGGCATATACACATGTAAATATATGGCATATACACATGTAAATATATGGCATATACACATGTAAATATATGGCATATACACATGTAAATATATGGCATATACACATGTAAATATGTATAATGTACTGTCACCCCCCCCTGTCCTTGTTGCAATTTTTTTATGTAGAAAGTGATTAAAATGTAAGGCTTAAGCTTAAGGGGTCTTAAGAGACTGAAATTCAAGGAATCTTGCTTAATTGGTGTCTAATAACTAAGGATCAAATTTAATTAACATCTGAAATATTTAGAAATTATAGTTTCCCCATCCCCACCATCTGGATATTACCAAACAGGAATTTTAATCTACAGATTTCCATTGACTTTCCCTACTTATTTGATATTCTAGAACTCTTTGTTGCTATAGTAATTCCTATTTGCTATGCAATGTCAAAAACTTATGCAAATATGTTAGTATTTATATTTTGCAGTTTTATTTTATGCTTGAAACAGTATTTTATCATTATATTGTGCTATTTGTTTTTTCTTTGAGAAGTAGGCATACTTTGAAACGCCGCGGTTTAAAGATTTTTTAATTTAGTATTACTTGTCAGATAATAAAATTTCTGTTTTTTTTCCTTGTATGCAGATCTTTTAAATTTTATTTTCTTATATTTAAGCTCTTCTCCATTTTTGGATAATTGAGCTTTTTCATCTGGTTTGGATTGTTTATATAAATATTAAAAATATATCTTGTTTTAAAGTTTTTCATACTAAACTTATTATAATTCTTTATATATACGAGCAAACAGTTAATAAAACATGTTAAAAAACATTTTGAAAAAGTTAAAAACATATTTAATCTGAAAAGGAAACACTTGATAAGTGGATAGTCCTTAATCCGCAGTTTCGAAGAAATACTTTCCTTCTCATCAGAGGGTAGGCATTAGCAAAATGCAGGATCGGATTTTGCATGCAAAAGTATTTGATGAAACAACAAATGAGTCAAAGATCTTACTTTATAACAAAAAAGTGAAGCAGAGGGAATATGGCGAAGAAAAAGGTGATTACACGTGAATGGATAGTCTGATGGAAGATAAATAAGCTCTATCTCCTATTTGGTTTTATCGAGCTTTTACATCTGGCTGAGATAACTTTATAAATATTAATTCTTTAATTTTTATATTATACTTTAATTTTACCATCTTGGATCATTTTGTTAAATTTAATTGTAATTTTATATATATATATATATCTCTCTTTTCTACCTACAGACACTAGTGTTTCATGCTTACGCAAGCAATCAATTCCTGCCGGTTGGCAGATTCGAAGCCACCTTTGTTTCTATTAGCTAAGCCTTTACTTCCAGGTCACCAAACAATTGCTATGGGAATAAAGGAAATGCTAACATTAGACAATCCAGAGTGTTTGAACAAACAGGAGTCATGAATGCTGTATACATGCTAGTTGACCGCCTTTTAGTTTATTTCCCAAACTGCCCATTTATAAAGCGGATTGATAATTATAATTAGATAATTATTTTATATCTACAGATATATGCAATATCTTAAAATCTTGTATCCTAGAATTCAACGAGCGTAAATTGTTTTGATGTTGATATGGATAGAATAGTTGGAAAAAAAAACTTGTTTCTTTTAGATGTACTCAAGAAAATTTTGTGTTTTTCTACAGAAGACGGCGCGACTGGTACTGAAAATGAAAACGATGTTGAAAAACTTGCTGAAACGTTGGCAGATACTTTGAATGCTAAAGATGGTAAGTAATTGATTTCGCATTTATCATCAGTCACTTTGGATTTCTTTTTTATTCTAAAGGAAACTTCATTCTTTAGTATGTAAAGGAATTTTATCTAGCAGCGAATTCTCTCTACAAAGCTGCATGAAGGCATTTCTTGTTCCTACATATGTCATTACCTTCCACCCTCATTTATTTTAATGAGATCATCCAATTGCCTTAAGATGAAATACATTGCACGAAAAAATTGAAAATGCTTAAAATATCTCAACAGAAAGAGTTTGATAATCTAAGAATCTTTTTAAATTTTTTTAAACCTGACAAAAAACAAGGTAGTTATGACTATTTTTGTGCTTCACACGTTTGGATATTTTTCTTTTTATAACCATATGCATTTTGTCATGTTTTACACTGCTTTTTCAGTAAAAATGTTATTTATTTGATAAAAAACAAGATTAAAAAAATTTGCCATATAAATATAATTTTGTACACAGAATCTGAATATGCCACTGAAAAACAAAACACATTAAGCAATGAAATTTGCCATATAAGTGTAATTTTGTTCAAGGAATAAGAAAATTTCTAGAAATTAATGGCTTCAAAGTAATCTATATAAATAAAACTGTATATGTACGTCTGTGTAAATATCTAACTGATACACTCTTAAATTACAAGTCACACAACACTGAAATTAACAGGAAATAGTATTCATGCACTAAGGATGGTTTATAATGAATAAAATCTTTGTTTGGATGGATGAATAACGCGTACAGAAATGTCAGCAAGTTGAAATGCAAAAATATGCTGCATATTTCTATTACTTTTGCACATGAATAAATTCATTTATAGCTTGAATTGGCTTAATTTTAAATCTTTCTTATCTATTGATAGCTCAATTGGTAAGCAACGCAGCTGGAGTGCTAAATGTTTTGGTTTCAATTCTAGCTGATGGCACACAAGTCAATTTTTTTTTTTTTTTGTTATTAAATTTTGGAAATAACTATATATTAGGTATAATATTCAATAGAGAACTGGCTCTAATAATAAATGCAAAATCTGCATGAATTAAAATATATTTAAGCGCCCCCTGCTAATCTGCAATAAATGTACATACGCTGCAATACTATAAAAATATCATGTATCTATTAAAAGAAAATGAGTTAAAGAACTCAAAGTTGAATTGTAATGCATTTTACCGTATATACTTGTGCATAAGTCGATCTTTTTTTTTCACTTTTTATTTGTTTTTCCAGTATTTGTACAGTTTAACCAAGACATTAAAAAAATGAAAATATCGAGAGAGGAAAAAAAGGGGGTTTATATTGTATGTATCCATTTTGGACTGAAGATCTCCCCCAAAAAAAAAAAAAAAAAAAACCACTTAATTTGATAGTAGTGCTTGGGGGGGGGGGGGTTACAGCAGAAAAACACGTTTTTATGAGAGCCTGTTGAAGTTCGCTATCTTGGAATTTTTTTTAACACACCATGGGGAGATGACTCAATGTAAATCACCGACACTCCCTCCCCATCTTTAATACTAGCTTTTCTTCCTAAAAATCGAACCTTTTGCTCAGTATCATAAATTGTTTTTTTGCTGTTAAAAAAAAACAAAACTTTTTGATGAAATTAAGTGAAAAAATTTTCCAGAGGACTTCGTTCCATAACGGATATGTACAATATAACATTTTTTTCGATATTTTCGTTTTTTAATGTCTTGATTAAACTGTACAAGTACCGTTTTTTCTTTTGGTTTTTGGTTTTTTTGTTTGTTTTTTCTTTTCTTTTTTACTCACTCTGAAGAAGAGAAATGAACAGTAGAAGATAAGAAAAATAAAAAAAATAAAAGGAAAACAAATAAAAAGATCAACTTATACATAAGTATATACGGTATGTACAATAAACTAAAATCTAATACTATGACTGTTTAAAAATGAATGTATTGTAAGATTTTTGTAGTATTATTGTACATTAACACCTTCCACTAACACCCCCCTCCTCAAAATATAAGATTCTACCTTTTTAGGTAGTTACATGTGAACACCTTGAAAAACTTGGTAGAAAGAAAGATAAACAATTTATTTATTTATATATATATATATATATATATATATATATATATATATATATATGATGAATCATGGACTTTTTTAAAGAGTCTTGGGGTTTGTTACTCGGATTTCGGGTTAGTGGTAAGCTTAAGGGCAACTATGTATGACATCCTGAAAATTTGATGGTGAACAAAAAATAATTTTCAAATTAATTTCACATAAATTTAATATAAAATAATCTACCATTTTTGGTCCATTCTAGCGATTTAGTGTAGCTAACGTTTTTTTTTTTTATTATTTTTATTTTTTTTCTATGGGAGATAACTCATGTGTTTTATGATTCTATGGTTTTAAGAGGGTTTTTGAGTGTGACTACTCGAACTTAGGGTTAGTGGTAGCATTAAGGAAGGGTGTGGGAGGTTTTGTCGCTCATATCTAGGGTTAGAGGTAGGAATGTTTTTAAGGGGGCGTTTGTTACTCAGATGTAGAGTTAGATCATACGGTATCACTGGTAGAATACTTAACGTAATTAAATCCTTCTTAGAATAGATCCAGGTTGTCCTCGACGGTCGTACATCTAAACAATATGATATAAATGCGGGGGTGCCCCAGGGTTCTATCCTTGGACCTCTATTGTTCCTGATATTCATAAATGACTTCCCCGACAAAATTGCCTCTGAGATGGGTATATATGCTGATGACACTACACTCTATGGCAGGCACAGGAAGACGAATGAACACATTTCTAAAGAAATGGCAGAAACACTAGAGGAAGACCTCCAATCTGTGGTGGAATGGGGACAAAAGTGGTTGGTCGCGTTCAATGCTGCTAAGACTAAACTAGTTTCATTCAATAATTACAAGAAACCTTCTCTACTACCTATAGCAATGGCCAACGACTCTTTATCTGAGAGTACATCTTTCAAATTCCTTGGCCTAACGTTCACAGGAAACATGAGTTGGAACAATTACATTGAAGGCATTGCCAGGGCCGCAGCAAGAAAGGTGGGCTCTCTCTACCGTGCTAGAAAACTACTAACACCCGAAAGTATCCTGTACCTCTATAAGGCCAACATTCGCCCATGTATGGAGTATTGCTGTCACATCTGGGCTGGTGCATCTGCTACTAGTCTCTCGCTCCTTGACAAGGTTCAAAAGAGAGTCGCAAACCTGATAGGCCCTGAACTGGCATCTAAGCTTCAGCTTCTGTCCCATCGACGAAATGTTGCATCCCTCTGCCTTTTCTACAAGTATTTTAGTGGTGAATGCTCTGACGAACTGCAATCACTTGTGCCCCCACGACGTGAGCACCCTCGACAAACCCGACAGGCTGCTAAATCCCACCC
The DNA here is from genome assembly GCF_053919585.1 of Euprymna scolopes. Lineage (NCBI taxonomy): Eukaryota > Metazoa > Mollusca > Cephalopoda > Sepiida > Sepiolidae > Euprymna > Euprymna scolopes. The sequence continues at coordinate 34,533,212 of NC_136500.1, forward strand.
CCACACTGTAGAGATCCCTAGATGTAAAAGGTCTTTTTACTCCAATAGTTTCTTCCCCAGAACCACTAGACTCTGGAATTCCATTCCAGGTCCCTGCTTCCCCAACAGTACTGATGTGCAGAAGTTCAAGTGTAACGTGAACCGACAACTTGCTGCCCAAATCCCTACATAGTACTCCAGTAATTGTTGCCCCTGATAGTAGCCCCCTACACCAAAGTGGCAATGTGCCTTGTTTGGGGTGAAAATGTAATAAAAAAAAAAATAGTGAGGAAGGTACTTTTAGGAGGTGGGCATGTTAATTTTTGTACTAACTTTTCAGCTTGACAAAATATCAAAATTATTTGGAGGACTAACTTCCCAAAAATGGCTGAAAAAATGAGGGATCATTTTATATTAACTTTATATGCAAAACTGATCCCCTATTTTAAATTTTTTTTTTTTTTTCTCTATTTTTATTTTTTTATCCCAAGATTTTTATAGTGTGTGCATGTAATTGCCTAAAAAAGTAGAATCTTTATTTTTTATTTGGCTGCTTCTGACTACAATTAAAGTTTAAGAGTAGAGTATATTTGAAAAACAGTATTTCTTAAAGGATCAACTATTTTATAAAAGTACCACAAACCATATTAACTTAAATTTTAAACAAAAAAAAATGTATTCTTTCTTAAGTGTGTAAACAAAATATTTTCTTTCTATTTTTTAAGCATGGATATTTCTTCATTAGAGCGAAATCGGTATATTGAACTTCACATAAAACCTATGGTTAAAAATAAAAAAAGAAACTGGAGAGTTTGACTCACAATAAGAGATAATTATTTTCTGAAATCTTACACAAACTCTATTTTCGCTAATTGTCTTCAAAAACTGTTTCGATTAATAATTAATTTTCTACCTTATTGTTTTTCATAACTTTTGGATATGTTCATTACTGTGACATGACGATTAAGTAGATATCATTGGTTTTGCTTAAAATTTAATATTTCGAATTTTGCTCTAATGACGAAGATTCTTTTTAAGTGTAAACAATGTAGTTGCTGCTGATGAATTATCAGCGTTAAGTTTTAGTAAACAGTGAAATGAATAAAAAAAAAAAAAAATGCTTCAGATAGTGTAAAAAAAAATGTTACTACAAAGGGAAAACAACATATAATTAATGGGTAAAAAAGATTGATTTACTTGATAGGTAAAAAAAAGATATTTTTTAATATTCAATACTTGTCATGTCATCTTATCTTTTTAAGACAACAAAAAATGGAATAGGCCGGTTTATTTTGTACCTCGACAAAGATAGTAATGTTTCTTCTGATAAGTTTCCAAATTTCATAATGAAATTTTTACTAGTGGAGTGGTAACAAGCTTTTTAGCAACATGGAAAGTGAAAATAAATCTTACGCAAATAGTCGTTTCATAGCATTAACAGTTTCATCATTAATTTGTTAAAAATTCTTCAAATATATAATGTAGATTATTATTTATTAATGTATGTGAAAAGATATTCATTTCTAAACAAAGTAGTGGTATTTTGAGAATTTAAATGCTTTCATTTTTAAAATATGGATATTTAGATAGAACTACCTTGAAATCTGATTATCCAAAGCGTTTGATGGTTAGTAATTGAAAATTTATTAAGTGATGGCCTCCTATGTAAAAAAAAAAAAAAAAAAAAAAAAAAAAAATTACAATGAAATTTCTGACTTTACCCATTTTTTTAAAATGAATAGTTTCCAAATCAAATTCTGTTGTCCTATTTTAACTTAAAAAAAAAAAATGCTATTTTCATTCTTTTTTACTTTAATGCCATTTTTGATACATGTCAAAGTGCTAAAATTTTAAATAATAGACATTTGTTTATTTAACTTTTATGTACAACAGCAATTATTTTTACAGAGGGAGAAATATAAAAGTTTTTCTGTATATTACTAAACCTTAATTACATGTACTATTTAAAGAGGTGTATTCAGAATAAACAGTAATTTATGCCGATAAATTGGGTGTGGAAGCAAAATAATTAACAATGTGAACTGATAACACAGATGTGCAATGTTCAAATCCAGTCGATTCCATAGCCTCACTTCCACTAATGTTGGCAACATTCACCACAGGTCTTTGTAACTTTGTAAGTGCTCCATTCTTTTTAAAAAAAAAAAAAAAAAAAAGCAATGACAACAACAAAATCAAACTGGTAAAAAATAAAACGTCATACTATATTGATCCATACAAATTTATTTTCATAAAAGTAGGTGAAGAAACTGAAACTTTAAGAGTAAAATAATCTTATTTTATTAATTTGTTTTGAGTTTGCGCATTAGTCCATCATGCAAATTATCCGTCGCAATAAGTGTTCCATGTTTTTAGCATCATGAGTGATATAAACCAAGGCTTCAAATTGAAAAAGAAAAAAGTTTAAGTAAAGCAGAAGACATGGAAATCAAACAGATCTCTACAAAATATAATAAAACTAAAATAACAATTCATCAACTAGCACAAAATATGAAAACAAAAAATGAAGCAGTAAAAATGAAAACTGTCGGAAGTATAAGAGCTGAAGTGTTTTAAAAAGTCAAATGTGTCTTGTGTCGGCTAAAATTGAATCTTTGTCAAAAAACGTCAATTAGTAAAAGTTCATTTTTATATCTTATTTGAGTCTTTTTAAGCTATTTCATAGGTTTAATATAAATCTTTTTTTGGCTTATATATTTACTGATTTAAAAAAAATATATATGTATAGTTTTTTTTTTTTTGTTTGTTAATAGCTGAAATTTGGATGGGATAGAGGCATCCCCTTCCTCAGACCCTTCAGTAAAGTTCCACATAATCACCACTTTAATATCTATACAAAATATTTTGGGGGCCTTTTTAAACTTATCACTTTCATTTATGGTTGTTCTTAAAATAAAAAAAAGCTAATCTGTCATTATTCAGGATATGTGCGAAAAGAACCAGTGTAACAAATATTTTGATGCGTCACTGCTTACAAAGTTAAACAAAATTAATCTCTAAAACTTGACAGGCTTCAATATAAACTTTCTGTTACTTACAGTTCTAATGTTTTCATTTGCAGATATTGAAACAACTGGAGATGCCAGTTCAAGCAGCAAGAAAAAGAAAAAAAAGAAAAAACGTTAGTATTTTAATTTCAAGCATCTTTGTTTTTATATATAAGTATTTTAAGTAAAATTATGTAAACATCAGAAAAACACGGATTAATCAATGTTTTGATGAAGTTACTCCTCTCATCAGTGATTCAATAAAAAGATTCATGAACCCCTGACGAGGCTAGTAACTACCTTGAAATGTTGATCAGTCCTCAGAGGGTTTTTTTTCTGGTGTTTTATATAATTTTACTTATAATAGCTCTACATATGTGTCGAGCACTTTTGAAAATATTGTTTTATTATTATTATTTGAATACATTTGAACTTGTTTAATATATATATATTGGTAAAGAAAGAAGAGGAAAAAGAAAGAACACGTCTTATGGAAAAGAAGTGAAGAATTTATTTCCAAATTCATTTCAAGTAGGATCATCTGATTTGCAATTTGCTTTCTCCCTACCACTAAATCATTCTGTTTGGCAAGTTTTTTATTCAGTGACAAAATGGAATAAAGAGAGAAGTATATTTACTTAAATGACTGGAAGGAAGTATCTGATTTGTATTATACATAAATTTAAATATACACTACTATCAAGGTGGAGGATTATTATTTTTATTATAAAAAGAGAACATTGCGTGTGTATGTGAATTCATTCCATATGTGCCTTTTTTTCACTCAAATGTAAAATATTCTGCAGTTTCCAAACAATTTATGTTAACTATCCTTCTTCTTCACAATTCTCAGTATCAAAATTCAATACACGGTTGATTCTCCTTCTTCACAATTCTCGGTATCAAAATTCAATCTACATCTGACAAAAGGAATACTCTTCTGATCAACAGGCTGTTTATTGAAACTGTCTGCCTTTCATATGCATGTTAGATGGCCTGAAGTCTCTTTTCCTCATGAGATCACCAGCCTATAAGTAAATGCGGCAGCCATTTTTTTTTTTTTTTTCTTTATTCTTCTTGCATGACACAAACACTGGATGCTGTACAAAAATTAGGTTTGTAATAATTTTTAATAATAGCGCCTGCCAATGAACCTATCTAACAAAGATATTTTTTTTTTTATCAGAATGTCTTTTGATAATCAAAAAAAAATGAGAAGGGCAGGCCATTTTAACTAAAGTTAGTGCTTTATACAGCCTAACATTACCAGTGCATTTGGGAAGGTTTATCATTATAGAAGCAGAAAGACCTGGCATATGAATTCAACAGTAGGTTCTTTAATATGACAGGGGTGCGTTTGAAATGAATTTTTCTGTTTAGAGCACAATTGAACCACAAGACTTGACTTTTGCATTTTAAACTTTAATTCAAGTCATCATATAAAATAATTTTATGAAATCAACATTAAGTTCTCCTACAGTGCAATGTAAACTACAATGTATTATGGACTGTCACTGTAGGGAGGTAATCAATTGATTCGATTGAAAAATGGGTGATTTTACCAATTTTGATGACAATATAAACTATGGGAGGGTGAAACATTCATTGATCCTTGTTCAATCTCGGGCAACATCAGATCTCCTTGCTAGTTCTTACATAGATTTATTTTGCCATTTAATTTATAAACGTGTACAGACACATATGTAAATTAGATGACTGTTGAAAAAAGTCATCCTTTCTCTAAATATCATCAAAGACCTTAAGGAAATATTTGAGTGGTTGAATCAATAGAATGATAGGAATGGGAGAAACACACAGAAAGCTTAGAGAGAAATTAATAGTTTGTTCAGTTAATTATAAATTACGGCTATATTCTGTTTTAATAGATGACATCTTTGTTACTTCAGCATCTATTGCATCATACAGGTTCGTTTCCTGATATCTTCAACCTGTTTTACTGGATTATATCATACTTTTGTGACGTTATAAAAAATTTGCCTGGTTTTCGTTTCCATTTCATGAAAGTCACAGAAATATCTGTACCTCTTATTCTCTTAAATAATTTGTTACCGTATAAAGAGAAGTACAATTTGAGTGCAGAATCAGAAAGAATATCAAGTTCTATCAAAGAGAAGTGTACAAAGTCATAGCACTCCTTCTAAAGGCAAGCTTGGGTCTCTTTGAACTTGTGGGCCAGCGCAGAGCCTGCTGACACACCCAGCGTCTGCCAGCGGCCATCTGATTGCACCAGGGGATCGTCACGCTCTTCAGCACATCCAGATATACTTTGGTGTTGACTTGCAAGCCGACTTTAAAGATGTGAAGTGGCATGATGTGGCCCTCACTTGAAACCATACCAAAATCCATAACCGTGTCTGGGAGAAACCTTGTTGAGCTGTGCCTTCATGCATTGAACCGTCCAGATTTGCATGTTGAAGGTGCTGGCAATGGTCCTGTTGTCATAACTTGGATCAGTAAAGAGCATGAGTTGTACAGCGGCGCATCTAACTTCACTTGTTGAACATTGCGTCATTTTCAGACATGATGAAAAACTCCTCGTTCTTGGGTTTTGTACACAACTGGCCAACTAGTAAATGCTTTTCAACAAAAAAAGAAAACTGATTTTCATCAAACAGAAATGGGATTATATCGTCTTTTTCTATGGCGACAATTTTATCGTTCCACCCTTTAAGTAAAAAAAAAAAAACTACTTGATTACTTTACATGAATTTTGGAATGTGACATCATTCCATGACGGGTATATACATCATAAATTTTTTATTTTTTTTGCTAATTCAAGTTCTACATTAGAAGCATAAAATAAACTGGAAATGCCACAACTAGTATATGTGTGGAGAAACTTCTAAACTAATGAACCGATCATTATGAATCGTGCTGATCTCAACTAGTGTGTGTGTGTAAATCAAGCAGAGACATTTGGACAATGTCGAAACTAAAACATCGTTAAATTCATTAACCACACAGCAGCAACAGTATAGTGTAATGGTGAGAAGCCTTGACTGTCATTTGGGCGGTCAGGTTTCGATCCTAGCTTGAGGCAGTTGCCTGTCTAGCCGCACTGATGAGCTGTGAAACAGCGAAACCGTACCGTATGTAGATGATATATAACCATCAACGGTTTAAGACCAAGACTCTTCTTCGCACCGAAATTATTCGCGACTTGCTCTTCGCTGACGATGCCGCACTGGTAGCCACGTCCTTTGAGGAATCCCAGGTTCTTCTTGATCGATTTTCAGCCGCGTACGAGGCCTTTGGCCTGACAATAAGCATAAGGAAGACTGAGGTAGTGCATCAGCCACACCCTACCCCAAAACAAGTTGAAGGCGTAAAGCAAAATCCACCAGAGTATAGATTTCCTGCGCACAAGCTGAAAGTCGACGGTCATGATATCAATTATGTCAAGTCCTTTCCTTACCTTGGTAGCAAGGTGAACCAGGGTGGTTCTCTTGATGATGAAATTGTCAACAGGATTGCTAAGGCCACTTTTGCCTTTGGAAATCTCCGCCATCGCTTGTGGAACGAAAGGGGTATTCGACTAGACACAAAAATCCTTGTCTACCGTGCTGTTGTTCTTTCCATTCTTCTTTATGGATCTGAGCCATGGACTCCATACAGACATCACATTAGTCAGCTAGACGTTTTCCACAAAAGCTGTCTACGCTCCATATGTGGTCTTAGCCTCCGCGACAAGGTATCAAATGCCGAATTATTCACAAAATGCAAAATATCTGGCATTGAATTATTCCTTATTCAATCGCAATTGCGGTGGGCTGGTCATGTATTGAGGATGCCCGATGACAGAATTCCAAAAATTGCGATGTACAGTCAATTTGAGGGTGGTAAAAGAATTGTCGGACGTCCTTGGCTTAGGTACAAGGACAAGTTGAAGAGTAACTTGTCTGCAGTGAACATACCATACAGGAGTCTTGAAGATGAGGTGAATGACCGAAAAGGATGGAGATCAAGGTGTTTTGAAGGTCTCCAGAGGTTTCAATCTGAAAGCTTAAGGCAACTGAAAGAAAACGGAGTAAGAGCAAAACGACTACCAGTCGAACCAATATCTGCAGCATTAAATCCACATTCATGTTCTATTTGTGGCCTTGTCTGCAAGTCCCTTGCTGGACTAAAAAGTCATCAGAGGCAAAAGCATAAATGAGTTTTAGAAATATGGGTTGTTCTGAACCTCATACGTCGAAATCGACGGGAGAGTCCATCATATATATATATATATATATATATAATTTCTTAAACATAACCTTTGAATTTCAGAGAATAGGGATTCAGACCTAACATATGAGAGGACTTAATATCTAATATATTAGTTTATCTGGAGGTCAAAAAACTGAATGCATTCCTAGATATAATATTAAAACAAGTGTTATGTTAATGGAAACGTATAAAAATACTTTTTTGTTGTTTCGTTTAAAATAGCCACGGCAGCCGCAGAAGGAGAGAAAGCATCTACTTCAGCTCCACCTGGGGTTAAAAAACAAACTGTGCCTCCTTCTATTCCGATAGTGGAGCTCTTCCCTGATGGCAATTTTCCCGCCGGAGAAGAAGTTGAATATCCAACACCAAAGCATCCTCTTGATTCGTAAGTTGATTTTTGTTTTGCTTTTTTTCTAACACTTCGACAAATGATGACTACAAATTAGGTTGTAATTTTTAGTATCCAATCAGAACTTAAACCTTTGTTTAAGATTTTCAAATCATCAAAAAGTTTTTGTATCCAGTTACGGAAAAACGTTTCTGTACTGTATTAAAAATGGTTTATGCTATAATTTATTTACAAACGTTTAAGTTCTTAATTAGAATTTAGTTTGTTTTTTTGTTTGTTTTTGTTTTTGCTTTTTTTAAGGAAATAAAAATTTACAATTTTTAGCAATTGAAGTTTTAATTATTTTGAATACAAAATCTTGGCAGTTGAATTGTTGTTGCCATTTCAATTTACTACTTAATCAATTTACATAATTTTTGGAATATGATCTCTTTATTTAGTGACGTGTACATACATCCTAAAAGATTTTGTCTGTATTTTTGTTTAAGATGAATTCTAAATAAGAATCTATTTGTCAAACACTGTCCAACCTGTCAATAATCTGTAAGCTTTTGGATTTGATTCTAATCCCCAACTTTAAAAAATTCTTAACAAGCTTCTTCAATTTTACCAAAGATGAAACAATTTATGGACTGTATATTGATGCAGAAGAACTTCTACCTTGTCCAATTATTTTAATGCAACACATCATTATTTTTACTCAACCTAGTATCAGTGTATCACCAATTTTTCAGCAACTTATTGTCCGTCATCTCTTGTAAATTGGACAAAAATCATAAGAGAGGAACTTTATGATTTCATTATTGCCAGACTAGTTTACTGTACAGCCATAGCTGACTCTGTGTGTAAAGTATCATCAATTTGATTGTTTATCCTGCACCTGCTGGTGATAGTCTCTTATTTTGCTTACATTTAACCTTAGTTGTGGTTTCGTAGACAAATTCAAGTTGCAGCTGTAGTGTTAAACAATTCTATTTTCATCAAACTCTAGCAACTTATACAGACTTTTGAACTGAATCTCTTGTTTAATCAACAGGGGAAGAATGTTTTTGTTCTATCAGTCATGACTGAGTAGAGGATACTTGGCATAATGGATATCAGCATGGATTACCCATTAATTCTAAACGACTGTCTTTTAGAGGTTGAAGATTGTTTTTACTTCAAGAAATAAAAAGAACTAGGAATAATAAATTAACACTTCACCATGATCATAGATGAAACAAAAGCAATCTACCCTAGTGGATTAAAGGGATCAGGTTGGAAATTTTGTTCAAGTTGGGAATGGGACATCCTACCAGATACTAAGCACTCACCCACTATCTTATATATTCCAATCGAGAGATCTTTTTAAGCTTCTGACTGTCCCTTTGAGTGCAATTATTTGAATCTCTAGTTGAAAAAAATCCTGGTTGAAAACTTTAAATAATTAAATTTTTGCTCTATTTTGTACATATTTTTTCTATCGATATCGGTTTGATATAATAATTACTGTTAACATAATTTTCATCTGCCACAAGATGAGATTATATTTGTAAGAACTGTTCGTTTGTTTAAAGCCTGCATTTTGAGTCGTACACTGAAAATTGACATTTGGACTAATAGCACACAAGATAGCACTCCTCCTCCAACAAACTTGAATGGTCATAATTCCATTGCTAATTTTGATATCATTGTTTTGCAAAGATCTATTGTGGCGACATAAAAATTAGATGCAATAAAAATCAAAATTTGGCCTGGGATGCCTACTTAGGATAAAGAAGACAATTCAACGACCTTATGACTAGAGAACAAATGCTTGAGTCATACACTACTAATCGTGTTAGCTAATTATATCAATCAATTTACATATTATGATTCTCATAGGCACAGCGAGAGATTTAAGTGCATTCTCTTTTAGATAAAAAGTTCGTTCATTTTAACACTTTGTCTTTTGAATGCTTCTACCAAAACTAAGCAAGATTCTCTGTTTCTCATAGCTGACATTATTTCCGTTAATTTGTCTTGGCTTCCATTCTCCCGAACCAATAGGCCATAATCCTATTAAACTTTTTCTTGGTCTCTTGTTTACACCGTTTCTTTCTTGTTCTCAACTAATCACTAAGTTATGAACAAGCATAGTAAAGTTATCAATTTCCAAAAGTCATTTTTCACTTTTATCTGAATATATTACTAAAATATTCGTGTTAGAATTATGTTAGTAATTACATTTTTTTTATATATAATTTATCATTTCTGGTGAGTTAAAGAATATAAAAAATCCCTTGGCTGTTTACTAAAGAGTAGAATATTTCTTTAAAAATTCATTTAAGGTTGCTGGATACATCTGAGGTGACTACCTGACTTGCTATTTGCTTTCATGCTCCCACTTACCAACTGAAATATTTTTTTCTGATTCTAGGAAAGGGGGGGGGTATGCATTTTTTATGATTATATTAACTTAATTTTAAAAAAAATTTTTCTTCAGTCGGACAGCCAAAGATAGATTTACAAGTTTAGAGAAAAGAACGCTAGACAGAGCTCATGAGAATATTTACCAAGAGATTCGTACTGCAGCTGAAGCTCATCGGCAGGTAAGACAGAACATCTCATTTCTTTTCTGCACATTAATTTAACTTTTTTTTTTTTTTTTTTTTTTTTTTTTTTTTTTTTTTTTTTTTTTTTTTTTTTTTTTTTTTAGTTGCCAGGTCATAAAATATGCTTAAATATATTAATTCATGCAAATTTCATATTTATCATTAAAGCTAATTTTCTATTGAATATTATATAGCTGATTTCAAAAGTTGTTTAAAAAATGACTTTCGTGCCATCAGCTAAAATCAAAACCCAAAGCCACCATAAATAAAATTGATCCTTGCCTCCTCTCTAAAAAAAAAAAAAAAAATACTTTTGTTGCATGGTCGGAACTCTCCACTGGTGAATTCGCCACCCACCCCCCAAAAAATGTAATAATTGAAAATGAGGACAGCTGACTCAAAAAAAAAAAAAAAAAAAAAAAAACAGATGACAGCCATCTTGGTTGGAAATTTAAAAACTGTAAAGAGTTAATATTTGAGATGAAATAAAAAGCATTTAAAACTACTTCAATACACCTAAAAATGATGCAGGTTGCAAAGTAACTGTTATTAGCTATGATAACATTTGTTGCATATTTGATTTTAACCACTTTTTCAAATTACTGCAGATTGTAAAACAAACCCCAAATTTTGTTTCATAAACCTGAATTTTGTCTGGAGAAGCCTTGAAGATGGACATTGAAAATCTGTACTAACCCTGTTCAATTTATGTTATTACCAAATGATAGTCAATTTCCTCTATCGTTACCAATCCTCACGGTGTTGTATCATTAATAGGGCTGTGACAACAGCATATTCTTTTCGTTGTTTTTACTCTCGAGTATATATCCGACACAGACACAAGTAATCAACCGAGGATCACATCACTCTACATAAAAACATAAGATATCAATGGATATATACCTGAGAATTAAAACAAGGAAAAGAATATGCTGTTGTCATAGCCCTAATCATTATCCACCTGACAAACTCGTTAACCCTTCACCTCAAGTTACCTTTCAGCCTTGAAAAGGGATGGCGTGTTAGTATATATAAAAAATAATTAATTTTTACAAAGTATCTTATTTAAAGCATGTTGCTAGCACGCAACATTTTTTTATAACATGTCTATTTCGTTGTTAAAAGAAGAAAAGGTCGTCAGCATCATTCAGTTTTGTGATGAAAGTGTCTCAGACTTTGGTGAGGGGGGGGGGGGTCAACACCAGGCAACGTATCCATGCAGTCTGATCCATTGAGCTGATACCAGTCATATTTTAAGCAGTGTAGTCACTTTGTATGCATAGAAAGCCAAGAAAAAAAGGTTTTTCTTGGCTTTCTATGCATCTTCATCCCTCAGGCATCCATGCATGTTAAGTTGATGAAGGGGATGGCATGATGTACATAGCCAAACCATCTAAGTTTTTAAGGGCTTCCAAATCCCACCAATACTAAGTGGCAGAGGGGATTTTTTATTCTAGATTGTTGCTGTATATCTGCGTGATCATTGCATAGTTATTGCGTTAAAGCCTTTGTTAAAAACATTTAGAGCTCATGTCTTGCTGCCATGCAAGATGGTGAAGCGAATAAAGACTGAAAAGACCTTGCCCAGAGCACTAAAGAAAATTTAGTTGAAACCACTATTAATAATTTCCCCCGCTCTTTATCTGTACCTATACCTAAATGTAGATTCCATGAACAAAGCTTCTTTCTTAGAACTGCACGCCTGTGGAACTCTGTCGGAAAGCAGGAAAATGGAATAGACTACAGTATGGTTGTCTTCAAGTCTAATGTGAACAAATTCTTAATGAGCCATCCCCTTAAGTAATCCAATTTACCAAATTTCCATCTACTAACAATTACTATAACATGTTCTCTTTGATCACTGTTACACTCTTAACCCTTATCCTCGAGTGGCCTCCGGACCTTGATAAGTGGTGAAAAAATGTAAGGATTGGGATTTAAATTTTTGTAATATTTCTTATTAATTTAATTGCAAAGCTTCTTTAAAACAAAATAAAAGTAAAAAAAAAAAAAAAAAAAAACTCTTATGCAATGCTGGGTGGATAACTAACCAATGATTATAAATAAATGCTGCTGCTAAGTATAAGAGGTCATGATGTTGGCTATATTTAGTTTAATTAATTTTTATGCAAAGCAGACAGAAGCCCTTCATGAAAATACAGGTATCTCAGATTTTCATAACATTTAAACAATAACTATAAAGCATCAATTCATAAATATTCCTCAAATTTTAGTTGCTTTGGAATATTTTAAGGAGTTTTTAGAAAACACAGTATGGGTACAATCTCCATTTGAAAATTGAAATATTTCAGATTTGCATTGAATTTGATCTATAGTTGTAAATTGAGCCTTAAATTTAAGACATTTTTCTTGGTCTCTTTCCCCCTCCATCTCTCTCTCTCTCACCTACCGTTCCTCTCTCTCTCTCTCACCTACCGTTCCTCCCTCTCTCTCTCTCTCTCACCTACCGTTCCTCTCTCTCTCTCTCTCTCTCTCTTCCATGTCAAATCATCCAGGGTTTGACACCCATATCCATAGATCTGGCTATAGTTTGCACTGCAGATAGACAAGATAGGAGCTAAGAAATCCTGAAAATTTGAGCACATAACTCCAAGCGGTGCCCAATTTAGAGTTTTTTTAGTCACATGATGTGGCATCCAGGTGACAATTTTGTGATGTCATTTCTTTGAATATTTTCTGATTGAAAGTTCGTAAGGCCCTGAAAATTCACCCATGTGCGCATCACTGAACTTGTTGCCATAATAATGTAACTGACCTACTTTAGATTTTGCGTATCACAAACCAGTCAGTTCAGTGTGCAAAAATATAGTGAAATTCCTTTTAATTTCAACTTAAGCTAAGTTACTATTTTCAATGAAGGACGATTTTTTAATGTTGATGTATTTCAACTTCATGTGCATAATATTGTATGTCGCTATGCATATAAAAACAATCCTATCTCAAAGAAAAATGACCACTTGTCAATAATGGCTGACAATATCGTAGCCTTCAAGTCCAATGTAAACAAGTTCTTGTTGAACCGTCCCTTTAAATGAATTCTACCCAACTTACACTATTAACGATTACTAAATTACCACTTTACATTCATTAACCCTTATCCTCGAGTGGCTTTTGAGCTTTGATTAGTAATGACTTTCAAGTAGAAAACAAAATCAATATAGAGTTTTAAGTTGTCTTTAAAAAAAAATCCTAGTTGAAAACTTCAAATAATTAAATTTTTGCTCTATTTTGTACATATTTTTTCTATCGGCTTGATATAATAATTACTGTTAACATATTTTTCATTTGTCACAGAAAATGCGAGTGAACGAAACAAGAACTTTTAACCATTTTTGGTCCAGAAACAACTTATTGCGTCTAAAATATGCAAAAAGTAATACATTACCATGCCAGCTACACCCATTTTTATTTGATTTGGAGGCACATGTAGAAAAATCCGAAATATCTCTATAAGGTTTCATTTTTGAGAAAATCTGATGCCATTTTTGGATTAATCTAGTCAAAAAAAACTTACCTGTGTGAATTTTCAGGCCCATACAATCTTTCAATCAGAAAATATTCAAAGAAATGACATAAAATTGTCGCTCAATCGTCACATTATGCGATTAACACCAAAATGAAATGATGCACTAAATCAGAAACCGCTTGGAGTTATGTGTTCAAATTTTAAGGATTTCTTAGCTCCTATCTATTCTATCTTCAGTGCAAACTACAGCCAGATCTGTGAATATGAGTTTCAAAATCCCATACTTCTAGATGAGTTGACACGGAATGGCCCTCTTCTCTCTTTCTCTCTCTCTCTCTCTCTCTCTCCCCCTCTCTCTCTCTCCCCCTCCCACCATCCATCTCTTTCTCTCCCCCTCCCACCATCCATCTCTTTCTCTCCCCCTCCCACCATCCATCTCTTTCTCTCCCCCTCCCACCATCCATCTCTTTCTCTCCCCCTCCCACCATCCATCTCTTTCTCCCCCCCCCCTTCCCCTCGTCCATCTCAGAAACGCAATAATGTTGAAATTTATGATGAAGCAATAGTTGCGAACTCATTAACCAACATATATGTATTTATGTATTAATTTGGAAATCCTAATGATCCATGGGAAGAGAAATTATTTCATGTATGTTGTACAATACCTGTTGAGAGTATGTTAAATTGTTTCATATATGTATATAAATTACCCATCTGAAGGTAGGTAAACATATTTTAAATATGTGTTGTAAATTACCCATCCTCAAAAGGTAAAATTATTTCATATATATTCTGTAAATTACCTGTCCTAGGGAAGGTACAATTAGTTCATAGGTAGGTAAAATATTCTTTTGCTCGAAATATCAAATGATAAATAGACATTAAAAATTCATTTCTCCAAAGAATAACAATTATATGCAAAATCAACTTCAATTTTCTCATTATGGTCCCGAGCAACATCAAGTAGCCCAGCTAGTTTTAAAATAAATAAAACAAATATTCTGATCCAGAATATTATTAAAATGGGAGCTTTTTTCAATGATGTAAACGTTTTGTATTTGTGTGTTCAGTGTAAGGAAAAAAACAATATAAAATCAAAAATAAAACCAGAAACAGATATGATGTTTCTAGCAGATATGAGATACGAATCCACCCGTGTGCCCGACAATGACGGCCACTATGCAAGTCTACTAGACCTTTTTCTCACAACTTGCCCTGAACTATGTTCAGTTTCTGTTCTGTCTCCTCTTGGATCTTCCGACCACTCTATTGTATCGATTAAGATAAAAATGAAATGTAATAAGTCCCCAAACGTATCTCTCCATCATACAGTATATTGATACACTAAGGCTGACTGAGATAGCTTCCGTACATTTATATCGGATCTACCTCTGCGTTCCATGTTTAAAAAGTATGTGTCATCTATAGTATCAGACCTGACGGAATGGTTAATTGTAGGTATAGACCGTTCATACCCTCAAAAATGTTCCAGCAAAAACCTAACAGCCCCCCCACCCCCCCATCGTTCTCTCCAAAATGTGCTGCTGCCATTGCGCACAGAAATCACTTTTTCCACTGCTTCCAACATAATAGATGTATGGTAACTTAAAGCCGCTTTCAGGACTGCCAGCAACCATTGTAAGAAAGTAATAAAGAATGCAAGAGAGTTGTATGCTCAGTCCAACAAGTCAAAAGTAGCTGAGCAACGGCTTGGTTCCCACCAGTTTTAGCAAAAAGCAAACAGAATCCTGAACAGAAGCGTGTGCTCTATCCCAACTATCATCAATGGACCTTAGATAATCTCGTCAGCATCAGACAAAGCCAAACTCCTTGCCAAGAACTTTGCAGCTAATTCTACCCTTTGTGACCAATACCGCCAACCCCCAATATTTTCTCCTGTATCAGAAAACACGCTATGTGATATACATATATCTGTATGTGATGTTGCCAAGCTAATCAAAAACCTTGATTCCAGTAAAGCAACTGGCAACTGGCTCTGACAGTATTCCGATTATAATACTTAAAAAAAACTTCAACCAGAACTAGCGCCCATACTTACAAAACTGTTTAAACATTGTTTTAAGGAGAATTGCTTCCCATCACCCTGGAAAATTTCATCAGTATGCCTTGTATTTAAGAATTCAGGTGATCGCTTATCCTCCTCTTGACATATCTAAGGCCTAAAGGTTTACTTCAAAAGATCTCAAGCTATGGTATAGCTGGAAATGTCTTCTCAATTATTAAATCATTTCTTTCTGATAGGTTCATAAGAGTAGTAGTTGTTTGGCAAAAATCAGAAGCTCACAGTATTAATGCTGGAATCCCTAAGGGGTCCATCCTGGGCCCAACTCTTTTCCTGATCTACATTAATGATCTTCCAAATCACATCCTTACATCATTTTTAGACATTTATGCTGACGACACTACCATTTATGGTACCACATCTAAGACAGTAAACGACCAAGTTCTCTCCAATTCTCTCTCCTCTGATCTTGAGCATGTGATACAATGGGGAAAGGAGTGGCTGGTTACTTTTAATGCATCTAAAACCAAGCTTCTCTCTTTACATCATCAACATTCTGATCCACATCTGGCATCAATTAAAATGAATGGCTCTCATCTTCAGGAGGCCTCAAGTTTTAACAAGCTTCTGGGCTTGACCATTACTCCTGATCTTAAATGGAACTCGTACATCAAATCTGTTGCCAAGGCCGCTGGAAAAATGGTGAGATCCTTCTATCGATCCAGTAGATATCTCACTGCTGATGCAATTCTCTATCTATATAAGAGCCAGGTACATCCAAGGATAGAATACTGTTGCCACATCTGGGCAGGAGCTGCTAGAAAGAACTTGTCCTGCCTTGATAGAGTTCAAAATAGACTTTGTAGCCTCGTGGGAAATGTCCTTTTCTCTTCCCTGCAACCTCTATCTCACAGAAGAGATGTTGCGAATTTGTCTCTGCTGTATTGTTATTTTCATGGAAAGTGTTCGACTGAGCTTCAATCTGTGGTCCTCCCTCGCCAAACTTTTACAAAAAACAACCGTTTAGCTGAAAACACTATTAATAATTCCTCCCACTCTTTGTCTGTACCTAAACCTAAACGTAGATTCCATGAACAAAGCTTCTTTCTTAGAACTGCACGCTTGTGGAATTGTCTTCCATTTTCCTGATTTCCAGCAGACTACAATATGGTTGTCTTCAAGTCTAACGTAAACAAGTTCTTGATGAGCCGTTCCACTTGTTAACAAATTTACCAAATTTCCATTTACTAACAATTACTATATTGTCCCATTTCTACTGTACCCTTTTTAACCCTTATCCTCGAGTGGCTTCTTGGCCTTGTTAAGTGGTGATGCCTATGTAAAAAAAAAAAAAAAAAATTCTTTTTGTGCATTAGTCGAAAATGCCCACATTTTACCAATATTCCGGGTTAGAATAAGCTTATTTTTTGTTGGTTTTTAAGAAACCAATAAATAGTAACATTTTTTTATTGCAAAGAACATAGTGCAACAATAAATAAAAATTGGCTAGGCACAATCAAATATTGATTTGGCAACTACATTGATATATGGGTCTAAGTTTAATCATCCAGCCAACTTGGCATGCAATATAATACTTTTGATGGAGGCGGGGGTAGCATCAGGTTGTGCTCTTTATGGGTACTTACGGAGGATGTACCAGCGGAAGTTATAAGGATGTCTAACATCAGATTTTATATAGATGAAAATATTAGATTTTTAGGGTTTTTTTTCTTTTTACTTACTTTAAAAGGTTAATTCAGTTCAAAAATAAGTTGTCTAGTGTTACATGAGAACAAGAAAAAATGGTCATGATTTTACATCCACATCGTTGAAGTGTGGATGATGCATGAAAAATCAATATTATTTTATTTGATTTTTAACTCATTATCCAGACTTGAAGAAAGTTAGAAATCTATTCAATAAATGTCACGATAACATTTATTGGGTTTGTGTCTAACAGTATCGTGCTTTATTCTTGATTTTTAACTCATCTCCAGACTTCAATGATGTAAGTGCAAAATCGCGACCATTTTTTTCTTGTTTTCACGTAACACTAGACAACTTGTTTTCTGAACCGGATAAACTTTTTAAAGTAAGTAAAAACACACAAAACTTATCCAGATAGGTAGAAGAATAACTCATCTTGCCTTTGGTAAGATTTAATTTTTATATATTTGAATTTTTTACCCCCCCCCCCCCCTCATTGGTTTCTCTGCTAAATACTCAAAATATCTTCTGTCTTTTTACATGATTTTTTTTTAACCTAGCTATTTTTTGTGCCAATAAATTTGAAATACTCTGTTGCACTTGTAACACTAGCTGGCTTAACTGATGATTTTTATCGTGGGATACTTTGGAGAATTTTCCATGTTTCATATAACATAGTACTACTAACCAATATAAAAGATTGATAAATTTAATCTGACTTATCTAACGTACCTACTACCAAATTTCTTGTCTTAGTGATTCGTTAACATACATTATATAACACTAGCTGTATTTATAGAAGTTCTAATCACACTGACACACAGAAGTTAAGCAACATTGAGCCTAGTCTGTATCAGATGGGTGACCATTTGGATGTACCAGGCGCTATATGTAGGAGGACGTTGACACCTCTCAACAAACTTAACGTCATTTCCCCGGACCGGGATATACCTGCAACTGGGAGCCACTTTTGAATTTAATATTCCCTTGACACTTCCTCCTTTCGAGGAAGCTAGTTCAACCTGCAATGAGAATGACATCTACTGCAGAGAGCTGGGATACACATATTCAACATTGACCTGGAGTAAAAATAAAAAGATTTACTTGTTTATGAAGAAACAAAAATAAATTTTGTTATCAAATTATTTTGTAAAATTAAAAATAAAAAAAAACTATTCGCTAATCGATTAAAGAAAAAAAAAAATGTAATTAATGTGGAGGCAAGAAACATACAGACGCACACTTGAAGTCACATAAGTAATAGTGTGTGTCTGTGTGGATCAATCATGACCAAACCTGACATGATGGTCCCCCACCTAGGAATGGTGCATACCATTTTTTTCAAGGTTATATAGCCTATGTATATATGAGGGATGCAAATTGGCTGATTACTGATTAATAGGCCTTTCATAATTAGCTGATTAAAAGGTTTTCTAATGCTGATTTATCAAGTTTTGTTATAAATGATACTAATATTAAATTAGATTGTAAACAAAGATGAGTTAACTCCCTTTTTTGCTTGCCAGTGAAAATTTATCGAAGAAACATGCATCGTCTACACCATATTACCAAATAACAGACATGATGTGCTGTTAACATAGATTTATTTTGTGAAATAAAAATTTAAAAAAAAAACTATTGACTGATTAAAGAACAAAAAATATGTAAATTATGTGGAGGTAAGACA
The DNA here is from genome assembly GCF_053919585.1 of Euprymna scolopes. Taxonomy (NCBI): domain Eukaryota; kingdom Metazoa; phylum Mollusca; class Cephalopoda; order Sepiida; family Sepiolidae; genus Euprymna; species Euprymna scolopes. Next base: position 34,552,255 of record NC_136500.1, read on the forward strand.
CATACACTTGATATCATATATATATAATGTATGTCTATTTAAAAACTAAAGAGGAACAAATTCTGTATAATTGCACATAACTTTCTTCTAATCTGTTTTAGTAGGTAAGAGAAAGTGTCTCCATTCTAATAAATTTCTTAACTGAAAGTTTTTGTTTTTATTTTAAAACTGAAGCAAGATAAAATATTCATACCAATAACATAGTGAAACCAAAAATAAACTAGTCTGCATCAAATATCAATATATCAGGTACATTGTAATTTCAGTTTAACTTGAAACATTAGACAAAATAATGTAAAGGTTTAAAGATTGTAAAGGGGGGGGGCAGCGTTTTCTGTTTTTATGGATTTGTTACTTTCATTTCAGTCCTAGCAACCAATTTTGATTCTTGTCTAATGAGTCTAATTCTTTTGCAGACACGGTTATACATGCGAGATTATATCAAGCCTGGAATGAAGATGATTGATATTTGGTAAGTCAACATTGTCTAGCTTTTTTGTACAGAGGTATTTTTTCATGTTTTCAAAATCTGCTTAAGTAAATGTTAATTTGTATAAATTTGTCATTTTTATACATCAAAAAAATATTTTTTACCAAAGTATTTCACTTCTTAGTTTGAATCAAGACAACTTTTTAATCAAGCAGTTAATGCAAATAGAATCTTTTTTATTCTAATAGGTAAAGAATTGTCTCCTCCTTCCATTAAGAAACTGTAAAATGAAAATATCCACAAGGGTTCTGTGTAGCCATAAATGAGAACATTTAACTTTTATTCAAGTGATTATATAAAAATAATTTCATAAAATGAGCAGTTTGTTTAATAAGAGTGACTGTTTAGAACGCAATTTATGGAGAGTAGAAAGCGCATTGTGGAGGCGTTATCGGCAGCTCCTGTTACTCTCGCTTCTTTTTTGTCCCTCAGTCCTCATTTTTTAATGAGTGATTTTTCTGACAAAGGGAGAAGAAAAAGCTGTTTTCTAGGTTGGCAGTATTTTGCGCGAACAGTTGGCAGAGATGGCGGGAATTTTCTGTTTCTATGTCTATCCTTGTAGCCATGTCACTAGTAAGGGTGCTATACCATGAATCTCAAACTTGAGGAAATAAAAGGAGAATATTACAAAATGGGGGACAGGGGTTAGAAGCAGAAAACCTCACCAAAATGAGAATGCAGCTTTCCAGACGGATGTTAAAATTTTTTTTCTTTAAGTAATCAACCATCTCAGCAAAAATAACCTTCTTAGTAACACACAATATGGTTTCCGTTCTGCTAGATCTACAGCAGATGTGCTTACAGTTATATCTCATAGGATTAGCGAATCTCTCGACAGAGGCAACCTTTCCAGGGCAATTGCTCTTGACATATTAAAGGCCTTTGATAGGGTATGGCCTAAAGGTTTACTTCACAAGATCTCAAGCTATGGTATAGCTGGAAATGTCTTCTCAATTATTAAATCATTTCTCTCTGATAGGTTCATAAGAGTAGTAGTTGATGGGCAAAAATCAGAGGCCTGCAGTATTAATGCTGGGGTCCATCTTGGGCCCAACTCTTTTCCTGATCTACATTAATGATCTTCCAAATCACATCCTTACATCATTCGTAGACATTTTTGCTGACGACACTACCATCTATGGTAGCACATCTAAGACAGTAAACGACCAAGTTCTCTCCGATTCTCTCTCCTCTGATCTTGATCACGTTGTACAATGGGGAAATGAGTGGCTGGTTACTTTTAATGCATCTAAAACCAAACTTCTATCTTTACATCATCAACGTTCTGATCCCCATCTGGCATCAATTAAAATGAATGGCTCGCGTCTTGAGGAGGCCTCAAGTTTTGACAGGCTTCTGGGCTTGACCTTTACTCCTGATCTTAAATGGAACTCATACATCAAATCTGTTGCCAAGGCCGCTGGAAAAATGGTCGGATCCTTCTATCGATCCAGTAGATATCTCACTGCTGATGCAATTCTCTATCTATATAAGAGCCAGATACGTCCAAGGATGGAATACTGTTGCCACATATGGGCAGGAGCTGCTAGAAAAGACTTGTCCTGCCTTGATAGGGTTCAAAATAGACTTCGTGGCCTGGTGGGAGATGTCCTTTTCTCTTCGCTGCAACCTCTATCTCACAGAAGAGATGTTGCGAGTTTGTCTCTGCTTTATCGTTATTTTCATGGAAAGTGTTCAACTGAGCTTCAATCTATGGTCCCTCCTCGCCAAACTTTCACAAGAAACACTAGACTAGCTGAAAACATTATCAATAATTTTCCCCACTCTTTATCTGTACCTTTTGACTACTCTACACTCTTTAACCCTTATCCTTGAGTGGCCTGTCGGCCTTGATAAGTAGTGACGCCTATGTAAAAAATAAAAAAAAAATTTTAACTCATTAAATATGTAATTGTTAATACCAATTTTGAAAAAAAGAAAAAAAAATTTGTAACTCTTATTGATGATGTAATGCCAACTTTGAATCTTATTTTTTAGTGAGACCTTAGAAGGAATAGCCCGTAAACTTATCAATGAAAATGGTTTAAAGGCTGGTTTAGCCTTCCCAACCGGTTGTTCTTTGAACCATTGTGCTGCTCACTATACGCCAAATGCGGGAGACAATACGGTGCTGCAGTATGATGACGTGTGCAAGATCGACTTTGGAACACATGTTAATGGTAAGTTTGTATTTCACAACATTTAGCCATTCACCTGTCTATGGACAGTGCATTTTATATATATATATATATATATATATATATATATGAAAACTGAAAATTATGGAATATTCCGACATGATGAAAATGGAAAACGAACAAACCAAATTATATGCTCAACGGTTTGTTTTTATTTCAAGACTTCTTCGGGATGATTAATTTAAAGAAAATAAAATACCAGTACAATATTTGAAAATGTACTTGTGTTTATAATGTGAAAAGATGTCTTTGTTCTATTTCAAAACGAAAAATGTCATTAGCATTCAAAGTGTGTATAGCATTGTGGCATGGAGCATGTGAGATTTTTTTTTTTTTTTTTTTTAACGTCATATAGCCGTTAGATATTTAAAATATCATGCAATTTGTTTGTTTTTTTTTTGTTTTTGTTTTTTTTTTGTTTTTTTAATATAGTCATAATTAAAATGTTGGATGTGTAATTGTAATATGATCATTGATTTTTTTCCTTTTTATTTATTGAATATATACGTTAATTATTATAGGTATTATTTTCTCTGGTGTAAATAAGTTAATCTGTGTCTAAAATTAAGTTCTATTTAATATAAGTTTACTGATTGAAAGAGATAAACTATAAAAACCTTCATATTATTTAATTGTGTGAGTTTGCAATAAGTACTGATTCAAGAATGCTTGGAGATTTATCTAAAACTAGCCTAGGTGCCCGGGTGTTTGTGAGTGTAAAAAAAAAAGAAAAAGTGGTACTAGGCAGGCAAGCTCGAACCCATGACACGAAGGCGGAAAAAAAAATGAAAGAAAACCTGGCATCTTACCGCCACGCTATGACACGACAGGAAGTGAAAAGCGTTCAAATTTAGCGATGTCAATCAAAAAGTTGACTTGCAAAAATGGCCAGTTAAGTGAATGAGTTCAAGCAGGCGCAGAAATGAACGTCTGACATAAGTTAAGAATCATAAACTTAACTCTGGCTATAGGCCAGTTTCTGTCATATCTGTTTATCCACGATGTTGGGGAAAACCAGTCTCCTCCCCCCCCCAAAAAAAAGGGGGGGCTCTGACAACATCCAAATGAATAGCAGTTGTCTGATATGAAGGGTTTCGCCCACATTGATCAAAGCTAATTGCCTTTTTGGATGTCCCTGGCAGGAGAGCCAGGCATTGCTGTTTGCTACAATCAGTTTCGCTTTTATACAAAAGACAAACATTGGAAAGAATGGGACAGAGGGAATTTTTCTTTTTAAGTCGATCAAAATAAAGATGGACATCTGTTCGCAAATCAAAGATATTATCATCTAGAAAGTATAAGGAAAGTTTTCTATAATAGTAACGTCAAGAAGCCCGGCGATAAAAGCCTTTCGTGGACATACAAATTCGCACACACCCATTTTGACTTTTATATAATAGACTAGCAGAGGTATCCTGCATCACATAGGCGTTGAATTGTCTTCCATAAGAATGAATGTCTCCCTTGAGGATACTCAACGGGATTGGATTAAATTAATTTCTCCCTATGATATCGCAACAAAAACATACTCTTTCATTTCTCTGGAAATATGAGTTTTTTTGTTTTGTTTTTTGTTTTTTTGTCAAGTGTCAACACCCCTGATCACACCTATTCTTCATGGTTACCAGCAAGACAATCTGCTGCTGTCTGGGTTTGAAAATAGTATTATATTAAGTCCTACAAGAAAAAAAAATGAAAGTGTTAATCAGACCATTTCACCCAATCCAATGCCCAAGAAAAGTTAGACAGCAATCACTCGTTTTATTTTATGTTCATTTCTAGGAGGGACCAGCTTATAGTTCCTTTACTTTTCAATCTTAAATTGTTTAGATTTCCAACAGTTTATCTTTCAATGATCTCTTTGTAAATCTTCAAAATGGACATTGTTATTTTCTTGTTTGTCAGTATTTGTTAGTTCCTTTCCATTACTTTTGGTTTAATAGATAAGTAATTATATTTTCTTTTGTAACTTTTATTATTTAGGCATTTCTTCCATTTCGAATTTGAAAGTTTAAATCCTATGTTTCTATTTGACATTTTTAAATTTATATTATTATCCATACATTACATATACATGTGATATCCATTTATGATGTTGAAATAGAATTACATAGTTATTTAAGGCAGACCCTGTGTGAATATTCTGGAAACATATTCTAATCTGAATAATTGCAGGCAGTCTATTTTTGTAAATTTCTCAAATAATAGTTGTTAAAAGTATAATAAGAATTTTAATGAAATTGACTAATTAAAATTTAACTTGATTCTGAACCAATCCTTGTTATCTTCAAAAGGGATTTTATGTGTTCATAATTAGAGTTCTGAATTTTATTAGATGAGGTATGATGCATTATTTGGATTAATTGGACAATTGTTCTCATCTTGAGTGTTATCTGCACAATGTTTTGGTTGATATAACCTTCAACCTTCCTCGCATGTAAAAGTCACCATCGTATTTTTTAGCGGGAAAAGTGGGGAGGTTAACTCTGCACTCAAATTTTTTCAAATTTTTTTATCTTATTAAAAGTAAGTTAATTTAATTATCTTTATAATTTATATAATCAGAGAATCCTATTATGTATTATTTCATTTTTTGTTTGTTTTTGTTTTCTTTCTCTCTCTCTCTCTCTCTCTCTCTCTCTCTCTCTCTCTCTCTCTCTCTCTCCCCCCCCAGATATTTCTCTTGCTTAAAAAATTTGTAATTTAAATTTTATTCCAACTGAAACTATTCTTTCATAGTTATATTTGAAAACTTTTCTTATTAAAGTTTTTTTTTTATCTTTGTAAAATTTCTAGAATTTAATTGTCTCAATCATGAAAATTGAAATTTGTTTTTGTGTATTTTTCATAATTTGAATTAATTTTTGTCTTGTAGGTCACATAATTGACTGTGCCTTTACGTTAACTTTTAATCCCAAATATGATGACCTGATAAAGGCTGTTCATGATGCCACAGAGACTGGTATAAAGGTAAATCAGTCTTTCCTTTGTTTAGATGTATTTATGTAGAGTTCAAAGGTTTTTAATTTGTATCTTGAATGTGTATCATGTATATTAAGTTGAATCTCAAATAGGGATTGTCAATTATTCTTGAACATCTATCAAAATGTCTGTCTTTTAGTAAATAATTTTTGTGATTATTTCACTTTTTTTAAAAACAAATACAGAATAATCTTTAAGGTGTACATAATCATCACGGAATAAAGATGTTATATTCTAAAAATCATGTAAAGTGATCAAGTAGGTTTTTTTTTTTTTTTTTTTTTTTATCAAATTTTATGATTTTAGCACTTAAGTATTTTTAGCAACCGTTGATTTCTTATGAAGAAATAGATAAGTATTGATTGTCAAAATGCCACCCTTGAATTAAAATGCGTTTTAAACAAATATGACTGGCTGCTCTTCCATACAACGCATAAAAAAATTTTATTTTCTTAAATAATTTAAAACAAATACTACTTGATCAGTTTACGTACCTTTTGGATTACGATGTCCTCATTCCATGATGGATAACATCGTAAAGAATTTTCGATATATTGATTTTTCAAAATAATTGTAATTTAAATAAACACCATAATTTAAAATTGCAAATTTTATAAAAAAAAAATTTTTTTAATTTATCATTTTATAGGCATTTTTAGCCCCCTTAAGACACAAATCAGTGGGTTTTTTTTTTTTTAAAAACATTATCAACATCATCTTATTTCTCTCTTGATGATATTGCAGATTGGTTCTGTTTAAATTCCATTGTTAAAAATATATTGTTCAATATAAGTGCTATTACTACGAAATGGCAGTGGTGGCGCACATATGCTTTACATTAATCATTAGTTTTCTGTTTTAAATTAAAACCAAAATAATAAAAACTATGATGAACTTGTGTACCAAAATCAAAAAAGTATACTTATTTTTCTCTTCAGGAAGCCGGCATAGATGTAAGGCTGTGTGACATAGGAGAAGCTATACAAGAAGTCATGGAATCTTATGAAGTCGAGTTAGATGGAAAAACTTATCAAGGTATTACTTAAAAAAGAGAAAATATATGATTTATAAAAAAAATTTTTTTTTTTTTTTTTAATCTAATTTTCATTTTTTCTTTTTCGTTAGTCTTTAATTCTTTCACCTTTCTCCTTTTCCGTTTTTCTCTTTTTTCTTTCTATTGTATGTATAATAAGATAAAAGGGCTAAAATAGATTGAGCAAAATTCTTCTTCCCCTGAAACTCATAAGGAAAGAATCTTACAAGGAACGTTTCAAAATTAATGCCTCCTATTTTTATTCCACTCGAATGGATCAAAAGGGACTGCAAATTGCATTGTTATGATGACTGAACTTATGCATTCATGACTTGAAAGGTTCATCTCTCTGTTGCAGATATTGACAGTGTGAAACTCTACAAAAACACCTTCATCATGGAGTGCGTCAGAAGAGATACGTCATTGAATTTCTGGCAAAAAATGCATTGAGAATGGTGATGACTATGTAGAAAAATAAATTCTAAAGTGCAAAAGCTTGTTTGTGTTAATGCACCACAATTTTTAGCTCTTCAACTTTTTCAGTTTAAAAAAATAATAGGAGGCTTTACTTTTTGAATATCTATTGAATGGTTCACTCTTACTCTGATATCAATAGATATCACTTTTTAAACTGTTTTCCTGCTTTCCAGCTGACTTCAATAAGCTTGTCTAAAAGTCCAATGTAAACAAGTTCTTGATAAACCATTCTGCTTAACAAATTTACTGAATTTCCATTATTGACAATTACTATATTGTCCAATTGACTACTGTATACTCTTTAACCCTTATCCTCGAGTGGCCCCTTGCCTTGATAAGTGGTGATGCCTATGTTAAAAAAAAAAAATATGAAAGCTACTACAAACTTTTATTCAGCTACCTTCAACAATTGCGCTCCCAAAACAAAGATGGCGAGAATGAGCATAGTTGATGTAAATACAAAACTGAATTCACTAAGCATTAAACAAAATACGAAACCATGTAGAAATATTTTATTTCAAAAAATTACTTTAGTTTTTACATTTCTTATGTTATTTTTTTTTTTTTTTTAAATATATTTATATGGAAATATTTTATTTCAAAAAATTAATTTAGTTTTAACGCTTATTTCTTTTAAATCTTTATTTAAAGAAATGTAAAAAAAATAAAAAAATTTCTCTTTTTCACGATAACACGAGTGTTAAAACTAAAATAATTAAAAAAAATATATATATATTTTTGTATGGTTTTGTATTTTGTTTTATGCTTTCATTTCATATTTACATCAACTGTATCCATTTCCACCATCTTTGTTTTGGGAACGCAATTGTTGGGGATAGCCATTTATTCTTTGAAATTGTTATTTTTTGTAGGCAGCTTGACATAAATAAATTTATTTCTGATAATTTATAATTGTTGATAACGAGAAGTACACTTTTTTTTTTTTTTTTGTTGAACTGAAATATGTATATCTAACCTTATGCTCAAGGTATTTTTCCTCTGCCTCTTTCCCTCAGTGAAATCCATTCGTAATTTGAATGGTCACATGATTGGCCCATACAGGATCCATGCTGGCAAGACTGTACCTATTGTAAAGGGTGGAGAAGCGACCAGAATGGAGGTAAGTTGAATTTTCATCATCGGTTTACCATCGATTTTTACATGCTGACATGTGTTGGCCTGTTTTTAGAAATTGACTTCCAATTTATCCTATTTCTGGCCAGGTCTGTATTTATTCTTCTTTCTTTCAAATCCATCTTTATTACTTTTCCGCCCATGTTTTCCTCTCTTTGTGACGGGACACCGGACGATGCCGGGTGTCCCGTTCAGCTAGGTGAAGATAAGCATGCTTATGGCCGGGGGGGGGGGGGGGGGGGACAATTTTTGTTAGTTGCTGTTAATTGACCTAGACTGTAGAATTACTAATTTCGGAGCCGGCTTCTGATGCAGGTCGCGTATATGCCAATTATGGCTAATTGACAGGTGTAAGGGGAGGGCGGATGTGACGGGACACCGGACGATGCCGGGTGTCCCGTTCAGCTAGGTGAAGATAAGAATGCTTATGGCCGGAGGGGGGGGGGGGCGTGCTGATACTGTGTCAAAGATTAAGACAAGCGTTTATGAGATCCTCGGGAGACATATCTGTTTTAATGGCGAAAAAAAAAAGGAGATTATTTTTATAGTTGGATCTGGTGAGAATGAGTTTTTAATTGATTCGGACAGTCTCGAGAATTGGGCTCCAAAATGTCTGCTCGGAAATCGGGGACCCGTGGTGTTTTAACTCAAGAGACCACCAAGCTAGTTTGACAGATATGTTCACAAAACAATAGAGAAAGGGAAAAGTATAAGAAAATAGAGGGATAGAAAAAGAAATTCACAAGAGAAGAAAGAGGGGGGAATAGAAGATAATGGAGAAAAGGAAGGAAGATGCTTTTGATATAAACAACGATCGCCTACTCGAAAAAGGAGATATAGAAGGGTTTTGGCAGTCTTTGGTCAGCGAGCGAAGCGTACACATCGGCTCTCGCCCCGCCTGGGGTGAGAGGCAGGGGCAGAAGTCTCAGTAAGGACTAACTTAAAAAGTTCTTGTTCTTAGCTAGAGAATTAACCTGAAATCTCACATATACAACCTGCATCACGAAGCGCGGATAACGAAAACACGACGTTAAACAAATGTAGAATGATTGCAAATAATTATTTTATTTGGTTTAACCGAAAATGACCTCAGAGTTTTTTCTTTGTTTTTCGATTGCCGGCATAAGTGAAGATGCAGTTTATTTCAGGTATGCCCTGACGCCAGACGACGAAAACGCAGACATAAAACCAGAGTGACGGCCGAAGAGGACAATGTTGCCACACGGACTTGGGGTCATGCACGTTTAACGTGCCTTGAGCAGCGGAGGTATGTTTTCCAGGGACCAGTACGAGTCTGGTCACGCTGGAGGGGTCCACCACTGGACGACGCAGGCCCGGGACATCGTTCTCGTTACAACGTGATGCACGTGAGATGTCCCGTTACAACGTGATGCGCGTGACGCGTGCGTTACAACGTGGTGCCGATGACTTAGGATCATCACATCTGGAATGTGCACGAACGAGTTGCCACGAAAACAGTTTGAAGCGTTTGGAACTCAGTTCCCTTGAAAAAAAATATATAAAGGAAATGGAAAATAGCACAGAAAAATGTTTAGAGAAAGAAAAAAAAAAGGAAAAAAAAATAGGAGAAAAAGAACGATTGAAAAGAAAACTTATCGAAGAGAAAAGAAAGACTGACATTGAACGTACCGAAGGGAAAAGAAAGAGTGAAATTGAACTTTGAGGGCATAAATAGCCGTCAGAATGCAGAAAAAAAATGCAGCGAGACAGGGAAGTGGAGATATGGAAAGGAAGGAAGCAGACGAGAAAGGTAGGGGCAGATTTTTTTGGTTCCTATATGCTTCGCCCAGATTTTTTTTTTTAGGCGCTGTTGTCAGGGTGCTTTTCGTTGGTTACGTATTCTGTAAAGATTTTTTTTTTTCTTAATATTGCAAAGTATTGTTGATTTTATTTTGTCACCCCCAAAGAAAAAAAGTGAAAATGAAATATGTATTTGTTTAAACGGGTTGATACGTTGTTGTATTGGGGCATTAAGAACAGTCGCGCATATGTTATCACTGATATGAGAGAGAGAGAGAGAGAGAGAGAGAGAGAGAAACCGGCAATCGGGCACTCTGGCAGTACCGATGCCATTCTAAGACCGTTAAATAGACGGTGGGTGGGAGAATTTTATTAAACTAGAGAAAAGAAAGAGAAAGGAAATTTTTTTTAATTTGTTGACAATTAATTCCATTATTGAAATTTAGTTTTAAGTGTTTAAACTGCCGTATAGGAGTAGATTTGATCCAAGTATGTAGGTATGTGCAGGCGTGTGCGTGTGTATGCGCGTGTACGGGTGTATAGGTGTGGTTACCTAGATAGTTAAATAAATAAAGAAATAAAAGGGAGGAAGAAAGAAAGAAAAAAAAAAGAAGAGACGCCATTTAGAGGCATATCAAACGGGTAGCAATAAAAACCAGACAACCCCTGATAGCGGAGGGGGGAGATGATGAAGATGAGAATACCAACGGCCAGCCACGCGTAGCGCCCGGCCAGAAAAAAAAAAAAAGAAAGGGAAGGAGAGTCGCTAGTTAGAAGCATATCAAACTGATAGCAATAAAGAAAAAAAAAAAGGATAGACAAGCAAACAGAGGAAGTCATAAATTATGAGACACGCGCCAGATGAAGGGAGAGAGGCGAACAGAATAAAACAGAATTGTAGCACCCTATTTTTATTGATTGATGTATATCCTGAATCGTTTATTTTTGAAAATCTATTCTTGCCCTAGTCAGGTATTCAAATCTTAAATTAGTCATTAAAAAAAAAATAAATAAATAAAATAATAATAATTATTATTAATTATTGTAGTTAAGAAGAAAAAAAAAACAACTTAATGATTGAGGGATGTCCTGTGTTTAAGGGTCTCTATTGGTCGCTCGGCGGCGAACTCCATTGCTCCTACGAAATAAAAAAAATGGGCTTTAAGACATCTTAGTACCGAAGGGAACGGGTGGTTGGAAGACGTAAACCCAGTGCACGGTTTGCAAAATTATCAAAGGGAACCTGTGATTGTCAGGTATGGTAACACGAGAAAACATATTGTGAGATTATTGGAAAATATACTGGTCGCATAAGACGGCGTAAGTCCAGTGATGGGACACGAAAAAGGACCTGTGATTTTCAGGTGTGTTATACTAGGAGAAGGTAATTACTCCGTCAATTTTATTTTTTTTTTCTGCCTCGTTGGAGGGCGAGGCTGAGTACCCTCCCTGGTATTCGAAGCAGTATACCAGCCGACCAGGAGCCTGGCGGAAAAGAAAATGCTTCACAAGGGGGCATGGCATGGAGTTATTGTTCGCTGACGGCTGGGTGAGTACAGGATGCCTAGAAACGTTTGTTGTTACCAGTGAGAGTGAGAGAAGTAATAATCTAACTGATGGTAGTGTTAAATCATTTAATCTGTCGAGTAGAATATCTTAAAGAAACTACCGGTGCTGATATTGTTCTGTTTTGGAAAAGAGAAATTTAGAAACGCTCAGTCGAGAAGGATTTCTCCTTCACGGGACGGGGATTGAATATTGTTAGTGTAGCGTTGAAACAGTTGTTGCACTTGGTCTCTGACCAAAATGGCGCTGCGGGGACAAATTATGGGACTGAAGGGCAGGATCTCTCCTTCACTGGATGAGAATAGTGCATGTTGGGTGTGGCGTTAGGGCAGATGCTGTACCTTGTTCCGAGTGAGAGAATGCCTATGGGACAAGTGAAGGTAATAAAAAAAAAAAAAGCTTGGGTATCGTAGAGCTTAATGAAAGCTGTACAGGAAAGTGCAACGTTGTGTAAGTATGGTTTGGAAAACGTATTAGCTGTGGAGGAAACTTAGTCTCCTTGCACCGGGGTACTTAGGAGAAACGATATGCACCCTCCCCAGCTGGCACGCCTATGTTGTTTTATATTTGGGACCATGGGGAAGAAATTGAGATGAAAGATTTTGTTGCCGTCGGTTGGATCGATGCACTAAAAATGTACGTGTGTGTGTGTGTGTGTGTATCTGATTGGTGTGCCGGGAAACTTTTGTTGATCTCGTAGGAGAAAGAATTAATTGTATTGGGAATTCTGTATTATATTGTATTTGGGAAATTCTGGAAAAAAGAAAAAAAAAGAAACAGTTTAGTTGAGGACGGACTAGATTGGGAAAGGAAGGGGAGTGTCAGAAAAAAAAGAAAAAAAAGAAGACGAAAAAAGAAAAAATGGATATGTGGATAGGATTTGTTCAATGAGGTGTGAGAAAAGAAAAATCTGGAGAGTGTTTTTTAATTTGCAGATAGCTGGATAAGGATGTGAGTGGGGGTCAATGATGAAGAGACCTCCCCAATGTTAAGTGTAGGGAGAAATCAGGTGACCGTAAACCACTGACGGCAGCGCGCCTGGGCGGGGCAGGGATACCAATGAGTGCCCTCCACCAAAACCTGGATAGGGTGCATGGGCTGCAACTATCGACAAAACCCAAGGTTGCAGCACAGTCAATCCTTAAGCCATTATTAACAAAAAAAAAAAAGAATGGAAGAAAAAAAACAAATATAAAAAGTGCAAATATTTTTCTGATTGTTTTATGAATTATGAGGAAGAGAAAATGAACAAGTAGTTAAATGGTGTATGAGCCCTCCTTTGATAGTGGACTGAGCATGGTTAGCTTTCCTCAGTTGCATGCACATAGATTAAGGCATAGAGAAGGACCGAATATTGAAAAAAAAAATGAAAAGAAAAGAGAAACTGTTTTGCATGTACATGGGTTAGTCACCTTAAAAGGACTAGTAGAGAAAAAAAAATGAGAGTTTAACAATCGAAAAAAAAATATATGCATGTATACAATCTCATACACCGGGATAAGCAGAACCATTAGAGCAGAACATTTTTGCATACCAACCGGACCATTGATACAGGAACATTTTTGCATGCCGAATGGACAATTTTTGTTAGTTGCTGTTAATTGACCTAGACTGTAGAATTACTAATTTCGGAGCCGGCTTCTGATGCAGGTCGCGTATATGCCAATTATGGCTAATTGACAGGTGTAAGGGGAGGGCGGATGTGACGGGACACCGGACGATGCCGGGTGTCCCGTTCAGCTAGGTGAAGATAAGAATGCTTATGGCCGGAGGGGGAGGGGGGCGTGCTGATACTGTGTCAAAGATTAAGACAAGCGTTTATGAGATCCTCGGGAGACATATCTGTTTTAATGGCGAAAAAAAAAAAGGAGATTATTTTTATAGTTGGATCTGGTGAGAATGAGTTTTTAATTGATTCGGACAGTCTCGAGAATTGGGCTCCAAAATGTCTGCTCGGAAATCGGAGACCCGTGGTGTTTTAACTCAAGAGACCACCAAGCTAGTTTGACAGATATGTTCACAAAACAATAGAGAAAGGGAAAAGTATAAGAAAATAGAGGGATGGAAAAAGAAATTCACAAGAGAAGAAAGAGGGGGGAATAGAAGATAATGGAGAAAAGGAAGGAAGATGCTTTTGATATAAACAGCGATCGCCTACTCGAAAAAGGAGATATAGAAGGGTTTTGGCAGTCTTTGGTCAGCGAGCGAAGCGTACACATCGGCTCTTGCCCCGCCTGGGGTGAGAGGCAGGGGCAGAAGTCTCAGTAAGGACTAACTTAAAAAGTTCTTGTTCTTAGCTAGAGAATTAACCTGAAATCTCACATATACAACCTGCATCACGAAGCGCGGATAACGAAAACACGACGTTAAACAAATGTAGAATGATTGCAAATAATTATTTTATTTGGTTTAACCGAAAATGACCTCAGAGTTTTTTCTTTGTTTTTCGATTGCCGGCATAAGTGAAGATGCAGTTTATTTCAGGTATGCCCTGACGCCAGACGACGAAAACGCAGACATAAAACCAGAGTGACGGCCGAAGAGGACAATGTTGCCACACGGACTTGGGGTCATGCACGTTTAACGTGCCTTGAGCAGCGGAGGTATGTTTTCCAGGGACCAGTACGAGTCTGGTCACGCTGGAGGGGTCCACCACTGGACGACGCAGGCCCGGGACATCGTTCTCGTTACAACGTGATGCACGTGAGATGTCCCGTTACAACGTGATGCGCGTGACGCGTGCGTTACATCTTATCCTCCTCCTCCTCCCCCCCCACACTTATCAGTGCATAATTACGGTGTTTTGAACACCAAAAACTAATTGATCAATGTATAAGATTTTTTGAATATGATATATAAGCACTAAACAATTACTGGACAGGGAATGTTGTATAGGGACATTTTCAGAAGAGTAGACTTCAATGGTATGGTCATGCTGAAAGAATGGTTGATAGTTCTTGTGTTAGTAGATGTTGAGGTAGCAGGTTCGATTCACATAGGAAGGGCAAGGGAAAAAAAATGCGAATAAGTGATAAGGATGGACTTCAGAAAAATGGGTAAATAAAGACTTCACTAGCAGTTAGGAGGTCAATTTCTGAGTCATCCCAATGCATGCCAACATGTAAAATGAATGTTAAACTAATGATCATATAATAATATAATTATATATATATATATATATATATATATAATGATATTAATATAAATTTCTCGTGGAATGTTGGAGAATGCAAATTTTTACACCCTATGACTCACTAAACTTTTAAAATAAATTTCTTTTTTCATTCACCTAGGAACTTGAATTCTATGCCATTGAAACTTTTGGCAGCACTGGAAGAGGCGCCGTTCATGATGATATGGAATGTTCTCATTACATGAAGAACTATGAAGTTGGACATGTTCCACTTAGGTAAGCAGGAAGGTTTACATATTTTTCTATTATATTCATGTATATGTTGCTTGAATGGGATTGTGAGATAAATTTAATTACATTATTTGATCATTACATTATATATATATAAAAGCGAAAATGTATGTATGTATGCTTTTCCTCGATGTCCACAAAAGGCTTCTTTCAGAGAAGCGCTTGCTCGGTTCACAACTTCTTAAAACTTTTTATATCATCTATAAATTGTAATATCTCAGAGTTACCCACGGAGCTCGCCTGTCTATTTAATTTTATTGACTTTCAAACGTTAATTATTCGACATTTCCCACATCGGCACGCGTTACATTCGGTTTTCGGTATAAAAAAAAAGCGAAACTCGACTCTAATCACAGGCCGAAAGTCAGTTGTCTCAAGAGAGCTAAGTAACGTTTGTTCAATATCGACTTCGTCATATCAGACTAGCTTTTATTTCGCTCCTAATAAACGGAGTGGGTTTTTAAAAACAAACAAACCGATTTATTCACCTCATTCAAAACTGTTTTCTTTTTTTTTGGGGTTTTTTTTTTTTTTTTTTTTTTTTTTTTTTCACATACCCCGAAAAACACCCGGGTAACTCCGGGTACCCCTCGCTATTTAATTATAAAATCATTACATTATCTATATAAAGGGCAAAGTGTGTGTGTTTGTATGTTTCGTAAAAACTTTCGACAGAGGTGACAGATCCTCACGAGATCGGTATCATTTTAAAGCTCAACCTTTCGGACAACAACTTTTGAAAAATTGGCCAAAAACATTAATTCTTTCACTCTAAACTGCAGTTTTCTACAAGGAGGGGTTAGTTTTTTTTTTTTTTTTTTTTTTTTTTTTTCTTTTGCATCGCCATTTTCAAGCTATCGTATCAGTTGGATTGACTTTGCTTCATTCACTTTCGACTTCCAGAACATTGGTAGGACGTCAGATTTTCTTTCACTTTCTTTTCCGCCTTTGTGTCACGGGTTCAAGTCTGCCTTCCTGCTACCACTTTTTTAACACCTCTCTCCACCCTGGCTACCTACTGTTGTTTTCATTCCTCCTCTTCTCCCCCCCCCCCTATTACTACTTTATTTTAACGTATCTCTCCATTTGGACTTCATACTGTTATTTAAAAAAACACACACACCTCCCCACACCCGGGCACAGGTACCCCTGCTAGTTAATTATAGAATTTAATGATTACATTATTAATTATTTAAATTATCAAATGTGAATAGTATCCAAAACTTTCAATCTTCATAATAAGTGTGGATTTTAAGATTTTTTTTTAAGTCAAAAATAACTTTCAAATTTTGAAACGGGCACAAATATTTTTCTTTTTCTCCATACAACTATTATCTAGACTAAATTGATTAACTTTGTGAAATAACCAAAATGAATTCTAGTAGCTTTTGTTTTAGTACAATTGTTTATTCTTTCAAAAGATTGATCAACAACAGTAAATTGAAACAATTCAAGTTTGTCACGTAGAGACGAAAAATACAGACACAAGAAATGGTAACAATTTTATTAATACTGAGCTATTTCTTTATTACCATCAAGTGTTGCAAACAAATTATAGAAAAAAAGAAAACCAGTTTTAAAAATGACATCACGGTATTCAGTTACTAATTTTATTCTTCATAATTAAATTCTCTTTTGCTAAAAACAAAAGTGGCTTTTTAACTTTTTCTTTGTTATTGCTGTAGTGTAGAGTTTTAATCTGTTGAAAGTATGGTGTTCCAGTACAGTTCAGTCTGTTGCTTTATGGAAAATAGAGATAAAAAATACATGCTTTGATTAATTTTTTTAAGATTTTAAGAAAAAATAAGTTCATAATGTCCAAACAAATTGATTTAAACACTAGTACAGAATTGTATTATAAATTGTGCGTGTATCTCACCTTGAGAAAATTCAACAATCAAATTTCAAACTTGAAAATCAAATTGATTGTATATCAATGTATCTAACTTCATTTGCTACCAGCTTCCATTTGATACAATAATCTAAATCAAAAGCTATGAAAAATGATTCTTTAATAGATTAAATTCTTTCAAATCCTCCATGATTGAAAATGATGAATCCTAAAATATTGTCATGCAAGTAGGAAAAAAAAAAAAAAATGAAGATCATTTATGCTAAGCTCTAATAAATTTAAAAAAAAAAAAAAAAAACACTGTCACTAGTACAAATTGTTTTACCATTTTCTTTTCTTGACGATCTTATTTAAAATAAATTTGTATCAAAATTACAAAAATGTTTACCTATTTATAGCAATAAATGAAAAAGGGTGATTTTTCTTTGTTTTTTTATATATATATATATATATATATATATATATATATATATATATATATATATATATATATATATATATAATTTTTTTTTTTTTTTTTTTTTTTTTTTACTTTCAAATATTAAACATTGGTTAACATAGCCATTTTTTTGTTGTTGTTGTTCTTATAATGTCTTCTCTCTCTTTATAGGGTAGCCAAATCAAAACAACTGCTGAATGTCATAAACCAAAACTTCGGCACCTTGGCATTCTGTCGCCGCTGGCTAGATCGTCTTGGACAGACCAAGTATCTAATGGCCCTAAAGAACCTTTGCGATTCTGGCATTGTCGTACCCTACCCCCCACTCTGTGATGTTAAGGGCTGCTATACGGCACAGTTTGAACACACCATACTCCTCCGGCCCACCTGCAAAGAAATCATCACTCGTGGACCTGATTATTGAGTAACTGTACGGACCAGCAGACGAAGGTGCCAGCAATTTTGATGTGGAAGAATTTGTGGTGCCTTTTTTTTTTTTTTCCCCAGTCGATATTATTGTCATAGGGTCTCGGTGTGACCATTCCAGTTGAGGAAAGGAAGGACAATGCAGAATTATTTAGGTTTTCTTATTTTTAATTTTATTTGATTAAGATTTTTTTAAACAAGTCTTTAAGTGATCTCTTTTAACTTACCCTTTTTGTTGTTTTTTTTTGTTTTGTTTTTTCCCCCCCATCTTTATGCACTTTCTAGAAAAAATATAAAATACTCTTCCAATTTTCATTTCCACCCCACCCCAATATAGATAACTATTATAAAAAAATTTCTGTTCAATTTGTTTCATATTGTTTTTTGTTTTTTTTTTCACTAAAAATTTTAATTAAAAAAATATTTTTTTATAATTATTTAATGAATTGACTTTTTTTACCCACTTCTTTCCAAAATGTCCTCTTCAACTGGTAACTTGTTTTTTATCTAATGAACAATAAATTTGCTTGTAAAACATTGCATATTGACAAATAAATACTTTGAAAAATAAAAATAAAAATTGTTATCATTACAATGATGCTTGTGCATCTGCTGGCATATGTAATAAAGCAAAATAAACAATTTTCCATGATTTTTATTAATACTAACGAAAATCGTGGAAATTCAAATGTTTTTTTACATTAATCTGTATTATTTATGGTCAATAATTTTTATTTTTTTCAAATAATAAATGCTGTTGGGGTCAATATTAAAAAGAAATTAGTTTTTCTTCTTCTATAAAATGATTGACATTATCAGCCAAATATTCTCCAAAAAAATAAAACATGATTCTTTATTTAAAATAGTAGCATTTTTTTGTGTGTGTGTTTTTTTTTTTTTTTGTTTTTTTTTTCTTTAATATTTTGTGCCTTCTTGCAGCAAAAATACTTGTATGCCAAATATTCTTCAATTCAATGAAACGAATGACACTTTTTGAAATGTATTGATTTAAAATTGTATTGTTTTAGTTGACAGAATAACATAATTTTGGAACAGTTAATTTTGAAATATGTAAAATGGGATTTTTTTTTTTTTTAACAAGATCAGATTGATCATCATCTTTGCTAATTGGACAATCATGCTTTTAATGTGGGTGAAAAGTGATAATGTACATGCAAACATAAAATGGCTTAGCATATTATTCCAAAGATTTTATTTTTTTTTTTACTCTTATTCACCTCAAATAATACATATTGCCACTTGGATATAAAGGGCTACTATTTGGGATCATGTCTGCAAGAGACTGTAGGTAGTTGAGCAGCAAGATGTGTGTTTGCATAACATTTAAACTTTTGCATATTAGTACAATTAGAGAAGCAGGAAACAGTAAGAGAATTCCAAAGTTTAGCCATCCAATGAAAGAAACTATTAGAGTAGAAGGCTCTCAAGCATTTAGTGGCCTCAACAGTGAAAGGGTTGCATTTTACTGCTTGACACTTTAGTCAAGGGGGCACAAGTGCTATAAGTTCATTGGAGCACATGCCGTTAAAGTATTTATAATACAGGCACAAGGATGCAACATTTTGGCGATGGGTCAGGGGTTGGTTTGGTTAATATTGCTTCACCTTTTACATTGGAAACTCTTAAGAAAAATAGGCTAGTGGTAGATACACCAGATGTGGCAACAATACTCCATACGTAGGTGAATGGTGACTTTGTAGAGATATAGAATACTTCCAGGTGTAAGTAATTTTCTTGTATGGTAGAGGGAGCCCACCTTCTTTGCAGCAGCTTTGGAAGTGTATTTGTTCTAATTGTGTGCAACATGGGTATATGATAATACAAGCTCTATAACATGCATAAGGGAAGAACGGATGTACACAAATCCAAGACAATGGCTGACTCCTTAGAAAATGACCTCCATACCATAGTGGAATGAGGGCTGTAAATGGATAACATTTAATGCTAGTATGACTAAGCTGCCATCCTTTAACAATTACAAGAAGCCTCTCCAATCACCGATATCTATGACTAATAACTCCCTACCTCAGAATTCTTCCTTCAAACTCCTCGGCTTAACATTCACAGGAAATATGAATTGGAGCAAATACATTGAGAACATTGCAAAGGCTGCTGCAAGAAAGGTAGGATCTCTCTATTGTGCTAGAAAACTACTCTCACCTGACAGTATCTTGCACCATTCACCCATGCGTGGAGTATTGCTGCCACATGTGGGCTGGTGCATCTACCACTGGCCTTTCACTCTTGGATAGAGTTCAAAAAAGGGGTCTGCAATCTAATAGGTCCCACTCTGTCAGCTAGGCTCCAACCTCTGTCCCATTGCCACAATGTTGCATCCCTGTGTCTGCTTTACAAGTGTTTTAATGGCATGTGCTCTGATAAATTTATTGCACTTGTGCCCGCTTGACATAATATCCCTGACAAACCTGCTTACCAGCAAAATCACACCCCTTCACTGTTGAGGTCTCTAAATGTTAAAAAGCTTTCTACTCTAATGGCTTCTGCCTTAGAACAGCTAGACTTTCGAATTCCTTTCCTGCTACCTGCTTCCCTGACTGTACTGATATGCAGAAGTTCAAATGTAACATAAACCAACATCTTGTTAATATTTCTTAGACATGGTCCCAATTACATCTAAGTGGTGATATGCCTTGTTTGGGATGAAGGTAGGTAAAGAAAAAATTTGTGTTGCACGTTAATGTTAAGCTGAGGAGTTTGAACAACACGGGTTGTTACAGATTAGGAACTTACAAATTTTTTTTTTTTTTTTTTTTTTTTTTTACATTTTCACCTTGAACAAGGCAAATTGCCACTTTGGTGTAGGGGGCTACTATCAGGGGAAACAACTACTGGGGTACTATGTAGGGATTTGGGCAGCAAGGTGTCGGTTCACGTTACACTTGAACTTCTGCACGTCAGTACTGTTGGGGAAGCAGAGACCTGGAATGGAATTCCAGAGTCTTGCGGTTCTGGGGAAGAAACTATTGGAGTAAAAAGATCTTTTACATCTAGGGATCTCTACAGTGTGGGGGTGGGATCTAGTAGCCTGTCGGGTTTGTCGAGGGTGCTCGCGTCGTGGGGGCACAAGTGATTGCAGTTCGTCAGAGCATTCACCACTAAAATACTTGTAGAAAAGGCAGAGGGATGCAACATTTCGTCGATGGGACAGAGGCTGAAGCTTAGATGCCAGTTCAGGACCTATCAGGTTTGCGACTCTCTTTTGAACCTTGTCAAGGAGCGAGAGACTAGTAGCAGATGCACCAGCCCAGATGTGGCAGCAATACTCCATACATGGGCGAATGGTGGACTTATAGAGGTACAGGATACTTTCGGGTGTTAGTAGTTTTCTAGCACGGTAGAGAGAGCCTACCTTTCTTGCAGCGGCCCTGGCAATGCCTTCAATGTAATTGTTCCAACTCATGTTTCCTGTGAACGTTAGGCCAAGGAGTTTGAAAGATGGACTCTCAGATAAAGAGTTGTTGGCCATTGCTATGGGTGGTAGAGAGGGTTTCTTGTAATTATTGAATGAAACTAGTTTAGTCTTGGCAGCATTGAACGCGACCAACCACTTTTGTCCCCATTCCACTACAGATTGGAGGTCTTCCTCTAGTGTTTCTGCCATTTCTTTAGAAATGTGTTCATTCGTCTTCCTGTCGTGTCTGCCATAGAGTGTAGTGTCATCAGCATATATACCCATCTCAGAGGCAATGTTGTCGGAGAGGTCATTTATGAATATCAGGAACAATAGAGGTCCAAGGATAGAACCCTGAGGCACTCCCGCATTTATATCATATTGTTTAGATGTGCGACCGTCGAGGACTACCTGGATTTTTCTCTTATCTAAGAAGGATTTAATTATGTTAAGTATTCTACCAGTGATACCGTATGATCTGATTTTACTGAGGAGACCCTCATGCCATACCCTGTCAAAAGCCTTAGATATATCTAGAGCTACCGCTCTGCCTTCCCCCGCTTTGTCCAGTGAATGGTATATACGTTCAGAGATCACAGTGAGGATGTCTGCTGTGGAACGGGCTTGTCTAAATCCATATTGTTTGTCAGTCAGTAGTTTAGCATCTGTAAGATGATGGACTAGAGCATGGTTAATTATGGTCTCAAATATTTTGGCAAAAAGTGGGAGGAGGCTAATGGGGCGATAATTTGATGGGTCTGTCCTTTCGCCAGAATTCTTGAATACTGGTACAACAGAAGCAGTTTTCCAACAGCCCGGAAAGCAAGCTTCATTAAGACATTTGTTGTAGAGTTTGGAGAGAACTGGAGCTACTTCGGCTGAGCACTTTTTTAATAGCACAGCTGGGATAAGATCGGGTCCACATGCTTTTGAAGTGTCAAGGTTTTTTATGATAGCATGCACCTGAGCAGGGGTGGTTTTCAGATCGTCTAGTGTGGCGTCTGTCCGCATAGGAAAGTCAGGTAGGGGGTGGTTGGAAGGGTCCAGTGTGGAGTTTGAGGCAAACCGACTGGCAAGCATGTTAGCCTTGTCGGTTGCTGAGGAGACAACCTCGTGATTGTTGGTTAGTGGGGGAATTGTTGATTGCCCATTATTTACTACACTGTTGTAGATTTTCCAGAAGTCTCGAGTTCCTAGTTTTTGTGCTTCGATGCGCTTTTTAGTGGTTTCTGTAAATTCTCTCTTAGCTGTCGCTATTTCTTTCTTAACGTTATTTCTAGCTTCTATATACTTCAGTCTGTTTGAATTGGACTTATGTCGGTTAAACCTACGGTATGCATGCTGCTTTTGAGTAATGGCAGTTGCACAAGTCGACGTAAACCATTGGGGAGAGTGGGGCTTACTATAAAATTTCCGCATGGGAACATGCGCTTCGATTGCAGTTTTGAACCAGTCAGTGGTCTCGTTTGCACATTGTTCAGCAGGGAGAGAGAAAATATTTTTCCATGGAGCATCTCTAATTAGTTCCCTGATGGCTTCCCAGTCAGCCTTATTATAATATCTCGTTGTTTTGAGCACTGGCTCTTCAGTTTTGGGTCTAGAGTTTAGGGCGATTTCAACCATTATCACTGCATGATCAGCGTTCCCGAGTGGGCTGTGGGCCTTCGTTATGCAGTCATCGGGAACTGTGGTCAAAAACAGATCTAGAAGTGATGCGTGTTGTTCTTCCTGGTCAGGGAAACGGGTTGGAAACGTAACAATTTGTGATAGGGAGTGAGATATAGCGAAGCTATGGGTTGTGCTGCCCGCTGCATCTGTGTGAGTAGAGAATCCAAGCCAGTTTTTGTGGTGGACATTAAAGTCACCAAACACATGTATTTGTGCGCTAGTGTCGAGGGACAGTGCCGTGTCTATGCTGTCAGATACTTTGTTTATTATGGAGCAGTCCTGAGTCGAGGGAGAGCGGTAGAGAAAATAATAGTAGCTAATACTGTGTTGCACGTTTAGTCTAAAGCACATAAAGGCTTGATCATCTGTTTCTAGGTTTGTTTCTCTAGTCAAGGGAAGGGTATTACGAATGTAAACTCCAAGTCCGTGCATATGTCTGTCAGAGTCCTTACGGCAGAGTGGGAGATATCCAGGCATGTTAAAGTAGTTAGAGGGAATGGAGGAGTGTAGGTTAGTCTCACTTAGTGCTAAGATATCCGGGGTATTTGTTAAGAGAAATGCTTCAACATCAGCTAAGTTAGTTCTAAGCCCACGGATATTTGTGAATGAGAGCCTCAAGGGAGGAGGCAAGTTGAATTTGTTTGTCCCTAATCCTGGTTTAAGCTTATTTTTAGATTGTACTGTCGTCATATTTTTTTTTTTTAGAGTTTCGGTAAGGGGGAGCTAAACAAGAGGTTATGCGGAGCTTCAGACATGCATCACAAGTAGACCATCAGCTGACCTTTCTCCAATTAGGATTGTGGCCTCTGGAAAGCCCACTGGGGATGAGTGCAGGGTCCCTTTCCATGCGCGTCATGGCACTGCAAACAACCCGATATTATTCAACTGTTGATGGAGCAGCCGCTCTAAGCGCTACCAAAGAGTTATGGCACCTGTACTACCAGTCGGGAACAGCAGCCAGGAACTGTCAATCCGGTACCCTCAACCCTTTAGAAGAAGGTCAACCCAATCTAATCGCTCAGGCATATCTTATACTCAAGCACTCCCAAATGTTCAGTTTTAGGGGTGGGGCATGCTGGGAATGGGGAAGAACGGCGTTCATTGCCCTAGCCAGGAAACAAGATCTACCGCTGGGTGTTTCTGTCGAATCACTGAGATAGTGTCTCTGCGCTTGACTAATAGGCAAAGAAGGAGTATGGAAGCCGGGCGATAGACAGAGCCTATCTACTCCTTAAGCAATTTAGGTTTGCAAACCGGTGAATTTGTTTGAGTCACCAGCTCTAGGAAGGTTGTCATCCAAGACTGAAGAGGCCTCTCTCCCCTTTGGTTTAGTTTCAGAGTTTTCCTTCTCCTAGACGGATGATCTGGGAAGACCTACTGGGTCCGTCAGCCCTGAGAGGGTTTTCTCCGCGCCTAGGTTCTAATCCAGGTATTTCTGCGACCCCGCGTTGTTAGTGTTACTGGGTTAGTTTGTGGGGGATTATATCTCTACTGATTAGTTACACTCCTCAAAGTGATTTAGGGACATGCTATTTACTTTTGAAAAGAGTCAGATACATTAATTAGTAGAAAAAAACAAGTGAAGCATGCATGGTCCCCCGTGAGTGCACAGTGAACGAGGCATAAAAAAAAAAATAGTTCAGCGTCCCCACCACCATTTAGCCCCAAAAGTTCCCAAGGGACGTCAAATCCTGGTGAAAATGAACAAACGGTGCAATTTTAGGCCTTAACATATATAAATTTGAGTTCTGCACCACACAAAAAAAAAAAAAAAAATGACTAAGTCCATCATTTCCCCCCCCCCCCATTTAGCTCCAAAAGTCCCTAAGTCCTTAAATTTGAGTTCAGCACCATGCAAAACTGCTAAGTAGACATACACAGAAAATTTTGGACAAATATGGTGAAATAGTTCCAAAAATGCCCTAAAAGAACCCCTGGGGCACACCCAAGAATTATCGCGAAATATAGACAAACAAAATTATCTAGAAATCAGTTAGTTACAACTGTTTAGAAAGTTTTATAAAAATCCATAGCATTAATTTTTTTTATTTTTTTTTAATAAGCACAAAAGTGTCAATTTTAGCCATTTTAACCCGAAAGGCATCCCTGTTTTTCCTGGAAAATCCATTCTGTTACTTTTTTAGTCCTATCATGTTAAATGTTTGTGCAAAAATGCCAAGGCATAGTTATTGAGAAAAGTGCGGACAGACGAACGGACAAGGGTGAATTTACAGGTCCACCCTCCTTTGGTCAGGGAACCAATAAATTTTGTAACAATGAAATAATATCAAATATTTAGTAAGCAAAAAGAATGTTTGAAAACATCTTATGGAATAAACAATAACAGATCAGAACTTACTTTGACCAAAAAATATGAGAATATTTAAATTTAACAAAGTGTACGAAATAGGTTAATGATAACAAAGGATCACCCGTTTTACGTAAGGGTGACATATACCAAAAAACTTGTTTCTGTTTATCAAGAGTTCCCAGATTGGAAGAGAAGTCAGTTAATGAGGATGTGTAATCGTTTGTCATTGTTATCTCTTGGGAACTGATGGTCGATCTAATGATATAATCAACAAGTATGCAAACTGAGTCCTCTAGAAAAAACTAGCGGACAGAGCAACTCTGAAGAACACAACCGAAGAAATAAAGGTATATAAAATATAACCAGTTGTTATCGTGTTCCTTCAGTTTCAAGTCAAGTACCAACCACCAGAGAAAAGGAAGAATAAAATAAGGTATGTGTCTTTGTAAAGCAAATATAAAATGGAGAAAAATGCACTCATTGGTATCTTCACTCGGGTGCTCTACTCTCCATGTTTTAGATGGCCCAACCTTTTTCTGCATCTTTTCATCCCAATCTTACTACCATTGCCAGTACCATTATGATTAAAAGGACCCATCCCACAGGCCAAGCTATTGTACTAACCCTGTTCCCGCTCCTGTTTAAGTTCTCCCTGCCTACAAAACAGTTGAAATATTAATTGTTCAAAAGCTGATTTTCTCCACCAGCTCAACAATTCCGGTAAGGTAATATTAAGAAACTCCCTCACTATAGGTTTCCATAGCCCTGTCCATTTGCTCATATTAGTCTTGATTAATTTTAGAAATGTATCTTTAGTTTAAAATTTTTCCTCTCCCTGGTAATATGGTGACAAGGAAATCGATGCCCCAAAGGCTGAACATCCCATGGGTATTTCTATAATGGACAACGGAGGTGTAACTGTTAGTGTTTTTGTGGCCTTACTCTCACAGACTTGGGTGGCTACTGCCCAAAGCACATCGGACACTGCCATGTTGATTAACACTTCTGCACAACAATTTTCCATTATTCCTTTGCCTTTTTTTAAATAATTCCAATACTCACAGATCATAAGTGCTTGTCACGTAAATTGGACTCCTTAATCCACATGTCCCCAAGGAATCGGCTTGGCATCTACTTGCTTCTTCAGTTGTTAACAGTATAAATTTTGTTCTAGCCATATTTAGGGCCACAAATTCCATCTCTATATCTAGCCATTGCCCCCAGTTTTTGGTCAATTTGAGGGTATGGTATGGGTAAATTGATTACCTTATATATTTCAAACGCACTATCATGGTCCAATAACTGAATGGATACTAGCACCACAAGTCTTATCCCCTCCAACAGTGTGATGCATCCCAACACACTGTAGTACTTCTGCAACTGTTTAGTGGAAGCTTGGCGAATACTCTGCAGATGGCAGCGATCAGGCTGGCTTTGATGTTGTAGGAGGTCATGTTGGTAATGTTCTCAATGTATGACCAAATGAAGTAGTCCAGTGGGTTCCGGTCGGAGGAGCAGGTGGAGAACAAAATCATAGCACTCTTTCTGAAGTCAAGCCTGGGTCTCTTTGAACTTGTGGACGAGGGCCGAGTCCTGCTGCCACACCCAGGGTCTGCCAGCAGCCACCTGGTTGCACCAAGGAATCACCGCACTCTTCAGCACATCCAGGTACACTTTGGTGTGGACTTTCAAGCCGACTTCAAAGATGTGAGGTGGTCATCACTTGAATTCACGCCAAAGATCATAACATGGCCGGCAACGTGCTTGAGCTGTGCCCTCAAGCGTTGAACCATCCAGATTTGCATTTTGAGGGTGCTGGCAATGGTCCTGTTATCATAACTTGAATCCGTAGAGAGCATGAGTTGTACATCTCCAATTTAGTAGATGGTCTATAACAAAAAAGAAAACCAATTTTCCTCAAACGGAAATGGAATCATGTCTTCTTTAAATATCTGGGGAAAATAATTCCCTTAATCTAACTCTGTGGCTAATTTCACCCTGCTTTAGTATTGACACACTCTCTTACCACGTGTGGCAGCACTTTTTGATCCTTCTCTATAGCTTCCAATTTTCTCCTAATTACCTTAACATCACTCTCGGACACTGTCCCAAAGAATACACTAAGAACTTTTCCTACTATTGATCTCTTTTGCCTTATCTGCAATGACTCTATCCCTCTTAAATATTAGGTTGAGAAAAAAGTTCTTGCGGAATTTATAATTTTGATTTCAAATAATATATTTTCAAATAAGTTTTCATTATAATACCTTTACTTTATATATTATAATACCTTTACTTTATATATTATAATACCTTTACTTTATATATTCTAAAGATGTTTTTTGTTCTATTTGTTAAAATTATGCTCATTTTAAAACAATTGTCTTCTTGAATACAAGATGCAAAAAAAAAAAAAACAACAATATGCACAATTTTTTCATTTCAATTCAAGCTAGGCTGAAAAGCTGCTGAAATAGCTTGCGATATCAACAAAGTGTTTGTTCCTAGAACCACTACTGAAACACAGCATAATGGTGGTTTAAGAAATTTTTTGGCACAACGAAAGTCTTGAAGATGATAAGCATAGTGGTTGGCCATCAAATGTTGACACTGATCAATTAAGAGCCTTAGTCGAAGCCAATCCACGCACAACTGTTCAAGAACTTGCTTCTGGATTAGACGTAATGTGTACAATGATTTCCAACCACTTGAGAGAGATTGGAAAGGCAAAAAAAAAATTGATAAATGGGTGCCTCACAAATTGAGTGATAACCAAAAGAAATATTGTTATGAAGTGTCATCTTCCCTTTTTACGCAACAAGAACGACCCGTTTCTTGACCAGGTTCTGACTTGCGATGAAAAGTGGATTCTTTACGACAACCTCAGCTCTGTGGTTAGATGCCAACGAAACTCCACAACATTTCCTGAAGCCAGAGTTGCATCAAAAGAAGGTCATATATTTAAAAAAGAACATTTCATAAATATTTTTTATAATAATTCTATTTTAATGTTTGATTAAAAAAAAAAAGCGCATAAATATATTTTTATTATAAAGATTATAATTTTGTTATAAAAGTTCAAATAAAGACAGTTTGAATAAAACTTCTATTTTTATATTTGCTTTAAAACAAAGAAAGCTACATAATATAATACAGCGTTGGTCATCCTGTAAGATGTGAGTCAGTGATCACGAATTTTGAATCAGGATTTATCAATTTATAGGACTGAGTTTGTATGTGTCACAATTTTATTGAAATCGAAAGTAGGGGGTGTATCCGCGTGACTATCGAAGGTAAATTTAATGGGATCGCTGATTAATAGAAAGGTTTCACCAATCCACATCCTTATATAAAAGAAATAAAAATGAAATCTGGAAAATAACAACACTTGACAAAGAACACATAATCATTGTATTAGCATGAAATAAACAGCATTTATTTACGTGTTAGGAATATTAGTTTTAATCGTTGCAACATAAGTGTTTTCTTGTGCGGAATGTTCATAATGAAGGATTACTGAAGTGAGGATTTTGTGAGAATAGCACAAGGCTTGAAATTACTGATTTTTTTATAAGCGTGCAACATATGGACTAACGGTCCATGTGGCTACTTTTGAGAAGAACAGTCCATAAATCTGGAGGAAGGATTTGTATCATAAATACGGTAGTTCGAATTGAATTGTTAAAAGGAAAAGTCCTCGCTCTATGTAGTAAGTTTCCACAAGAGTGTTGAAGAGAAAACTGGTTGTTCTGTGGCATTCTTGGCCATGTTGTTTTCACATCTAAATAGGTGGAGTCTCCTCAAGCTGTTGTTGAGAATTTGGAGAGAAAACTGACTTGATTTTTGGAAAGCAAATCTTTGTATACAGGCCTTCTCGAACGTTCCAGCCTGTTTACTGTATTTATACGCAAGGGAGTGTAACATAGTTCCTTTTGTTTTATGTATGCGGTTATGGAGACAAGTGGTAATGGCATCTCCGCCGTGCTTAAGAAGCTCAGCTGGTATGCCATCAGGGCCAGTGGCTTTATTATTCTTGAGGTTGTTAACTGCACGGCTAACTTCATGGATAGTTGGTATTACATCCAGTTCTTGAATTACAGGAAGGTCAGGAAGATGGTCAAGAAAAGTAGGGTCGATAGGGTTCTGCCTGTTCAGTAAGTCTTGGTAGTGTTCAGCCCACCGATTGAGTATGGCAGTCTTCTCAGTATAGAGTATGGAGCCATCAGCACTACGGACTGGGCAGAGGCTATTGTTCTTTGGCCCATAGGCTGTCTTAAGGGCATTATAAAATTGATGTTGGTCCCCCATATCAGCTAAACCTTGGATCTCAGTTGCAAGATTGGTCCACCATTCATTTTGCATTCTTCGGGTTTCCTGTTGGACTTTTGACCGAAGCTCGGCTAGCTTGGCACGTGATGCTGGAGTTGGATTTGCAGTCACTGCTTGCTGTTGCCGATTTTTTTCTTCAATTAGTTGATGAATTCCATCAGACTGCTCGTCAAACCAGTCTCTATGTTTTCTTCTTGAGAATCCCAAAATGTCCTTGGCAGTATTGAGGAGGACTTCACAGATGCTTTCCCATTTTTCAGTTAAGAAAGCTGTTGTTATGGGATCTGCTGCAGGAATTGGTAAGGTAAGACATTCAGCCAGTTCGTTTTGTAGAGCAGCTCGTGTTGTAATGTTGTTGAGAGCTTTGAGGTCAAGATGTTTTCTGGGAGCTTGACGGCGAGCTGGAGGCCGGATCTTAAGAAGGAAAATAGAGTGGACAAGGCGATGAGCTGTCCACCCATCTGCTCCCCTCATGGCTCTGGTGATTCTCACATCTTTCATGTCATTACGTCTTACAATAACATAGTCAAGTAGGTGCCAAATTTTGGACCTAGGATGCATCCAGGTGGTCTTGAATTTGTTTTGGAGCTGGAACATGGTATTTGTGATGGAGAGATTATGTTGGGAGCAGAATATTAAAAGACGCAACCCATTATCGTTACATTTTCCAACTCCATGATGCCCTAGGACTCTCTCCCAAAGATGGTGACTGCTGCCCACTCTTGCATTGAAATCCCCAAGGAGAATGATCTTATCTTCTTTGGGGATTGTCAGCATGATCTCATGGAGTTGGGCATAAAATTGGTCTTTCAATTCATCAGCTGAATCTAGGGTTGGTGCATACACATTGACTAGGGTAGCGTGACGTTTATTTGATAAGGGGATACGCCAAGTTATTAGCCTCTCATTGTGACCCGTTGGGCTCTGGGGAATGCTGTTGAGTAGCCTGGTCTTGATGGCAAAGGCAACTCCATGGATGCGAGGAGCACCCCTATCCAGGCCCTTCCAGAAGAAGGTGTATCCCTCTCCTGACTCGGTGAGGGAGCCCTCATCCGAGAATCGGGTTTCATTAAGAGCATCGATGTCGATGTTGTACTTCTTTAACTCATATGCAATTAGAGCTGTTCTCCGTTTAGGTCTTGAGTTGTTGTCAAGGTCGAGAAGAGTACGCACATTCCAAGTGCCAATTATTAGCTTCTTAGTATTATTAGGACCGAGGTATGGGTTGCCACGACGAGGCTCGGCTACCTGTCCGTGGAGAGTGGAACAGACACTTGTTTGGGTCACCTTTTCTAGACCCCTCCCAATTCAGGGTGGGCGGTGTGGATCCTGAAAAGGGCCGCCCAGTCACCCTGGGAGCTGCCGAAGGAGGCTGCAGTTCCAGTCCCAGCCATCCAGTGACCATCACCCCGGGGCCGCCTCGCGTGCAGGGTTGGAGCTAAGGGCTGCCAGCAACAACCTTGCCTGCCCCCACCACTCCTTCCCCATCGCCGGAGGACTTGTATTTGTAGATGAAAAAAAAAAAAAATAAATAAATAAAAATAAAAAAATATTGTGTGGGAAATAAAGAGTCGGCATGGGCAAAACTAGTGCAGTGATGATTTGAGTGAAGATGTCTGGGAGTCAGGCTGCTGCCCACAACAATGGAAGGATGCAGATATCATCAGCATATATAAAAAGAAAGGTGACAGAAATATTTGTGGCAATAGTCGAGACATTTCCCTCCTGTCAACCTCAGGGAAAGTTGTCACTAGAATTTTACTGTCTCGTATTATCCAACACATTGTCAATCAAGTCTTACCTGAATCGCAGTGTGGCTTCAGACAGGAGCGCAGCACGATTGACATGGTTTTTGTTGCAAGACAGCTCCAGGAGAAAAGCGTCGAGCAACACCAAAATCTATATATGGTTTTTGTAGATCTCGCCAAGGCCTTTGACACTGTGAACCGTCCTTTGCTCTGGGAGGTACTCGTCAAATTTGGCTGCCCACCAATATTCCTGGGTGTCCTGAAGGCTTTCCATAATGGATCTATGGCTCGCGTCTCCAGTTCAGGACTAAAATCTGAGCCCTTCCTGGTAGAATCGGGTGTGAAGCAGGGATGCATCATTGCGCCCATCTTGTTTAATCTTTTTCTTGCTGCGGTTTCCAATGTTGCCAAACAGCAAATCATCCTGCTGATGGGATCCGCCTCTCATACCGGCTGGATGGCAACCTCTTCAATCTGCGTCGCCTCCATGCCAGATCACGTGTGACAGAAGAAGCAATCCATGAATTGCAATACGCTGACGACACAGCTCTGGTGAGCTCATCTGAAGAGGGTCTTCAGCGCACCATCAACACTATCTCCAACATTTACTCCCGAGCTGGTCTAGCCATCAACATCAACAAAACAGAGGCACTTAACATATGTGAACACCGTCAGGAACCACCAATGTTCACAATCAACCAACAGCCACTGAAAAACACTCAAGAGTTTACTTATCTTGGCTCAGTGCTCACTGACTCCTGTGACCTAACAAGTGAGGTCCAACGGCGCATTGGTCTGGCTGCTGCAGCCTTTGGTAGACTCTCGCACAGAGTTTTTATGAACCGTAACCTCACCACCAAGGTTTCTGTCTATAGAGCAATCTGTCTCTCCATCCTCTTGTATGGCAGCGAGTCATGGGTGCCTTATAGACGCCACCTGAAAAAGCTAGAAGCATTTCATACCAACTGCTTACAGCGTATACTAGGTTTAAAATGGTGGCACAGGGTGCCACATAATGAGATACCCAGGCGCACTCAAATGGACCCACTTGAAATAATTCTAACTAATAGACAACTTAGGTGGCTTGGTCACACCATCCGGATGCCAGCAGAAAGGCTCCCACGCAAGGTCCTCTACGGGGAACTTGCAGAGGGCAGACGCAAACCTGAGGGTCCACGTAAACGTTTCAAGGACCAACTAAAAACATCATTGAAAAAGTGTGGCATAGAATCCAACACCATCGAACATGCTGCTGCTGATCGGAGAAAATGGCGAAACATCTGCCAAGAGGGCTTGGAAACTTTCACCTCCATCTATAACGACCGAGCAGAGCGAAGAAGACACCAAAGGCATGCGGCGCAGCGGGCAGACGGCATCTTCCCTTGTGCTGCCTGCGGCCGTGTATGCAATTCACGAATTGGACTCCACAGTCACCAGCGAGTCCATCAGGCGTAATCTATCTGGGACTGTTAGGCATGGTGCAACGTCATCGTCATCAGCGACGGACTACTGAAGAAGAAGAAGATGTATGCGGTGGTTGCATCACGATGTCATGTACCTACATGTTATTCATACGCGTGGGTGTATCAAAGTAGTGATCGCTGTAAAATGTTCCTGCCGGGCATTTGTTTTGACCAGGTATAGCGATTGCTACAATCTGTACCTTAAAATGTGTCTGATGTAACTTCCGCCAAATGTCTTTGTAAACAAAGAAGTGTGACTCTTAACGAAAGCCTATTGTGCAAAATAAAAAAAAAAACAAATAACACATATAAGTCAAACAGGCAGTAATGAGAGACCTTTTCCCATACGTATAGTTAGTACTTAGATTAAGGAAGTGTGTGTGTGTGTTATGGCTAACGTTTGATTTTGAAATCGATTTAAACAAGAATAGTATTTAAATTTTAACTTAAAAGTCATAAACTTTAACTCTTTATTTATTTATCTATTTATTTTTATTATTATTACATTTTCACTCCAAAAAAGGCACAGTGCTACTTTGATGTAGGGGGCTACTATCTGGGACATAGTTTTCAAGGATACTATGTAGGGAGTTGAGCAGCAAGATGTCTGTTTACATTACACTTGAACTTTTGCATTGTGAGAAATTCCACATTCAACTGCCATGTTTCTTTTAGGCCACCTACACGATTTGATTGGCGGTTTGTGATTGGTTCAAATTTGAATGTGTCAGGTGATTTGACTTGGCGCCTTTTTTGTATTCATGCATTTATTTTCAGTCTGAGAAAAAACACGGAATGATACAGACTCAAACCAGCGGTTCCCTCACTAGGGAGCTAAGACAATTCCTTCATGGACACCAAGAGACAACTTATTTTGCTGAACCTATTCAGACCCAGGATGACATTCAAGAAACTCTTTGTCATGTTATTATCCAATTATAGGATCTTATCTTATTTCTTCTTGAGTCCCAAGGGGCTCACATTATGCCTGATTATAGGCGCCATCATTCCCGCTGTGTTCTCCATGATTTTCGTAGATCTTTCCAAAGGAACAATGAACTAACATTCCAACAATAGGAATTCATACTAAAGGCTCCATGCATATGGGGGCAAATCGGGCCACCGTTTTGCAAAAGGACAATACCAGAACCAAAGAATTTTCATTGCTGTTATTTGTGAATAAATTTTGAGTTTAAAGGTATGGCTTTTGTTTGTGGAACTCATTTGCTTCTGCAGGGAGAAATTTGAGTGTGTAAGAAAGAAATTTTCTTACAGCATGTTAGTACAGTCCGTAAAGTAGGAACCTGGAAGGGAATTCCAAAATCTAGCATTTCTAGGGAAGAAACTATTAGAGTAGAAGGCTTTCTTACATCCATAAGTTCGGGTGGCAATACGAAACAAAAAAAAAAAAAAGGGTTTTCCTTACTCTTTTGTCTCCCAATTTTTTCGTCTGCTAAAATTTTAATCACGTGATTAAGGTGTAGCGTAGCGTCAATAAAATAAGCCATTCGTACAAGTGCCGTTTGTTATGGGTTTAGCTGAATACAATATTAAAAATCACTTTGTTAGTACTTATGCACTTATGTTACCAGACTAGCGAATGTTTTGTAACTATTCTGTCCTTTCACATAACAAATTCATAAACAAAAAAGATATCGTAAACTTTAATTTATGTATATATAATCAAACGCCACTTGTACGAATGGTTTATTTTATTGACGCGTCGCTACACCGTAATCACGTGATTAAAATTTTAGCAGACGAAAAATTGGGAGACAAAAGAATAAGGAAATCCAAAGAAAGAAATGAAACAGTTTGCATCACGTCAATGTGATAGGATTGTTAAAATTAATTTATATGCTACAGACATGACATTCGTAATATGTCATCATCATCATCATTATTATTATTATTATTACTACTACTATTACTACTACTACTATTACTACTACTACTACTACTACTACTACTACTACATAGGGCCGTGTTACAGGATCCTTAAATCTTACTTTCATTTAGAATGTAATGACGAACGAAACTAAGTAAATTTATAGATTAACACCTGTCGTTAAATCACCCCGTTCAAAAAATGAGATTCTACTTTTTTCTTTTTTTTTTTTTTTTAGATGATTATATGTGAGTAAAACTTTGGGGGGAAATTGAAAAAGAAACAAAGGTGCTCGAAGATATAGTCGACAAATCGATTTTTAAATATGACATTTTAAACAAAAACAATGTTACGTACTTAATTGTCATGTCGAAAATAGTAACATATCCAAAAATTACGAAAATTTATCGAGTAGAAACACTGCTATTATGTTTTATTGCAACCATCAACAAGTAATCTAAAATATTCGTTCTGGATTATGTCCCCTGTGTATAGACTCTTACTCTCCTTTATAACGTCTAAGAAAAATGCAATTTTACCCAATTTTCCGTAAAAATTACTTTTAAATATAAATAAGTTTCTAACCAATGAATTTTCGTAAGTTTTTGGTATATTACTATTTTCAGCATGACAATTAAGTACGTGGTATTGTTTTTCCTTAAAACGACATGTTTAAAAAAAGAATGTGCTGATCTCATCATCTCATGTAGGGTGTTCAGATTTTAGCTGCATTTTCGCATCGCGAAAGACTAGCTCTGCTAGAAACTAGCGGCCGGTGTCGTACAAAAATAATCTCCTTTTATGAGCCGACAAATTTGTGTTCGTGTTGAAATATAATTACTTTTTTACAATTTATACAAGTTTTTATTCACATTTTTTGAGAACTTGAAAATCACTCCGTTTTGTTTTTGGAAAAAATAAAAAATAAAACTTATCTTTGTTCATTCGTAAAATTAAAGACGTGATAAGTTTTTTTCTTAAGTCGCAACTTATCAAGGATAATAAAATACACTCAAGGATAAGGTTTTTTGGCATAGGTCGATGTCGAAATGCCTTAGCCAAGTCACCGTTAAAATTTCCCTTAATGCTACCACTGTTCGAGTGACGTGACTTCATTTTATGTTAAATTTATGTAAAACACTGATATCCTGTTCAACTTTCTAAAATAAGTTGTTTTTTTTTCTTGTTTTGTTTTGCCTTAGTTTCTTTTTCCCCGTCAAGTTTTTCAAAGTGTTCCCACGTGATCGCATAAAAAATGTAAAACCTCATTAGAGGGAGGGATTTTATCTACAATAATACAAAAAAACTGAATTTTAAAAATTAATAAGGACAAAACTTTAAGACTGGATTAAAAAAAAAAAAAAAAAAGAATAGAATACGAATATCTAGTAGTGTTCACACGTGGTCTTGTATTTAGCCGGTGTAAGCAAATAGTCATTAGGAATTATCTCCCTTTAGTCTCTTTTACTACGACTTATTGTAAATGCAAGATTCGTGTTATACCAGTGATAGTCGTCTACATGTAAACTTTAAAGTTGAGCGAGCAATTTCAGCCACAAATGACGCTTTCCCAACAATTTGTAGGAAAATTAGTGAAACATCATCTTCTGCCCACGCGGCCATTCCTCTCAATTTTTTACTACCATAATTCATCTAGCAATAAACATCGGCGGAAACTTGAAAAGATTTTTCTCACCAACATGCCCAAGTCACAAGGACCAACGACAAACAAGGATAAACTCCGACATGTGCGCTACAGGGAACAAATCGGAGGGAAATTACCTGTGCCCGGGAAGATCGAACTTCAGGTGATCGGAAGCGGTGGTAGGGGAACACCTCGATCAATTATTCTTCAAACAGAACATCTCCGGTAAGTTACGAGACTGGCAAGCAAAAGTAACGCAATCTTAGATTGGCCAGGAAGGTTAGAGGAAGTCTGAAGTTTCTCTTGTAGATTGCCGATCTACAAGAGAAATTTCAGGCTTCCTCTGACCTTTCTACAGAAAACAAATCGTCGGCAAATTGCTTTACCAAAGTAAAAATAAATTGCTTTGGTGCTAATGTACTTACTGAACCGGCACGACTGCACGAGTATCATTGTTTTTAACTGATTTCCCAAATTAAACTAATTAATGTTTCTATGAGTAATAATTACCGATTTCTTTAATTAAGACATTAAAAAAAAATGAAAATATAAAAAAAAGAAGTCATATTGTATGTATCCGTTATGGAATGAAGTTCCCCTAAAAGAATTTGACTTAATTTGATCAAATTTAGTTTTTTGTTTGTTGTTTGTTTTTTTTAACCGCGAAAAAAGCAATTGGTCAGTTTTTACGACGTGCCCCGGCTGCTTCGCCCCAGAACGGCTTTCGAGGTTGGGGGGTATTCAGAAAGCCGTTCTTAACATGGGGAAGATTTGGCGTTTAGTTGTACAAATATCCTCAAACCAGGTAATCACTAAAAGGGACTCTTAAAGATCGACACCGGTATCGGCAGAAGTTTGTTTACATGTTTTACAAACTTTAAATAAGTAAAATATAATCACATAATTATTGAAAATGTGATCATCAATGTTATTAAAATTTGATTTAAGTTAACCACGTTGTTTTACAAATAATGCAAGATAAAGTTTTAAAACGATTAAATATATTTTATTTTATAATTTAATATTAAAAATATTGAACAATAAAAATAAAATCTTGAGTACTTATGCATTTTGTACTATTGTGCTGAAATAATATTTTGAAGGCCATTCTTAACACGAGGAGGGTGTTTTGTAACTATTCTGTGCTTCCAACGTACCATTTAAAAAGACATCGTGAATCTTTAATTTAACCTGGAAAAAAAAACTATTTAAAAATAGTGTGGTACCAAAAATGCATAAGCACCAAAATTTGGTTTAATGTTATAGTAGATATTGTTGTTCTCAGATGCATACGAGGGAAGATGGTATCACCCTATTTTTATAGTTTTTTTGTTTTTTTTTTCAGTTTAAATTCAAGTTTCACGATATCTTTTTAATTATTATTAAATTGTAAAGTGGAAGCACAGAATAGTTACAAAACACTCTCACCTCCTCATTAAGAATTGCTTTCAAAATAATGACATTATTATTTCAGCATGGCACAAAAAATACATAAGTACCCAAAATTTTATTTTTATTGGTCAATGTTTTTAATTTTAAATTATAAAATAAAAAACATTTAATCATTTTAAAACTTCATCATGCATTATATTTTTTAATTCGGTAAACATAGTTACTTTAAATTAAATTTTAATCACATATATGATCACAGTTTCAATAATTAAGTGATTATATTTTTACCCATTTAAAGTTTGTAAAACATGTAAACAAACTTCGGTACTTGTACAGTTTAGTCAAGACATTAAAAAATGAAAATATCGAAAAAAGTTTAAATTGTATGTATCCGTTATGGGACGAAGTACTGTTCTCTGAAAAAAAATTTCGGGTTTGTAGTGTCAGAAATTTCGTGAAAATAGTGAATAATTCCACCCCATCTTTCCAAGCTTATAACTCCTCGAAAAATGTAATTCAAGCCCTAATTTTTTTTTTCAATTAAAGGAGTAAGGACCAAGGTTTTATTTAAAAAAAAAAACAAAACAAAACAATGTGTTTTTTTTTTTTTAAAAAAGGTTTTAAACTTCGGACTTTACAGGTAAATTTCTAAAAAACTGATTTTTTTTTTGTTTTAAATTTGAATATATTATTTATTGACCTTTTCTCTTCAATTTGTGATATATAAAACTATTAAACATAAATTAATTATTTACTTTTTAATAGACATTTCAAAATTAGAGGCGTAAATTATTCGACCCCCTATCTTTCTAAGCTTATAACTCCTCGAAAAATGTAATTCAAGCCCTAATTTTTTTTTCAATTAAAGGAGCAAGGACCAAGGTTTCATTAAAAAAAAAAAAAAAAGACAAAAAGAAAAAATGTGTTCTTATAAAATAAGGTTTTAAACTTCGGACTTTACAGGTAAATTTCTAAAAAACTGATTTTTTTTTTTGTTTTAAATTTGAATATATTATTTATTGACCTTTTCTCTTCAATTTGTGATATATAAAACTATTAAACATAAATTAATTATTTACTTTTTAAGAGAAAGTTGAAAATGGGGGGGGGGGCGTGAAAATGGGGGGGCGTGAATTTAAAAAAAACGTTTGTCTAAAATATTATATTCGGTTTATTGGAAAGAACATAAAATTTCACATTGACCCTGAAAATATCGTAAAAATAGAATCAATAGAAAAATTTTGATAGATTTTTAAAATTTAAAAATATTGAGTTTAAAAATTGAAAAATATTGAGTTCGGAAAATTCATTACTGTTTTAAAAAAAAATAAAAATATTTTTATTACTTTTAAAACAACTGTAATAGTTTATTTTGGAAGTATAATCCATAAAGAAAATAAATAACCCACTTTTAACAGAGAAATTACGAGATTTTTATATTGTATTCGCAGTTTCGTGTTAGGGGTGTCAAAAATTCCTACAAAAATTCTGATACTGCTACAGATTCGAAAAAGTTGTCAAAAAAACAAATATAGAACAAATAAATGTTATCAAAGGCAAGATAAGTTACTTTTCTGCCAGACTGGATATATTTTTTGTGTTTTTATTCAATGTAACATATTTATTCAGCTCGAAAAACATACAGTGTTTACCGATGTATTCGAAAATTCAAGATGGCGTCTCACACCCTCTTTAACACCGTAAGTATGGAAAAAGGTGTTATAAATAAAAAAAAACTATACAAAATACTATTAAAAACCCGCCGAATATATGTCAAGCTATGTCACGGTAACATATATTGAGCGAGTTTTTAACAGTATTTTATCCGGTTTTTTATTTATAACATCTTTTCCCACACTTACCGTGGTAAAGAGAGAATAAGACGCCATCTTGAATGTTCGAATACATCGCTAAACACTGTATGGTTTTCGAGCTG
This sequence comes from Euprymna scolopes, assembly GCF_053919585.1. Lineage (NCBI taxonomy): Eukaryota > Metazoa > Mollusca > Cephalopoda > Sepiida > Sepiolidae > Euprymna > Euprymna scolopes. The sequence continues at coordinate 34,591,850 of NC_136500.1, forward strand.
AATAAACATGTTACATTGAGTAAAAAAATATATCCAGTTAGGTAGAAAAGTAACTTATCCTTTGATAACATTTATTTGTTATATAGTTGTTTTTTGACAACTTTTTCGAATCTATGTGTACAGTAATACAAACCGCCGAGCAAAATGTTCGATTTTTAGGAAGAAAAGTTAGTATTTAGAGATGGGGAGGGGGTGTAAGCGCTTTAACTAGAGTTATCTCCCTTTGTCATTTCTAAAATTCAAACAATTTTTTTTTTTAATCCAAGATGGTCGCCTTCAACACGCTCTCATAAAAACGTGTTTTTCTGCTGTAAAAAAAACAAAAAAAAACTACTTGATGAAATTAAGTGAAATTTTTTTTCGGAGAACTTCGTTCTATAATGGATACATACAATTTAAACTTTTTTTTCGATATTTTCATTTTTTTAATGCCTTGACTAAACTGTACAAGTACCCAAACTTCTGCCGATACCGGTGTCGACTTTTAGCATCCCTTTTAGTGATTACCTGGTTTGAGGATATTTGTACAACTAAACGGCAAATCTTCCCAGATCACAAGGTAGCCATGTTTCGGTTAACATGAGGGAGGGAAGCTTTGTTAACTATTCTTTGTTTTCACCTAAGTTTTTTAGGTGCTAATGCACTTATTGATCCCCACTATTTTTTAAATAGTATTTTAAAGTTTTATGATGTCTGTTTTTATTAAATTGTGAAGTTAAAGTACAGAATAGCTACAAAACACCCTCCTCTCTCCATGTTAAGAATGGCTTTCGAAGTAATAACGTTATTATTTCAGCACGGATCAATAAGTGCACTAGTACCGTTTTTTAAAAACAATATCACTTATTTGCTTATGTTGAAAATAATAATATATCCAAACAATTATAAAAGTTCACCGAGTAGAACAACTGCTGTTTTAAGTAAAAAAAAAAAAAAAAAAAAAGTTTTTGTCTACACATGTTGGACGCCAGAAAGATTATCGGTAATGTTGCTAAATAGGGTTTGCAGGTAATATAAGAAAGAAAAAGACATTCAAAATGTTTCTTATCGTAAACATTATTATGTGAGGAGTCATTTCGGTACTAGTGCACTTATTGATCCGTGCTGAAATAATAACGTTATTAAAGCCATTCTTAACATGAGGAGGGTGTTTTGTACCTATTCTGTAGTTAGCTTATAATTTAAAAAACAGATATCATAAAACTTTAATTTTAAAATACTATTAAAAAAATAGCACGGATCAATAAGTGCACTAGCACAATCATTTTGAGTAAAAATTTAATTTATTTTACCAATATAAACTCGAAAAATGCACGATTTGTGTAAACATTTTAATCTTGTAAGAATCAATATGGATGTCATCATCAATTTTGTAAGCATGAAACAACCTTGCGATCATCGAAAACTAAAATCGAGTGAAACGGAACGAAATGCAAGAAAACAAAAGGATATGGCAAATAATTTAAACAACTTTTAAACAATTTTTGTTTTAAATTAATATTTTTATATAATTTCGACTGATAAATAACTTAAACAACTTTTAAAAGATGACAGGAATAACCAAAAAACGGCTGGGCAAGCCTTATTACAAAAACGCAAATCATTACAACCCTCCTCTCTCCATGTTAAGAATGGCGACGACCACGGAAATTCATAAAGTAATTCATTTGAAAATAATGTCCTAATATTTAGAAAAATACTTGTCGGCTGTTTCTGGTTCTTCCTGTCATCCACCAGGCACACCAGAGAAACTTTGTGGAAATCGCAGGTTCATAAATGCAGAAGTACAAATTTCTATAAATAATTTTCTAAATATTAAAAATATATATTCATCTCCATATATAATATTTTGATTGCAGAAATTCCTCTTTGGAGCAAAGTACTATAGGTTTGCACCAACAGATGCCGTATAGAAATTTATTATGTCTAGACTATTAGCCACTATCTTATATAACTTTAGAACGCCATTTTAGACACATTTGGTTGCTATAATAAAATCCTACATTCCATCTTAGGAGCAACGTTATCACCATCGCAACCATCTTTAGATGAAGTAGTTCCTATTTTTCCCTCTAAATAACAAGTCCTCTTACCACTCCCAGTAATCACCAGGAAGTATTTTGCACTTTGGACAGGTATAGGGTTGCACCCTTCGTAACTAGATCATAAACTCACAGACATAGCATAATATTTCCCTTTATTTCAAAATAACGATGTTAGCATGCTAAACAAATGCTAATGTACCATTCAAACATGGCATCGCAATTGTTTGCTCGCTCGCTTCGTACATTTGTTTCAGTAATTAATTATATTTTTTCAAACATAGTTATGTTTATTTTTTAGGTAATTCATTATATATACTTTATTTAAACCTGCACAATCTACTGGATTCTCTCGCTGTATATATTCTTCATAACAATCTCTCTCTCACTTTGGAGACAAAACAGCAAACATTTATTTATTTCCTCTCTCTCTTGCTCGGTTTGTATCTTGCTGAATATATTCTTCCCATTTTAAAACTGTTAAACTATTTTATACTTAACTATGTTTTTTTTTTTACCATCATTATATAGAAACACATAACCCTTCTTTAGCAATTTATTTTTTATTTTTTATCACATATCTTTTCAAATAACTATGTTAATAGACAGACCTGCATGCGTATTTGAAAATTAGGATCTGGTTTTAGTCACAATTACGATTTTTTTTTTTTTTTTAACACGATTACTTACGATTTAAGATAAATTTCATTACATAGAGAATTTAATTCGGAGTATTTTGCTTAAATTTCTTTTCCAGACTGATTTTCGACATTGCGCCCATGTTTTTTGTGGGGATAAATTTGAACATTGACTCCACAATTTTCTTTGGAATGACTACTTTTACCGGTTTTCTACAAGTACAATGGTGATTAAGAAAACCCTCATTCCAATTTTGCAGAGACAAATACTTATAGAGATGTAAAGACCTGTATGATGCACTGTAATCCACTGGCTGCCAGGTTTTTACACACGTGCGATAAAAAAAATCTACTTCATTCCTACAGACACTACCACCCCATAATGTTTGTTTTTTTTGTTTTTTTAACATTAGCATTTGTGGGTGGGTATGCTGACACTGATTATCATGGTTAAATTTGGGGGAATTTTTTTTTCCACATACTCCTCCTCCAATAAAAGGGGGGGGGGTCTACTCTGAAAGTCATTCTTTACATGGGGATGTTGGGGGTGTCTATTCCGAAAGCCATTCTTAACATGGGGAGGTTGGTGATGTCTAGTCCAAAAACCATTCTTAACATGGCAATACTCAAAGAAGTGAAGTGAAAAAAGTCATAATTGTTTTGTTTTACACATTAAAAAAAGACAACATAAATCTGGAATTTACTTTAATACTATTGGTGGAGGATTTGAAGAACAAACGGAAACAGCTAGGAGTAATACCACTGATTTAGATCCCTCTAAACGGTTCATACAGTGAGAATCCCTAACCTCTAAAACTCTTGATTTTACTTTCCATTATTATTCTAATGGACCATTTTTCGTAATTTTATTAATTCATGCTGATTTATGCATTTTTTAAATTACTTTTTTTAAATTCAAACAGTACCTGCATGTTATTGCCCAAAACTATCACTAAGCACCAGAGAAAGCCAGCTTATTTCATTTTGGCCATGGTCGCCAGTGTCAGTGTTCAGGGAAGGCAGTGACCACCAACAACAACCGTAGTTTACTTTTTTGTGAGGAGGTGGGTAACGCCAATTAACAGTCCCTGCTAGTATGGAACTAATTTAAATTTTTCACAAATTTCATCTCACAATTTTATCATAAATAATGTATGATAAAACAAAGTAGCTATCATCGATTGAATTTTGAAACCGAAACTTTTTTTTTTGTTTTTTTTTTTTTTGCTATCAGAAGAGATTTTAATAAAAAAAAACCTTGAGTTGGTATTCCAATCCACAGAGGTTCGAAAAAGTTGTCAAAAAACAAATATATAACAAATAAATGTTATCAAAGGCAAGATAAGTTACTTTTCTACCTAACTGGATTAAAAAAACAAGTAATATTAAGCGCTACCGAAGAGCAAGAAAAAATGGTAGTGATGTCTTTGAAGACTTGACAAAGTCTTCAAAATAAGAAATAAAAAAAATGGTGTTAAAAACCCATCCAATAAATATTACCATGACGTGCAGTTCTAAGAAAGAAGCTTTGTTCATGGAATCTACATTTTGATTTAGGCACAGATAAAGAGTGGGGAAAATTTTTGACAGTGGATTCAGCTAGACGGGTGTTTTTCATAAAAGATTGGTGAGGGGGGACCAGAGATTGGAGTTCAGACGAGCACCTGCCATGGAAATAACGATAAAACAAAGATAGGCTCACAATGTCTCTTCTGTGGGAGAGAGGTTGCAGGGAAGAGAAAAGGGCATCCCCCGCTAAGCCACAAAGTCTATTTTGTACTCTCTCAAGGCAGGATAGGCTGTTTTTAGCAGCTCCTGCCCAGATATGGCAGCAGTATTCCATCCTTGGACGTACTTGGCTTTTATATAGATAGAGAATTACATCAGTAGTGAGATATCTTCTGAAGCGGTAGAAGGATCCCACCATCTTTCCTGCGACCTTGGCAACAAACTTGATGTACGTGTTCCATTTCAGATCAGGAGTAAAGGTCAAGCCCAGAAGCTTGTCAAAACATGGGGCTTTTCCTAGACGAGAGCCATCCATTTCAATTGATGCCAGATGGGGATCAGAGCGTTGATGATGTAAAGATAGGAGTTTGGTTTTAGATGCATTAAAGGTAACCAGCCACATCTTCCCCCACTGAACCACGCACTCAAGATTAGAGGAGAGAGAATCAGAGAGAACTTTGTCATTTACAGCCTTTGATGTGTTCCCGTAGATGGTCGTGTCATCAGCATAGATGTCAACGAATGATTTAAGTATGTGTTTAGGGAGATCATTGATGTAGCTCAGGAAGAGAGTTGGGCCCAGGATTGACTCTTGAGGGACTCCAGCATTAATACTGCAAGCCTCTGATTTTTGTCCATCGACAATTACTTTTATGAGCCTATCAGAGAGAAATGATTTAATGATAAAGAAAACATTTCCAGTTATACCGTAGCTGGAAATCTTGTGAAGTAGGCCCTTATGCCATACCTTGTCGAAGGCCTTTGATATGTCAAGAGCAATTGCCCTAGAAAGGAAGCCTTTGTCAAGAGATTCACTAATCCTATGAGATACAAATGTTAGCACATCTGCGGTAGATCTTGCAGATCGGAGCTGAGGTGGTTGACTATTTCTCTATTTAATATGGATTCCAGCAACTTACTCATAACACACAGGAGACTTATTGGTCTGTACTGAGAGGGAGATGACTTATCACCTGAATTCTTAAATACAAGGCATACTGATGAGGTTTTCCAGGGTGTTGGAAAACACTTCTCCTTAAGGCAACGCTTAAACAGTTTGGTAAGTATGGGAGCAAGTTCTGGTTGAAGCTTTTTTAACACTATAATTGGGATGCCGTCAGGGCCAGTTGCTTTAATGAAATCAAGGTTCTTGATTAGCTTGGTGACCTCATGCACAGATATTTGTATGTTACCTAGCATGTTCCGTGTTATAGGAGGAAATATGGGGAGTTGATGGCCTTCGTCGCATAATGTAGAATTAGCTGCAAAGTTCTTTGCAAATAGTTTGGCCTTGTCTGATGCTGACAAGATGACCTCTGGTCCATTGATAATGGTTGGGATAGAACGCACACTTCTGTTCAGGATCCTATTTGTTATTTGCAAATGTGTATTTTTTTGTGTATGTCCGGCAAAGGCTTTTTTCGGGGTGGGTTAGGATTGGTTGCTCATTCTTATAACTTTTTATATGCTACCAAGATGATAATATCTAAGGTTTATGAAATGACTCAGCGAGTATCTTTAATTTGGGCAACTTTTACATGTGATTTTTTAGCCATATTTATTGGCCCACGCATGTGTCTTTGGCTGTTCAGTATAAAAAAGCAAAACTGAAACAAACCTCGGCACTCATGCGGTACGTCCAGAAAAGCAATGAGCGCTTTGATCAATGTCAGTGAAAACCGTCATATCGGACAATTGCTATTCATTTGGGCTCCCCACCCCCAACAAGTTGGGGTGTAGGATGGCGTGATGTTTGACCTCAATAAAATCAAGCACCTGTTTGAACTCATTCACTTTTTAATTGCTAAATTTAACGTCTTACATTGCTTCCATCGCTGTAGCGCAGTTGTATGTTGTCAGCCTATTGGCTTCAAGGCTCTGGGTTTGAGCCTACTTGCCACCAACCCCCTCCTCCCTTTCTGTTCTTTTACACCTACAAAAGATTTTTTTTTCTATTTTTAAAGTTTTAATATCGCTGTTTTTTTGTTTTATTTTTTAAAGAAGTTTAACATCGTTTTTTTAATATTGAAATAGAGTTAAGTTTCCATTTTGTTCTGCTTTAACCCCCCCCTAACACACACACCTCCAAACATCCAGGCAACGCCCCCCCCCCCGCTAGTACACCATAAAAGCACTTTTCTCTCTAACTTGTCTTGGCAGCATCAAGCCACTACCAACAATTTTCCCTATTCTTTATCTGTGTTTAAATCTAAATGCAAATTCCATGAACAAAGCTTCTTTCTTAGAAATGCTTGCCGGTGGAACTCCATTCCACTGGCCTGCTTCTCAGCTTACTGCAACATTTTTGTCTTTAAGTCCAATGTAAACAATTTCCACCACTAACAATCTCTACGCTGTTGTCTGGTAGATGACCACTTTACACTCATTAACCCTTATCCTTGAGTGGCTTGATAAGTGGTGACTCCCTTGTAAAGTAAAAAAAAAAAACCAGTAAAATAATAATCCCAAATTGTAAATTATGGCTCTCTCTCTATTGAACTTAAAAATCAACTTCAAATAAATAAATTTTCTGACAAAAATATTTGTATATCACTGATCGTACAAATGTCTTTCCTTTGAATTAGACATTAGGAGTCATCATCACTTTGACCAGTGTTTGTCTCTGGTATCACTAGGTTAGTATTCGAATCCTGTTTTCCTTTCATAGTGCTATTCACTCCTATGTTTAGTAGGTTATGGACAAAATTATACAGTGATAATTCTATCTGTAATATTTATACTGGCAGTTTCAAAAGGTATGAGAAAGCCTATCCATTGTACTAGGAAAAATCAGTAAAGCTTCATATTCAATCGACAGACTAATGGCAAAAAATAGGAAATATGCAAATATTTATAAAAATGGGTGTGTGCTGACAAAGTTTTGAAAAAGATATCCGCACCCAACCAGCTCACTTGCCAAAGAGAAAAACTTCTTTTTTCAGCACTACATGTCGCTGCAGACTTTGTGTTCATTACATCATATCCTGACTTACACCTTTAATTCTAATTTTTAACTTGTAATAAAATTTTCCACTTTATCTATTTAATCTAATCTTATGTAGAAAATACTGGTTTTAATGCTACTTTTCACACTCCCACGTCCAGTATCACTGCGTAAGAAAGGCTGTTTAACATTTGCTATGAGTTAAATTTACACATAAACTGAATCTCTGGCTTTACAATACTTCTGAACAGTGTTTTGTAGGACAAGAGAGGAAATTATCTTCCATTGAAATAAAATCTGTTTTTTTATTTTTTATTTATGCAGGTATCTTTTTAACTGTGGAGAAGGAACTCAGAGAATTGCTACAGAACATAAGTAAGTAAACTATTACAGTTTTGCTATTATTAATCAAATTTTTTTCTTTTTCTCTTTCATTATGTATTTTTTTTTTTTTTTTTTTTTTAATGAAATTTCCTTCAGATTTGCTTCAATTCATTCAATGTCTTTTTTGATTGTTTGATAAAAGTATTTTATTAATCATCATTTAAAATTGTTGAATGTAAAGAGTTAGATCAAAGGGAGATAATTTTGTTTTCCTTACAGATGACTAATTCTCTCCCACTGCAAGAACTATGACACCAGGGGTTGAAAGTGAGATTGAGAAGTCAGTGCACTTAAAGAGGAGCACTGACCTGCAAAACGTTCCTGGGCAGCTCCATCTGCATTCCCCCGATAGGGGCACCTCAAGAAATTAGCAATAAACTAAAAGAGCATAAAACATAAAGAAATATTATCTTTATTTATTTTTTTAAATCAATCCATTAGAACTGTAGTTATGACCATTTCGAACTATCGTGATCAAAGTTAGCCTTATAATGGATGTATTTAGTATTAAAACTGCTAAAAATTGTAAATTTGTATTTTCTTGATTAAACCAAGGGTTGTTTCCGTAATTTAGCAATTCTGGGTGCAAAAAAAATGTTTCTGAAAGTTGTGGAAGTTGTCTTCTGTTTAGGCATGTCCACATGTGTTAGACCTTTGGAAATCAAAACAGTTCAGGGTTAGGGCTAATGAGATGGTTAATAATTTTACGGATGTTTATATCAGTTGTTAGAAGTCAGAGCGTAAATAAATTCAAAGTGTTTAAAGAATAGCAGCAGCTGTCAGATGGTAAGTATTTGCTTGGTTGCACATCTTTGATCATTTCCAGTCAATGTTCTGAGAAAGATGGGGATTGCAGACAGCTGATACAAATTTTGTGTTTTTACATACGAATCATCACTTATCAAAAACTTGAGGGTAAGGGTTAATGAGTGTACAGTAGTCACTGACACAAAAGTATTTTGATAGTTATTGGTGGAAATGGGGTAGAAATGGATTATTGGTGGGGGGGGCAGCTCATTAATAACTTGTTTCCATTGGACTTGAAGACGACCATATTGTAGTCAACTGGAAATCAGGCAAGTGGAACAGAGTTCCACAGGTGGGTAGTTCTCGGAAAAAAGCTTTGTTCATGGAATTTGCATTTAGATTTAGGCACAGATAGAGTAGTAATACCAAACGACGTACCAATTAGTGCTGGACAAGGTACATTTTGCTACTTAATCTGACATAGTTTTCAAATCAATGATTAATAGATTTCTTCTACATGTAATATATAAAAGGCAAAATGGGCAGAAGCATTTATGTTTGTCCACCAAAGGCTTTTTGGCCTCGGGGTTCTCGCATCGGTTAGATTCCACAAGAAGTTTTTGTATACTTCCCAGATTGTAATATCTCAGATTTGCAAATGGACATTGTCTCTCTCTTATTTTTTTTTTTTTTGATTGAGTTAAACAAAATTCCCACCATGTCGTCGTCTCAAGTGTTTGTCTTTTATGTTCTTTTCAATAATGTTTGATTTGAGTTCATTTGCTGTAAAGAAAAAATAGTGTGATATTGCTAGTTAGAGAGTAAGGGGAAACTGTTGATGATCGTTGTCACTAGACAAGCGTATTTTGTGAAAGTTTGGCAAGGGGAGACTATAGATTGAATCTTAGACAACCACTTGCCATGAAAATGACAATAGAGCAAAGCCAGGCTTGCAGTGTCTCTTCTATGTGAAAGAAGTTGCAGGGAGGAGAAAACGGCATCATCTACTAGGTCTCAAAACCGGTTTTGGACTTTGTCAAGGCAAGCTTGGGTGCTCTGAGCAGCTGCTGGCCAGATATGGCAACAGTACTCTATTTTAGAACGTATTTGGCTCTTATACAACTAGAGGATTTTATAAATGTATGTAAATTTATTTTATAGCGATTGAGCTTCATCTGAAAAATAATTTGCAGTCTTGATTTCTAATTTTTTTTTTTTTTTTTTTTTTTTTTTTAAAGAATCAAGCTCTCACGATTAGAAAACATCTTTATCACACACAACAGTTGGGATAACATTGGTGGACTATTGGGTAAGCCTTTATTTTTCTACTTTTTAAATAATGTTGTCCATATTTTTATAATATAAATAATATAGATATTACTAATAGATTTTTTAATGTAAAGACTGTTAGAAATAAATATATTCCTTCAATATAATTTGAAAAATAAAATAAAATATAAATAAATAAATAAAATAACATTACAATTTGTCGCTTATGTTAATTTTTATGAATTAACTAGACTACCTGTGACCCGTTGGGTCATTATGTTAGCTATGGAATTAATATATGAGCGTGACACTTCAGATGTAAAGAAAATAGTTTTTTGTGACATAACAGAAACATTTCTATGAAAGTATATCAAAACGAAAAAAGAATATAGATAGATTTCTATGAGGCGTTCTGTTTATAATTGTTTATTTAAATAAAAAAAACAAAAAAACTTACAGCCATTGAATTATAAGTGGTTTGCTATACTTATAGGTAAATGTGCACTGAACAGATACCATAATACTTAAAGTTAAATTCAAATTTTGATATATCTTTTAATTTAAATGCAAAAAAAATACAATTGGGATACTGAAAACGTATATAGTAAAACAATGTTTTATAACCGCGTTGATTATTTATTTGTAACGCAAATTAAGAAAAACACATTTTCGAGATTATTTATTTATGTTGGTAGTGTAGAAGAAAATATATGAATGTTTTTTAAGAAAGTTGTATAAAAAAATGGAGAATAAATTAAAAAAAAAAAGGAAGGTGGTGGGTAAATCGCCATTGTAAAATGCTCTTATGGTTGTCAATGGGTTAAAGTAGATTTATTTGTAAGAAAATTGCATTAAAATATCTTAAACCTAATATGGAAATGAATGATGGGAATAAAATGCAGAAAGTATTAACAATTGTTTATTTGGATAATTTAAACGCGAAAAAAAACAATTGGGACGCTGAAAATGTACACAGTAAAACAATACGTTTTATTGTCGCGTTAATTATTTGTTTATGTATGCATGCGCAACTGGAAGTCGTAAACTGGATGTTGGGTTGCAACACCCTTTACAAGATCATTTGAGTTTTATATAAATTAAAAGGACATTTTTTATTGGTTAAAATGAACAGCTGTCTTTTGCGCTTGTATTAATTAAACAGAATTTTTTTTAAGTGAATATATATATATATATATATATATATATAAAAATTCTTTCAACAAGAAAAGACAACAAAAATCTTTCTAAAGACAGACAGTACTTTAAAAAGCATCGTTATTACCAAGGTTTTTGAAAATGTAAAACTTTCTTTGAAAGAAAAGATAAGACCAAAGCTAAGTGTTGATTTAATTGTACTTTGTGTATGTGTGTGTGTATATATATATATATATATACACACACACACAGTAGCGTCCAAAACTAAGGGATAAAGCGTTAAAACCTAATATTTGTTAGAAATAAATAACAACTGTGAAAAGCTGAAATTTTGACAACTGGTAGTCCTTATCATCCATAATAGCATACTAAAATTTGAATCATTTGCAAAGGATAGAAAAAGAATTATAACAATTATTTATTTTCAAAATGGGAACGTCCAAAAGTAAGGGACATGTAAACAGTATGCTATATTCAAATTTTTTGATTTCCTCTAAAGAATAAGTCTTACTTAGTCATTTGTAAACGTTGTATCAGCCGGCACCATGGCGAAACACCCAAAACTTGATTACTCCATGAGAAGCTATTGTGAAGCTACACAAGGAAAAGCACACAATTAGAGAGATTTCCGAGAGTGTTGTAAGCAGGGTTGTTAAATCCTACAATGATACTGGCAAAATAGTGCTTTTAAAACTGGCAGACCCCGAAAAACTTCGGCAAGAAAAGATCGAATAATGCAGCGTATGTCATTAAAGGACCGTTTTAAGTCTTGCACAGAAATTAAAAAGATTATAAATAGTACCTCATGTATTAATGTGTCAAGACAGACTGTTTCTAGATGACTGCAAGAAATAGGGCTGTTTAATCGAACCCCAGGGAAGAAACCACTTGCTAGTTCGAAGAATAAGAAGAGATTAGAGTTTGCAAACAGGAATGTAATTTGGACATATGAAAATTGGGCAAAAGTATTTTTCAGTGATGAAAGCAAGTTTAATTTGTTTGGAAATGATGGAAAAACAATGCAAAGATATGTACTTGTGAAAGATTAAGTGCAAAGTGTACTAAGAAAACTGTCAAGTTTGGGGGCGGAAGCGTCATGGTATTTGGAATGTTTTCTAACCAAGATACAACACCTCTTGTCCGGTTACAAACTCGTGTAAACGCGTAGATCTATAAAACATTGTTCAAGATCATGTTGTGCCAATCATACAGAATCAGGTTTCGATAGGGCTACATTTATGTAAGATAATGCCCCATGTCACAAGACAAAGGTGGTAATGAGTTACCTTAGCAAGCAAAATTTCGAAATTATGGATTGGCCACCGCAAAGTCCTGACTTAAATCCAATAGAAAATCTTTGGAAGACCTTAGGAGTGAAAGTTATGGAAAGAAATCCCACTAACACGGAGGATTTGTGGGTGAAGCTTCAAGAAGAATGGTCTAAAATTAGTATCGAGGATTGTCAAGAACTGATTCGTTCTTGTAGTCAAAGATGTGCAGCTGTCATTGAGAGCAAGGGCTCATTTACTAAATATTGATTGTACATGTATTTTTATTTTTTTTTTGCTGTTTATAGTGTTTTTCTTATTTTTGGACGTTCCTATTTTGAAAGTAAATAATTTTTATAATTCTTTTTCTATCCTTTGCAAATGATTCAAATTTTAGTATTATATTATGGATGGTAACGACAACCAGTTGTCAAAATTTCAGCTTTTCGCAGTTATTTCTAACAAAATGTCACATAGCCCACTACACAATTCAGGTCATTACTTTTCCAATGAGCTGTCATTTGTTAAATTTATTCTATTGTTAAAATTTTATGACAATTGGTAAAAAAGAATATATTTTGTATATGGATTTTTACTGTTTACATTGTTTTTCTCAATGTTTTCTCTTATTTTGTTCCTATTTTGAAAATAAATAATTGCTATAATTTTTTTCTATCCTTATTATGGATGATAACGACTACCAGTTGTCAAAATTTCAGCTTTTCACAGTTATTTCTAACAAATATTAGGTTTAAAAATTTTGTCCCTTAGTTTTGGACGCTACTGTATATATGGCTGCTTTAAATATGTGCAATGATCTGCCTTGGCTAAGAGTTTCCTAAACTTACTCAGTGGACTTAACAAGATGCCATATTTTGCGGCTTCAAAAATTTCTACTTGTTTCTTGTACAGGTTCAGCAGGAATTGAAATATACCTTACTAAAACCTGATTGTCACAGTTGTTGAATTTCAAAATTCTTATTTAAACTAATTTTCCCAACAAAATAGGGTTGCTATATTAGCCTTTAAAAGGCTAAATTTGGCTAATTTTTTTTCTTATGAAGGTTTAATTTTTTAAAAATGGTATTGATTATGAGCACTTACTATGAAACTATTTTTCAGTCATCCTATGAATATTATTTCCTTTATTCTCATCATATGTTAGTATGCCAGAACGCTACAGTAAAACTAATAAAGATAAAACAACTACGAAGGCAAGAGACCTCAGCTTTTTCCTTCTTTTCGATTCGGCTGCCAAGCTGAGCGGTCAACGGACCAACCGCTCCCTTTCGAGGCGCGCGCCCGTGCGCTTCACATCCCCTGCTACTATGTGTGGGGCAAGAGCCTACTGACAGTACATACACCTTACACACTTTCTCTCTCCATGGCCTGGATTGACTTTCTCATTCTCTACAACAATAGACTTTCCTTCTCACCAGTTAACAGCGAGAGACACACACCAAACTAAACACGTGCTGTACCCTTTTCTTTCATTTGTTTCTTCATGAAATAAATTCTAGTTTATTTATTTCAATAAACACATTGTTTGTTCTTTCTCAATTCAATTCATTTTTCCTATTTTGTACGACTGGGGGATATATATAATATATCCACCAGTCCGCTACAAACTGGTGACGCACGAACATGAGATGAACACGCATTTCCTTCTATACCACAAGTTCACAACAAACCGGCGACCAACCAATATGAAACGAACAAGCATTGTGGCCCTAACTTTTTTTAAATGAATTGTTTTATGCGAGACGCGTATTTTATTTGATAAACAAAAAAACGAACTTTTCAACAAAGAAAAACAAGTGAGCTACTACCGACAAGAATCTCAACAAGCAACAATGGCATTGAACCCCCTTTTCCTCTTCGCGCTTATGGACCTCGTTTTTTCAGAACACTTTCCCTTTCAGACAACTAGCACATCACCCCATTATTTGACTAAACACAAGCAATGTTGGGTATACAGACGGTGAGGAAAAAGAATTTCTCCAGCAGCGGTCGAACAACAATGACGGAACCCCTTGTCGGACTCGGCAAAGAAAAATAAACCCGGAGCTGTCGACTTCATACCGAATTTAAAAAAATTGGAGCTTGACAAACATTTTTTCACGGTTTCCTGACATTACTCTGCAACAAACGCGAGGAGCAAAATCACATGGGCCTATACACATTCTCTCCCGCACAGCAGATGCAATAACAAAGAAACTATTACAGGACATCCCGATCAACACATAGGAAGAAGTTGAAAAAAGGCAACAACAAAGTAACAATAACAGGACATCCCTATTAACACATAGGAAAAAGTTGAATCAACAATACGAGTTGAGATGCACCATGCACAGGGATAAACTCACAACTGGAAGTTTCGTTGACAGCTGGCAACTGGACACTCACCGTTCAACACGAACGAATGCGCAACAAGCGCCCGTACAGGCAATTTACACACACTACCGCAGACTCACTTACGAAGACACCGGCAACTTTACCCACCACGTCAACACAAACAAAAATTTTTCTTCCAAACGAACAATTCAATTCACTCTCCAAGCAACTTGTTGCATATGTCACCACAAAATAAAACAAAAAAAACAAACAAACAAATGTCAGCCCTAAAAAAAGAGTAAACACCTTTTCCACGTGTAAGTAAATACTTTTTTTTATGAACACACTCCATTTTTGAAACAACCACACCAACAGCAAAAAAAACAGGATGAAAAGTCAATTGCCCAAAACATTACTTATCTAAAAAAAAAAAAAAAAAAAAAAAAAAAAAAAATATATATATACACTGCATATTTTTTTTCCTGGGAAGGGGAGTATTGTGCAAGCCTGTTCTAGTCTCACACAAAACACGCATTCACATCTCAAGCCACTTTTCTTGTCATACATATACGCGCACACTTACACACACATGCATATATTCACGTACACTCACATTCATGTGCATACACACACACACGCTAACGTACACACATGTACGCATACATACGCGCACATGTACGCACACATGGGTAACGTCACTTCCCCTTAAAGGAAATCCACACATGCGCAAAAGACCACCAGAAACAACTACAAAAGCTGAGCTGTTTCCTTCTTTTCGATTCGGCTCCGGAGCTCAGCGGTTGACGGACCAATCGCTCCCTTTCGGGGTGTGCGCCCGCATGCTTCATGTCCCCTGCTACTATGTGTGGAGCAAGAGCCTACTGACAGTACATACACCTTATACACTTTCTCTCTCCATGGGCAGGATTGACTTTCTCACTCTCTCTCTCTCTCTACAACAATAGACTTTCCTTCTCACCAGTTAACAGCGAGAGACACACGTCAATTCATTTTTCCTATTTTGTACGACTGGGAGATATATATAATATATCCACCAGTCCGCTACAAGTGTTCATTAATTAATCATTTTTTATGGTTTCTTATTAGATGATAGGTTTTATTTAACTATTACACTTCATTATTTTTATGCTTTGTTTCTACATCATGCATAATTGTGTAAAATTTAGGATGAAAACGTTCTGGCATACTAACATATGTTGAGAATAAAGGAAATAATATTCTGACAAGATTGAGGGATTAAAAAGGAACAAATCAGGTTATATGTGCATCAACATATCATCTTTATTTCAAAACTTTTTCAGGATGATTAAATTGGGGCATATTAGATCACTGTGGTCAAGTTGTGGCTAAAGGAAGATTTATTTAAAAAAAAAAAAAAAAAGGAAAAATATCGTTTTTGCATTCCTTCTCAATACCAGCATATTTCCACAGCTTGCATAACCCCTCTCTATATAAAAATGTGTTACGTCTTAACGTAGAAAGTGAGCTTTTAGTTTACTTCTGGCTGCTCATAACTCTTGCTTCCCTTATTTTATTCATTTAGTCCTCAAATTTCATGGATGATATTTCTGACAAAGGAGAAAGAATTACTGTTTTCTGGATTGGAATCTATCCATCTAACACATTGTTTACTAGTTTATCACCTTGAAGTATTTTTTTATTTTTATTTATTTTTTTTTTCTTAGCTCCTCACATAAAATAGCTTTGTCTGGTCTGGAGCGATTTCCATAGAAAAAAAAAATCTTTCAATTTTATCAATTTACATATTCAAACAGCATCAAATTGCTTCAAATAAAACTTAATTATATGTTTAACATAAGAATACTTGATTTTTTTTTTTCTTTTTACAAAGAAGTCACCACTAATCAAGGCCCAAAGGCCACGCAAGGATAAAGGTTAATGAGTGTAAGGTGGTCAGTGAGACAACAGTGTAATGATCAGAAGTGGTGGAAGTCAGGTGGAATTTGATTATTTGAGAGGCCAGCTCAAAAAGAATTTGTTTAAATTGTACTTGAAAACATCAATGTTGTAGTCAGTTCGAAAGCAGGCCTGTGGAGTTTGTTTTAATAATTTTTAAATAGAAAGTTTCACAGGCAGGCAGTTCTAGGAAAGAAACTTTGTTCATGGAATTTGGGTTTAGATTTAGGCACAAACAGAACGTAGTAGAAATTGTTGATAGTGGTTGTAGCTAGACAAGTGGTTGTTGTGAATATTTTCCAGGGAGGGATTTGTGTTGAAGGTATATTTTTTGAAAACATTTTTAAATAAACTTTTTTTGTTGTTTGTTTTTTTTTTTAATTTAATTTATTTTATTTAATTGATACCTCTTTTGTTTCAGGTTTGGCACTTACAGTTGAAGGAATCAGTGTTCCAAAGATCACCATCCACGGACCAGCCCTGGTGGTTAGTTTCTAATTTTCTTGATTTTTGCAAGAGTTTCATCATTTGGGTGCTTGTGTAGATTAGTGATCTTTTAAACTGACGCATTTCAGGTGAAAACATTACATGTTGTTGAAATTAGTATAAATTCCAAAACTAATGATCTGGTAGAAAAATAATTACAAGTAAAAATAAAATTTATTGAGTTTTATTGTACGTTTTAATGTGGAAGAGTTGTGCAACCAATTCATTATGACAAACAAGGGATATAATCTTTGACTTTAATTAAGAGTCCACCATATACTTAAACACGTAATCTCAGAATGAAATGGTTAATGATTTCTTGTTAAACATACATCTAGCACATTTTCGATTTGATAATTTTCCATGATTTTTAGAATTTATATTAATTTCAGCATTACATGTAAGTAGGTAATAATGTTTTCACCTGAAATGCATCGGTTGAAAAAAATCACTAATCTACGCAAGCATCATGATTAGAGTAAATAACTGTGACCATTTGCTGGAAGAATAATGTATATATAACAATAAATAATAAAAAAAAATTTTGGAAATCAACATAAAAAATAATTAAAAATACAAATAGTGTTTATTTAGAATTACAACTGGTTAAAAGACAAAAATGCATAAAAAATCTTTATGATGTACGAACTTGTCACGGAATGAAGTGATATCCTCATTCCGTGACAAGTTCAGAAAATCACATAAATTGATACTTTTTTATTTTTAATTAAGAAAATCAAATTGTACGCTTTTTAGCAGTTAAAGTTTTAATTATTTTGATTACAAACAAAATCTGTAGTTGAATTGAATTGTCACTCTTGAATTTTGACAAAAGTTAAAACAATATGACCACTTCTGACCTCCTCGCTTTTTCATAAAATTTGATTATTTTTTTAATTTAAAAAACTCTACTTGATCAATTTACATGATTTTTGGAATATGACATCTTTGTTTCATGACGAGTATGCACATCACAAAGATTTTTTTGTATTTTTTTTTTTTTAACTAAGCATAATTCTAAATAAGCACCAAATAATTAAATTGATAACATACATAGCAGAAAATAATCCTCCTCTCCCCATGACATGCACCATACACACACACAGTCAGTCAAAAATCCAAGGGTTTTATCATTTTTGTTTTCTGCTTTTTAAGTCATAATCAATCCGAAGATTCTATTGTTGGCATTGGTTTCCCTGATATTTTTCTAGACCAAATTCTTTCTAGAAAGATATTGGGTACTTACGAAAAGGACCACGAGAAGGTTGCCAACATCCTAAGTTAAAGTGATTGTTGTAGAATGAACTAGATTCAAACTTAGAAAACCCAGGTTGTTAGTCCGTGTTGTTAACTGCTAGACCATTGGTACCTGCTATTTAACTGGTTTTATATAATACTGATCTTTTTTTTTCTTTCAGGAACAAACCATCCGAATGGCAAAAGCATTTGCTGAATCATCAAATATTCAAATAGGTAAAAACGATTTCTTATAGAAATGAACCTGTGATTGCTTTAATGGTTACATTTACAGACTGTCATGTTTTTATTTTTTTATTTTTTTCTAACGAGTCACTACTTATCAAAACTAAAAGCCCCTCGAGGATAAGAGTTAGTAAAATCGAGAGATTCTCATTTAAATGATGAAGAATATTGTGAGAAGATTGAAAAAAAAATGATTGGAATGGATAAAATTTAAGTTTTAATTACTTTGAATATAAACAAAATCTATGTAGTCGAATTGAATTGTCACCTTTGAATTTTGACAAAATTTAAAACAATATCACCATTCCTGGTCTCCTCCTCATTAATGACTCATGCGAATGGTTTATGACAAGTGTTGTCATTAGATTTTTTGAAGTAATTTTCTTTTCTATCTTTCACATTATGCATTTCAATGGGTTTATTGAAAATAGTTTAAAAAGCGAATTTTCCACATAAACAGAAAAACAGAACATTTCATAAGAAGTTAAAGATTGGAATTCAGGTACAGGAAGTTAGATCATAACAGGAAGTCAGCATAACAAAGAAGCAAGATTGATCCTGCCTCTTGAGTGTTCAACATTGAAGTGAATGGATGTCTTTTTCAGGCTCTTTCAACACCTCTGTAACGGATGGCTAACATATCTTGACATTTTGTAAAAAGCTTTCTCCAAATTAAAAAAAAAAGAAGCTAAATACAGGGTCTTCATTTTTCTTACCAAGATACTTCTCTTGCATTCAACTTAACAAGTAGACCTAGTATATCTTGTAAAAAAAAAAATAAATAAATAAATGCACAAAATTTTTACAATTGAATTAAACATTTTGTCTTTGAAGTTTACTCAATGGAATACAATCCATATGGTTTCCACGTAATTGTGTTTAAAGTTTTAAAGTAAAAAAAAATTGGCACTTCTATATTATACAAACAAAATATATTATTGAATTTCAAGTAAAACAAATGGTTACTATGTAATTGTCATTTCGCAAATAGTAACATATCCAAAAATTACAGAAAACGCTTAGGTAGAAAAATAATTATTAATGAAAAACTGCTTTCAATAAAGTTTACCTGGGGAATACATTTTGTCTGACATTTTGAATTACATTCGTCATGTGACATAAGCAACAGAACTTAATTATCTTCCCTGTCAAGTTATCTTTTTTTAGTAAGCAGAATATAGTGATTTCACTTTTTTTTTCACAAGTTTCTTTTTTCATTAATAATTATTTTTTTACCTTATCATTTTTCGTAATTTTTGAATATGTTACTATTCTAAACCTGAAAATTTTCTAGGTAATATTTATTTCACTTGAAATTCAATATTTTTTTTGTTTGTATAATATAGAAATGGCAAAAAATCAATTTAAAATTTTACAATCTTTCCTTAAATGCACATGTTTTCTTTGTTTTTTTTTTTAATCCAGATAAACGAGAAGTCGAGTTGGGTACATATGTAGATGCTGCTTTTCAGATTGAATATGTTCCGATTCATCGTGCAAATTTCACTTCGACTGTGAATTCAACAGCTCGCAAGCCTGCCAAATCTATGAAGTCTTTCACTCACAACAATAATACAAAAAATGCAGCAGACAATGACAAAGGTAAAAAATGTTTTCGGATTGAGATCTTTTTATCATTAACTGAAATAATACCCGTCCCAGAAGGGGTAAAATTAATTTCTGCCAGATCAGGCACTCTGAAGATATAGTTAGTGTTTTTTATTTCTTTCTCTTTGTAAAACTCAATCATGTTCTGCAATGTCAAAAACAAAAAAACAATTTTCCTCTTCAAAACAACCAAATCAAACACCATGAATGAATATATGAAAATATAAAGAACTTGAAGCATAAAAACTTTTTTTTTTTTCAAAATTGCTGGATTCAGCATTAAATGACCCGAAAAGAATTGCTTTGCTGTAAAACAAAACGGTTCTTATTTAGAATTTGATTTAATTAAAAAAACTAAAATAAAGACAAATCTTTATGATGTACATATCCGTCACAGAATGAAAATGTCATATTCCAAAAAGCACGTAAATTTTTTTTTTTTTTCTTAAAGAAATCAAATTTTATGTCTAGCGAGATGGGAGCCGCCATGTTGTTTTAGAATGTGTTAAAATGTTTGGAATATGACATCTTCGTTCTATGACGTGTATGTACATCAGAAAAAAATTTTCTGCATTTTTGCTTGTTTAATTAAGTTGAATTCTAAATAAGCACCAGTTTCTTTTCTAAAATTATATCATGAATGTTTTCGGTTTTGTTGAATCATCATCAAAGCATATTAACAAAAAAGCTGGAGAAAAGAAGAGAATTTCAAAAGGTAGTTGTGAAACACGCATGAAGTCAGATGTTTTCAGGAAAGAGACGTTAACAAATTAAATACTGTAATGCCAGAATTATATATATATATGTATATTATATATATATATGTATATATATAATTATTTTTATACTTTCAGTCATGGGCTTTTGTTAAGAGTCGCAAAAATATTTATAAACTGCTTTTTTTTTTTTTGTCCAACGAGATTTTGTTTAAAAATGATTTCTGAACTGTTTTTTGTTTGATTAAAAAAAAAAACAGTTTATAAATATTATTTTATGATAGTTTTTGTTTGATGTAAAAGAAAAAAGAAAAATAAATTATCAACACCTGATATTTGATTAGAAACAACTGTTCATAAACATATATTTATTATAAAGTTTGTAATTTTATAAAAGTTCAAATAAGACTGTCTGAATAAAATTTCCATTTTTATATTCGCTTAAAAAAAAAAAAAACTAACTTATATACAGTATTGGTCATCTGTACCTTAAAATTGATCTGATGTTGCTTTCACCGAATGGCATTGTAAACAAAAAGTGTAACTCTTAAAAGAAGCTGTTACATGTTTTTGCAATCATCAGCGCAGGAAGTGATAATTACTGCTGGTCGAAGGATTCAAGCTCTGCTACAAAGTCATCTTTGACTCGATTTGCTAGGATGCTACCCCTGGGCCAGCATTAGTTAACACAAAAATTAAGGAAAATTTAACATCTATAAATGCCAAATGCAAGCATAACATGAAAGCAGTCAGAAAGTTTTCGAACAACCGGATGTCGTGAACATTGCATAATGCTAGTTGACTGCCTTTTTGTTTTACTTCCAGACAGGGCTCCACTTTAATCTTTAAATGGCTTATAATTAGTGGTGGGACGATTAATCGGAATCGTTAATCGTAAGAATCGTGTATTTTGGGAGGTATCGGAATCGCATCGTTAAAAAATACCTTAATTTTCCGATTCCTTCATTACGATTCTTTTAGTCTGATGTTGAAAAAAAGAAAAAAATTTCCTGATATTTCTAACTGCAAGAGAGAAATAAAAAGACACCAAAGAAATTTATTATTAACAGGGCAATGCTTAGTGCCGCTTCCTTACAAGGTTCATACATTCAGATCTATTGTAATCAAAACTACAAAAGAGTTAACTTGAAAAGAAGTATGCAGGGCTCTACATTGCGAGTAAAAATTAAAAAAAACGCTTATCTTTTTGGAGATTGTTTTTTTTTTACTGACAAATCTTCTAATAGTGAATGAAAATGCTTTTTCAACTTATATTTTCTTAAAATAAAACGAGCAAAGTCAAATTATTTAAACAGTAAAAGGTTTAATAGAACAATATACTTTTTTTTTCTTTTTTTAAAAGAAGGCTTTTGAAAGAAATATCTCTAAAATGAAATTGATCACGTATTATTTCGCAAAGTTTTGACAGTAGTCGGTTTCTTTTGAAGTTTCAAAAAAATCGACCCCATACCTATCTCTTCCAAACCTAAAGTTATTAAATAACCCCTTCGTTAATGTAAGGGTAATTAATTCAATTCAGTCAACTTTTTTTTTTAATTTCATTGAAATAAAATCCATTATTTTTTTTTCTCCAGAAAGATAAAACCCTGAATTTGATTATATTAAAAGCAGAATAATATAATCTTTTTTCTAGAATTTTAAATTGAAAATTAAAAGTGTTTTGCGCAGTTTTTTGCCGAACGAAA
Organism: Euprymna scolopes; assembly: GCF_053919585.1. Lineage (NCBI taxonomy): Eukaryota > Metazoa > Mollusca > Cephalopoda > Sepiida > Sepiolidae > Euprymna > Euprymna scolopes. The sequence goes on from NC_136500.1 coordinate 34,614,295, forward strand.
AAGAAATTAATATATATATATTTAAAAGGTTTTGTAATCAATTAATTTTTATGTCTAAATAATATTTACGATTAATTAAATAATTTCATTTTAAAAAGTATTTATAAATAGAATTTTACTAAGGACTTATAGTTTAGCAATATTGAACCGCATCAACCATGTGTGAATTGAACACAGTCAACCAAAAAAAAAATTCAAAAGAAAATGCGGGTTTGTATTACTGTACACATAGATTCGAAAAACTTGTCAAAAAACAAATATATAACAAATAAATGTTATCAAAGGCAAGATAAGTTATTTTTCTACCTAACTGGATATATTTTTCGGGTTTTTATTCAATGTAACATGTTTATTCAGCTCGAAAAGCATACAGTGTTTACCGATGTATTGGAAAATTCAAAATGGCGCCCGACACTCTCTTTAACACGGCATTTCATTATGTAAACTTTTATACATTGGTTTCAAAAATTAAATTCTATAAGTTTTTTTTGTTAACTACCGGTTGGTACAATTTACCGCCCCATCCCTTTATATTTTTTTCTTTTTGTCTTTTTTAGTGGATTATTTCCAATTAATTATCCAAATAAGTGACTAGCTTTAAAACAAAATTTAATAGTAAATTATTTGTTTACAGATAAACTGAATTTTCTAATATGGCCCAAAGTCCAAAAAAAAGTCTTTTTGAAGATGATGAGTTGAAAGCCATTTGCAAAGTCTGTCAAATTAAAATATCGCGAGGAATAAAACCATCTAACATGACCACAACCAACATGTTAAAACATTTAACTATGAAGCATCCAAATAAATTGGAGGAGCAAAATAAAAAAGAAAAGGAACAAAAATTACCAACTAGTCACTCAGAGCAGTTTTATTAGTGAGGGTCGAAATCGCAGTGTCTTTTTTTTTTTTTTTTTTTTTTTTTTGCCTACGTCACCATCTAGGTGTCACCATTTTTTTTAACCCTCCTTAACTTCAAAGAGTAAATACAATATATACAACTAAAAAAATAATTTTTAAAAATGCTGATTCCATTCATGAAAAATTCTTTTAACTAGAAATTAAAACTTAGGTAAAGATAGCTGACTGACAGCAACAGGAGCACTGGTTAACTACTGAACCACGTGGAAAGGTGTAGGGGGGGAGGAAAAAAAGGAAATTAAATGATGATAATAAATTATGATAACCGTCTTTGAAAGGCACTAAACTCCTAAAATTTACTTCTTTAAAATTTTAGACGGCACTCCCCGGCGATTTTAAAGCACTCACTCTCTCTCTCTCTCTCTCTCTCTCTCTAAAAAAAAAAAAAAAGAGATTTAATTTTTAAGTTTGGGAAAGATATATTTATTATAACCAAATTCCTGTATGAAGACTGGATCTACTTTATTGGACGTTAATTTGTGAGATAAGTAATTTTTCAATGTTTAATATGTTTTTAAAGTTTCGATTATCAATTAAATTTTTTTAATTGCATTTATTTTTCAATTTATTTAAAAAAAAAAACAGGGTTTTAAATGTATTTTTCAAGGTAACAAGCTTCGAAAGAAGTCTAATAAAAAAAAATATCATTTAATTTTTAATTTCGACAACTCTGAGAATTTAATTAAAAAAATATTGAAATGTGACATTTTTTTATTTAACATTTCTATTAGTTCAATTAATTTTCTTTCAATAATTCATTTCACTCAACAAACTTCACCATTTTTTGTTTGTTTTTTTTTTATCTTTTCCTGTAATTTTGGTAATTATGTTTGCTCAATTTTATCTAGTATTTCATTTGTTTTTTATAGTGGTATCATTTTTATATGTGTTCCTTTGATATACCCTATTTCAAAATTAGTTTGGCTAAACTTATTCTTCACGTTAGAAACAACGTGTAAAAGCAATGAAAAAGTAAGAAAAAATAATAGGTGTTAACTACTCCTTGTGAATTATGGAGGTCTGAAGAACTGCCGTCACAAATACAACTATCAATAGCTAAACAAAAAATCGTTTTTGAAATTCCTTTAATTGTAACTTTTCGCTATACCTACCTTTTGGTATAAAACACAAAAACTTTTGATTAATGGTATTTCTCATATATGGTCGTTAACTTTGGAAAGGTTATTTTGTATCTACGGCGCCATGTCACGTGTTATATTGGTTTTTTTTTTCATCACGCACGTTCATTTATAAATTATTAAATCAAATATTTATCTTTTTTATATTTAATTAGTATATATTTTCTTTCTCTTCCGCTATATTTTTTTTATTTAATTCATTAAATCTGTTAATTATGAGGACCAAAATAATGAATCGTGTGTATTTATTCTCTAATTTTCTTGTTTTTGTTCTGTTATATAAATTCTATTTTATTTGTTTTTTCTCTGAAGGATAAATTCTATTTTCTTTGAGTTTTTTTTCTGTATTCCAATTAAGTAAAATAAATTTTCTCTAAAATAAATTTTGCTAATTTTTCCGTTTAGTTTACTATATAATAATTTTATTTAAACCAAAACACGACGGTGTAGACATAAAATATTTCTTCCAAAGTTAGGGAACATATTTGGGAACTACCGACCATAAGTATAAAACTACCTGGTATATTTCAAAACAATAAATTCCCTAGGAATCGGAATCGTACTTGGTATCGGAATCGTTAATCAATATTTTCCTGGAATCGGAATCGTATAAAAATTAGGAATCGTCCCAACACTACTTATAATTATAAATATTAATAATTATTTTTATACCTACAGACACCGGTGTTTCAAGCTTTTGCAATCATCAGTATAGGAAGTGATTTATATATTTTTATTTCTTTATTTCTTATTTATTTTTTGTAACGTTACAATAAACAAGTAATTGTTTTTTTTTTTTTTTTGAATTGGCAGGAAAATGACTCTTTGCATGCTTTTTACTGTTTCATTATTTTTATTTATTTGGATGTTTTTCAGTTCCAGCTAAAAAACGTCGGCTCTCACAAGAAGAATTGTGTTCAGCAGTTGCATATATATGCAAGGTATGCATTTTAAATGTTAGAATTTATTTTTATCAAAAAGAAATGTTTTCATAGGAAGCCTTTAGAAAGTAGAAGAAATAGTACATTTTATATATATATATATGTATATATATATAATATAAAGCTGAACGTGTGTGTGTGTGTGTGTCTGGTCACAAATAGGCTCCTATATGGTTGACTATTATAGAAAACTGATCACATATAATGATAGATGTATTGAGCCACAGGAATAGGTATGTTTGATCTGGCATAATGATTCATTAAAATTGTGGGGTCTGCATACGAGCCTGGTCCACAAAGTATGGAAATAAAAAAATTTAAAAAGTTTACAAGTGTTTCTGATATAGATGTACATAATAATACTTTGATAAGTATGTTTTAACTTAAATAGGGATGGTATAATAAAATTGTGGGGTCTGCGTTCGCGCCTGGCCTCCATAGAATGGAAATAGGCACAAACTTTAATAGTTTTCATATCTATCTGCGTAAGTATACTTTGATAATTATGTTTCAGTTTGAAGAAATATGGTATGATAAAATTATGGGATGTTCGTTCGCGCCTGACCTCCATAGAATGGAAATATGTCATAAAGTTTAACAAGGTTTTTTAATATAGATCCACAAAATATTGTGATAAGTGTTTCAGTGTGAACAGGTATGGTATAATAAATTATGGGATTTATCTATTTTATTTTTACTTTCATCATATTTTGCTTTGGTTTTGATACCCCCAAATTTACAACCCTTCCTTTTCATAACCTATCATACTTTCATAAATCAGAGTCCATTTTCTGTAGGCTGTTTTTGAACCCAGTCAACGACGGGTACTTTTGCTAGTATATATATATATATATATATATATATATATTTTTTTTTTTTTTTTTTTAAATGTTTATAAAGAAAAACAACCTTGATTACTTATCGCAATAAATATTGGGCTTTCTTTACTAAGAGAAATAATTAATGAAATGGCAGATGTAAACTGTGGGCTCAAGTTCAGTCGAGTTTACTGTCTCGCTTTAATTTATACCCTTCTATATATCACTTAAACTATGGTTTAATTAGTAAGATAGACTAGACTTAGTTATGCAAGTAGTTTAGTAGAAAGTAGACTTTGCCATCTAGTGGGTGGTGATCTCACAGAAGTGATATTGCTTGTTTTTCTCTATTTTACGCTAGCTCCATAAAAGATACCTGACTGAGCTGCAATTATTATTTCCTCCTTTTAAGACATTCAACAACTTGCTTTGTTACATCTGTAAAAAAACTTTCTTTTTTAACATTAAATGGAATTTCCATGAGCAGGATTTCTTTCCAAGGAAATTTTGATGCTAGCAAATAAATAGGAATTGTTATTTCTTAATAAAGACAACAAAATGGTTCATTTCTTTTTTGCAAATAATTTGAATATTTTTGAAAAAATTTTGTTCATCTTTTCTGCAGCCACATTCAGCAAAGCGTCGACTCCTTCTTGAAAAATGTGTGGATCTTGGTGTGCCAGTGTAAGTATTATGTTTTTTCAGTTGTACAAATTTAGTACATGTGCATCACTGATCTTTTTGACTAATGTAATGCATATAAGTACATCCGGATCTTTCCTCCTGCAATATTGTGATTGACTGATTAAGCCATAAATACCGGCTGGTAGAGAAATTTGGGAGAGACGTTGAAAGGTACCCGAGCCTCACTCTAAGCTCTCCTGCTTCAACTACGATACTCGTCCATACTGCGACACACCAGAATTATTACTCAACTGAAACAAGACCACTTAACTATTTCAAACGAGATATATATATATATATATATGATGATTGCAACGTCTTGTCAGACGAGTGCCACTCCCTCAGACATTTAAAATCCATGAGCCCAAATGCCTGCGGGAGTATCTATACAAAGATGATGTTACAGAGTCTTAGCTTTGTACGACAGCTAAGTCTCTCTCTCGGTTGAAAATGTTGAGATCCAGCAACAAGCAAGAGCAAGATAGCCAGCAACAAAATAAACTGCAGACCAGCTTAATGCGGGTACTGGTCTCCCGCTTTGTTTTTTAAATCAGAGATTTGCTTCTCCTAGAAAGGTTGCCTTCACCACGGCTTATATATATATATATACACACACCTTTCCCGGGATTATATCAGTGGCAACAAACTCACAAGTTATATCACTGTCAGTAATATATATGCTAACTAAAGTACCTGTCTTTACTGAGTTTTTTCAAGTTTTTGTTTCTATGTACTAACAAATCATCGTTTATCAATTTCCCAAAGGCCACTCAAGGATAAGGGTTGATTTTCTTTAGTTTTATAGCCTAAGTGTTCGATAATAGGCCAGGAGACCAAGGTTTAATCCTCAATCAGACACCCCCTTGCGTAACACTTAGCATTTTAAAAGGTGCTTGTCTGAAATAAGAACAAAAATGGAAATATTCCATTCCAATTAAAACCATCATTGTCACGTCGAAATCAATAAAATATCCAAAAATTATGAAAAATAATGAGATGAAAATTAATAATAGAATAGTTTTTGAAAAGCTTTTAAATTATAAGATAAAAAACTATTCCAAACTGGATTACTTCCCTTGTTTATGTTATTAATACAGGGTGTCCCAAAAAAAAAAAACTGGCCCCAGCTCTAATTAGCCTCCGTTTCTTAGTGTTTTGTCTGAATGAAATTAAACTTAGGTCATAACTAGCTTATTATATTCAAAATATCACATCAAACCACTAGGGTCTTTGGCCTTTTTTTTCTCCGTTGACTGCAGAATGCTCGGAAAAACAATTGAATGCCCTCTGTTTTTTTTTTGGTCACCCTGTAATGGTGGATCCATGGATCATGAAATTATATGTTTTATGTAATAATGCAATTATTTATTATTTAACTTAAATATTAATATTTGATTATTATTTAACTAATTGCGACTTGACAACTAAGTAGATTGCTTTTAGTTGAAATTGGCACAAAAATTCGTTTTTAATGGAAATTCAATTTTATGACTTTTCATTTTTTATCTTATTACGAACATGCACCTTATAAGAGTAAGTGGGGTTAATATTTTTCATCCATGTTTTTTTTATTTTATTATCATGATTGATTATTATATATTTACTATTTTATTATTATTATCATGATTGATCGATATTGGATAAGAAATGATTGGAATGCTGTACCAAAAAGCTGTGTCTTAAAGTATTGAAACTAAAGATGGACATTTTATCCACAAGGTCATTGATGTAACAAAACTGTGTCTTTTAACCTATTTAAATGAGTTTTGGGTAGGAGTATTTTACTTCTTCACATAGATTTAAAATAGTTCAATTGTGTAAAATAAACATAAAAAAATAAAAGTATATTTCTAAACATCAAATATTTTTATCCATTTTTAATAAAGAAAAAAAAATTATTTTTCAAAGTAAACAGTATATTAAATATCTACGGTGATTTGATGTGGTCATTCAGCTAAAAACGTGGTTATAGAAATTTATGTGCGTAAATTACGTCTCCTTAAGTGTACTTCAATTTTGCTGAAATATATGCATACATCACAGTTTACCATGTTTTGGATTTGGTCCTCGCTGTGTGCCACCAAGACTGTGTCATCTGCAAAATAGCAGTTCTGTTATCAGCTCGTTTTGAGTCTTTGTTCTCAGTCGTGCCAAGTTGAACAGTTTGCCATCAAATCTTGAACAAATAAAGACACCTTCATTCGTGTGTTGATGGAGCTTTATTAGTACTGTGGTTAAGAAAAGGATAAAAAAGCATTGGTGCAAATAGTCATCCTTTGCTTTGTTCCGTGATTCACCTCTGTCTGATCACTCTCTTGCTTACCCACTGATACTCTGTCTCTTGTGCCTTCAGGAAACTGTTTAACAATTTTAATAAAGTAATCTGGGCATCCAAATGTTTTAATGATGATATAAGAATATTCACTCCTCAACTAATTATCCAGTTATTATGAATTTTGGAATACAGATGATAGGCATAAGGGGTTCAAATGTGAGCTGTTTTTAGTTTTATGCGAAAATGAGTAAACAAGGGGTTGACAGCTTTGTGAATGTTCAGATGCCTTTGATTTTTGTGAAATTTTTATAACTAGTATAAGACATTGATTAATAAATATTCCCCAAATTTCAGTATTTTAAGCTTTTTTTTTTTTTTTTTTTTTTAAGTTTAATTTAGGCACAGCCTCTCATTTAAAAATTCAAATATTTCAGATTTGCATTGAATTAGACATTAGGCACTAATTAAGCATGATACTCTGAATTTCAATTTCTTATGATTCCTTAAGCTTAAGCCTTAAATTTTAGGCTTTTTCTAGAATCAAAATCATGTAATGGATTTTGATCAAAATTGGAAAAAGGATTCTAGACATAAGGTTTAGTAGCATTATATGTTGATATCGATCTTCGTAAGGTGGCATAAAAGTGGTGCAAAACTAGAATAAATTTTACCCATCCTGGGACGAGCATGTATATAAAGAAAAAAAAATGTCTTTTTTACATTTTCTTTTAACAAAAATTCTCTCTGGTGCTTCTGTTGAACAAACAAAATTCAAAAATCAAAATATTGAGTTTTTCAAGTAAAACAAAAAGTATCTACATAATTGTCATCACGCAAATAGTAACATATCCAAAAGTTACAAAAAATAAGGCAGAAAAATAATTATTAATGAAAAACAATTTTCGATAAAGTTTATATGAGGAACAAATTTTCTCCAACATTTTGAATTATGTTCATCACATGACGTAAGCAACAGAACTTAATTATCTCCCCTGCCAACTTATCTCTCTTTGTTTTTAGTAAGCGAGCGTATTATAGTGATTTTGCTTCATTCACAAATTTCTTTTTTCATCAATAATTATTTTTCTACCTTATTGTTTTTCGCAATTTTTGGATATGCTACTATTTGCCGCATGACAATTACATAGGTACCATTTGTCTTGCTTAAAATTCAATATTTTGATTTGTTCATTCAATATAGCAGCACAACTTCTCTTTAATGTAAGAAAAATTTCATGTAATTGAACTATCTTCCTTAATTTTTTCTTCTCTAATTCCAATCTATTCATTATGCCATTTTTCTTTTCAAACAGTGGACCACTTTTAGGAGCGTTGAAAAATGAAGAATCTGTTACCTTAGATGACGGCACTGTGGTACGTATGACTACTTATTTTAGTCATGATTTTCACAGAAATAACTAAAACTACTTATACCTATCCGGTGTTACCCAGAAATTTTTTTGCTTTTCTGTTTGTTTTTTTGTTTTTGTTTTTTTATTTCTTGTTTTTTTTTTTTAAACTACACTTGTATTGTCATCGGATGTCTATACATTTCATGAAAACATAACTGATTTGACTTTGGCAGCATTTACACAGGATGGGTAGAACATTCTCCTCTAATAGAACACACAGTGTCTTAGATGAACACAGACCATGTACAACAGTCTGCAGCAACCAAGATAGTTATGAGTAGCTAGTCCCGAGACCAGCTTCAAGCATTGTAGGCCTGTGGATAGTGTGTAACTATGTCTTCACCTGGTCCACCGGGCATCTCCACCAATCTTGGAGTGGTATTGGTGCTATTGCTTTATGAATGGAATCTTCTGTGTTGCGACAAACAGCGTGGCCAAATTAACAAATTCTCCTCTTTATAAACCCTTTTAAAAACGTGTACAAACTTCGATAGTCAGCTAAACTCCTTTTAACATTCAAAATTCTTAGTTATGTTCGTTTTATAAACAGGTTTATTGCACATAAAAAAAAGTTAAATCTAAAAATGAACCAAAAATGTTTCATATGCATGTAAATAAAAAAAATACACCAAAAAACTTTTGTCTAAATGCAAAAAACTTTCGTCTAAATACAAAAAAAAAAATAGCAGAGATAAGGAATCTGACAAAAACTTAATAACAAGCCTACAGAAGAGCTAGCAATGTCTGCAAGAGAGCAATTTCTGAGGCTAAGTTTAGCTATTCTAAAAGGATTCTTGACTCTATCTCATCTCAAAAGGTTGATTCTCGTGATTTTTGGAGAATCTATAATAGTGTCATTAGTAGAGGCAAGTTTGCTATTCCTCTTTTTAATGGTCTCCAGGTCATTTCATCTTCTAAGGATAAGGCTGATCTTTTTGCTAATCTTTTTGCTGACAATTATTCTATCGATGATTCTGGTGCTGTTCTTCTGGATTTTCTTTTGAAAACTGATCAGACTCTTGATTATATAATTATCACTTCAAAGATTGTTGCTAGAATTCTTACTAGTCTTGACCAATCTAAGGCTTCTGATCCTGATTTGATTCCTGTTGTTCTCAAATGTTGTGCTCCTAAACTTTCTTCTATCTTCTTGAAATTATTCAATCTCTGTTTGTCTCAGTCCTGTTTCCCTTCTTGTTGGAAGAAGTCCTCTATCTTTCAAAATGCTGGTGATCAGTCTTCTCTCTGTTATTAGCAAAGGTTTTGAGAGTTTGATCAACAGCAGACTTGTTCATTTTCTGGAAAGTCTGTCTTTAGTTATGTTCAGTATGGTTTTCGTTCAACAGCTGATCTGTTAACTGTTGTAATAGAACGGATTTGTCTGTTTATAGATAATTCAGACGAGAGTAGCGTCATTGCGCTTGACATTTCAAAGGCACTTGAAGTGTAGCATTCTGCTCTTCTACGTAAACTATATTATTTGTGAGGTTCTTGACATTGTTAGGTCTTTTCTGATCACAGCTTGAAAGTAACTCTTGATGAAGTATCTTCATTTTCTTTTCCTATCAATGCCGGTATTCCTTAGGGTTCTATTCTAGGTTCAAAACTGTTTCTTTGCTATATAAATGATCTTCCAGAGAATATCATTCAGAAAATCAACATTTATGCTAATGACACCACGCTATATTCTGCTATTGTTTTCTCTGATCAGTTGAAATATGCAGTTGATCTATAAATTAATTTGGATTCTATTATGGATTGAGGTAAGAAATGACTTGTTTCATTTAATCCTGTTAAGATCCAGCTATTGTCTTTCAATTGCAGGTGTGTCCCTTTTCTTGAGATTTTTATGGATTACTCTGCCTTCGATGAGAAATTGACTCTAAAAATTCTTCTCCTCAGAACTATTTTTGAGTCCATATATTAAATCCGTTGCTTTTTCTGCTTCTTGTAAAATCAATTCTCTTTATCGCTCTAAACACTTTCTCACACCAGAGGCTATTCTCTATCTCTAAAAATTTACTATCAGACCATGTATGGAGTACTGTTGTCATATTTGGGTTGGTGAATCTGTGTCCCAGTTGAAGGTTCTTGATAAATTGCAGAAACTTCTCTCTCACAGATGTGATGTTGCTAGTCTCAGTCTTTTCTACAAATACTATTATGGCATGTGTTCTTCAGAAGTGTCTAAACTACTCCCTGCTTCCTTTGTTCTAGCTCGTTTAACTCATTGGTTTAGTGGTCTTCATCAATTTGCTGTTTTAATATCTCATTGTAATATAACTTCTCATTCCAGTAGCTTCTGTCCAAGAACTGCAAAGTTGTGGAACTCTCTTCCTGCTCCCTGTTTTCCTTCTACCTATAACTTTGATCTTTTCAAGACTAAGGTCAATAGGCATCTCTTGTCTTTGCGATAATCAGCTTTTATTCTTGTTAGCTTCTTACATAAAGTGGTATCACGTCTTTTTTGGAGTGATTTCCATTAAAAGTTAAATTAAATTAAAAATTAAATTTTTATAAAACTATAAAGTATTTCGTAATGTCTCATTCTAACTTCTATTAAACGTAAATAGCTTTCAAAACAATCCATGAAGATTTGCTAAAATGTTTTAAAAAGTTAAAATGTCTTTTGATTCAACAGTTTAAAATGCTTTACAATTCCAATTCATTCTTTTTTCAACTATTAACAAAAGATAACATGGCTGAATTGTTTATGAAGCAACTGCAATGCATTGTGGTATATTTAATTTTGTAATGCTATGGTATACTATTACATTTTTAATTTCTATAATCTATATATATATAAATCCGTATTCCTGTCTGTTTGTTTACTATTTGATTAATATATACAAAAAGTTCCTTACTTTACTCTTTCATTTATTTCTATATATAGTCTGATTTTTGCAAAATATACAATTAAGAGATCACATCCTTTGCATATTACATTAAGAAAAATCGAGTTTACTAAATAACGGTATCTTAGTTAATGTTTCTAGCAAGAGAATTGTTTTAAGTGTTCTATTTAAAATTGTTATTTAATAAACTTTAAACAACAATTATGTTGATAATATATTTAATTTATTTGGAATTATTATTTCAAACTTCAACCTTTTTTAAAAATTTGTCTAGAGTTATTTGCCTTCAGAAACTTTTAAACATAAAAAACAAATTCCCGCCAAATAAAATAATTTGGTAATCCTAATAAGTTTCTAGCCTAAAAAAATAATTCCGTGTAAATAGAAAAATGTTTGGCTTTTATTGTTTTTTATAAATATTCAAACAAAAAAAAAAAAAAACCACTTACGAATAAACTCCAAAGATTTCATTTGTTTGTTTTTATTATTCTTTAAACGGCTACACAGAATCAGTAAATTTTTATGACGTGACCCAGCGTCATTTAACACCTACAAAAAATTAAGATCTACTGCCCCCGCCTCTAAATTTTATAATTTACCCATTTTTTTCATGTTAATCTCATCGATTACAAACTTTCTGATTTAAAAAAACTGGTAAATTATTACGATGTGACCCAGCATCATTTAACCCTTAAAAAAAGATGATCTACTTTTCTAGGGGGACCTAATACGTTTAAACAGCCTTTATAAATAATATGGATAAAGAAATTTTGAAGAGATCACTTTTCTATATAAATTTAACGTAAAATGAGCGCCCACTTTTTGGCCACTAAGCATTCAATGAGGCATGTCACCTTAAGCATTTTTTCAAGTTTGACAATTGAGGGGGTGGGCCAAAACATGACAAATACAATTTGTTTTTTTGTTTTTTTGGTGGAGGGTGGGAATTACATTTGAAACATAAAAGAACAATAAATTTAATTAATTTTTATGAGACCATTTTGTACTTTCACCTAACAATTTTATAAATAAAACAAACCCCAAAATATGACAAATTAAATATTGGGGGGGGGGATTACCTTAGAAACATAAAATAACAAAAAATTTTATTCAATTGCTTTTGGAATTAACTTTTGGTAGTCCCTTTTTTTTTTTTTTTTTTTTTCTCCATAGGGCTTAAGCAACGCTGGGTCACGTCGTAAAAATTTACTACAGAAACTTAAGTTTGAATTCGAAGCACACACTTTCAGAAGCAAAAAGGCTCCCCCTCCTCAAAAAAAAAAAAAAAAAAAAAACAAATCCAAAAATCCCTGCCTCAAAAAAAAAAAAAAAGCAAATCGAAAATTTCTTTCATTCACAAACAAAAAAGGCAGTAAAAAAAGTGCCTTTACAAAAAAAAAAAAAGCTAAAGGCAATTCATGCATGCGTTAATGTTTATAAACGTTATTTTTTGGAGGGTCATTAAATCCAGGTCGTCTTAGAACAGTGCGCAAAATAGATTCCAAATTATCATTTCCCTTCATTCGCATTTCAGGTTCGAGCCTGCCCTTTTTTTTTTTTTTTTTTTTGCTCGGGTACTCGCTGCTATTTTTTATTGAAACAAAAGTTGTTTTGATTTATGGTGGGGGGGGGGGGGGTCTTTCCAGCACACGGGCAACAAAAAGTGCTCAATGTCCGGAGAATAGTTTCTTCTCTTTGTATCACCTGACAAAATATCTGGTGAAGTTGGTATCACGTAGTTCTTTTTGGGGGCGATTACATTTGCATGTTTTTATCCGCTCTTTTATTTTTGAAATTGTTGTGAGGGTATCGACGTCGCCCATGATGAAAATGATTAGTATAAAAGGTATGTTTCAAACATGTCAACCCAGGCAACGCCGGGTACCCATGCTAGTTATAATTCAATGTGAAATCGTCAGAGTTATGTTACACAAGAAATACGCACACACTCCTGAATTTGTTTAATAATTTTGTTAATAGAAATCTAGCTTTTTTTTTTCTTTAATAAACATTAATGAAATCTGTTAAGCAGTAACTATTTCATAATATTAAATATTTTAAGTTCATATTTTAAGATATTTAAATGGAATTGAGGTTGTTTTAAATCATCAAAATTAATAAATTAAATTAAAAACTTGTATATTTTAACCAGGTTTTAACTAATTTCTAAATTTAATTTGGTTACTAGTTTTATCTAGCTAAAAAAAAAAAAAGAGAGAGAGAATGACTGACTGCTTTACAAAGAAACAGAAATTAATTTTGCTGACTTTAATTCTGTAATCAAATTATTTTGCGGAAAAGAAATTTTTAAAAAGTTTTAGTACTTGACATTAATTGCTTAATATAAAAGAATGTGTAATTACTATATATGGTAACCTTAATGTTTAAAAATATACTTATTTTTGCAGAAGTTAAGTGAAATAACTAATTATATAACTACTTCCCTTTTAATATTTAAGAATATTCGCTGAGTAAGGGAACATATATCCATTTTGAGAATTATGTGAGTATGACAAAGTAGTTTTAGAAAAAGAATCTACCACAAAATATGACAATAATACGCAGTGAAAGAAAAAAATTTTTTTAATTAGGCCAGTTCAAAACAAATATGTCAGACAAATAGCAAGATATTATTATTAATATCATTATTGAGTTGTGATAAGTAAACTGATTACAAATACAGCGTGACTGTGTGTCACTCTCATAATATAAAAACACACACACACACACACCCTAAAGGCATCATCTGAGAATAAACATGAACAATGATGTATAATTTGGAAACTTCCTTTTATTAATGTTTGAAAAAAAAAAACGTTTTTAGATATTTATTTTTGCTGAAATAAAAGGAAATAACTCATTGCGTATAATATATAACAATATTCACTTAGTAAAGGAAAATATATACAACATAATCACGTTGACAGACCAGTTCACATTAGATCACCAAAGTTAAGCAACATTGAGCCTGGTCAATACCAAATGGATAACCATTTGGGAATACCAAGTGCTGTATGTAGGAGGACGTCATCTCCTCTGACAGGGGATATGCATGCGACTAAAGATTGCTTGTTCCTGCTTTGAAGCAAGCTGATTCATCCACCTAAAGTTCGTGTTGATACGGTAAGGAAAACTATATCTATTTTGAGAATTGTTTGAGCCCAAACAATTACTTTTAGAGAAAAACTGAGTTAAAATATATTCATGCCATTAACATAGCGGAAGAATTTTTTAAAAATAGACTTGTTCGAATCAAGTATCACTATGTCAGACAGATTGCTATTTGAGCCTGACTTTGAAAATCTGACGCGATAATTTTATATGTTGTTAAATATATTTTGTATACTTCTTATTTTCATTGTGTAGGTTACACCTGACCAGGTTCTCAGCACAGCCGAAACACCATATCCTATAATTAGTAAGTTGTTTACCTTTCAGTTTCTTATTTATTTATTACACTTATTTTTTTTTTATAAAATAGTTTATGGGTAATTTCTATTTCACTGAAACAAGATTGAAAACAGATAAAGTATGATTACATAAAAAGTAAAATTTTCACTTTGACGAGGTTAGAGAGAGGTGGGTTAGAAAACAGGAAGTGAGGATAATGAGATGAGGTGGGGAGCAAGTTAGGAAATAGATGTGTTTTGGCTTTCAATCTCCTCCTGTGAGAAACAGTCAAGGAGAGGATTGATACTATACAATGCTCTACAACAACTTGCTGTATATTAATACTGTAAAGTATAAAACAAAAAAGAGATGCAAGCAGATGGTAAAAATTGTAAGAAAATAAATACCCTCAACCTCCTCATGTTAAGAACGGCTCTCAGAATAAACACTCCAACCCTGAAAGCTGTTCTTAACATGGGGAGGTTTAGGGTGTTTATACTACGCTGAGGCAGGGTCGTGAAAAAATTCCAAAATAACTTTCCATATGCTGTTGAATTTTTTTTTTTTTTTTTTTTTTTTTTTGTGTGGGGGACTTGGACTTTCACATAGATCTCACAAAGATCATGGCTAAAGATTGTCTGGTCTGCACAAAATTCTCCACTTTATTTGCAGGTATTTATCCTCAATAGAAAGGCAAAGTTGGGGAAAGGAATGGCACAAAAGCAACATTGTCACTTCAACTCTTTGTTTGTCACACACACAGAGGACAATAAATTTTAATGCCAACTGCAACACCATTGTTGACCAAGTATCTCTAATACACTGTCACTACCCCTACCATGGCAAGAAAGGGTTGAACTTTAGGAGGGTGCAGTTTCTGCTATGTAGAATGAAACATAAATAACTCTATACTTGCAGTTACTGCAATCAACACGAGACAGTTACGACTATTACTACTACTAATACTATTATTACTGAGAAATATAGAGACAATGGATGCCAAGAATGGTCATCTGTTTACAGTCTGCAGACATAACTACACAATTTTATTTATATTTATTTTTAGTTTGATTTATTTTTTTTATTATTTAACAGAACATTTTTAACATTTTATTTTATTTTTAACATTTTATTATTTAACAGAAGATGTATCCAGTGTTGCTCGGTATTAAATGTAACGTTAAGTTCCTTAAAAAAAATGAAAAAAAAAAAAAATTGAGATATGGTTATGCGAATATTATGTTTTTTCTTGTAAGTAAAAAAAATAGTACTCAAATTGAGATTGAAAGCAAAACCTAGACAATGAGTTAAATGCTATAACCATTAGGCCAGCTTGACACGATCATTATAAAACAGTTTTAAAACCTACATATTCTTAACATAATGTATACGATTCGCATGTACAGTCATGAAACAGCAAACTCATAAAAATCCTATGACTCCCACGTAACAATTTTTCAATTTTGACCCCTTAGTAGCCCTTTTTTCTGGATGAAAACTGATTAAAACGTTTTCCACATGGCTGAATAAAGTAGTAGCGTTTGTGTGTGTACAACTCTCCTACAGCCCAAACCACTGGACCGATCATCATCAAACCTGGCATAGTAATGGGCCCCATCTAGGGATGATGCACGCTATTTTCAAAGTCAAGATAAAATAACAATATCCACACTTCAAATGACTTGGAATAGATGCAAGGATACTTTAGTGGTTATCTCATTAGTAGGAGGTGTGAACCTGAATGGGCTTTACACTCAGATTTTTTTCTGTGAGGTTATATTAAAATAATCCACCAAGTATTCCTGACCTGGACAGGATCATCAAAAGTCAAAATCAGGTCAGTGCCAAAAGAGAAACGTGTCAGTTATTGAAAATTCCGGTTCTTTAGAATTATGCTCATTTAAAAATATCTTTATGATGGATGTACTCATCACAGAAAGATGTCATATTCTAAAAAGTATGTGATTATTGGAATATGACATCTTCGGTGCATGACAAGTACATACATCATAAATATTCTTCTGTATTTTTTTTTTTTTTAATAAGTGTAATTCTTAATAAGCACCAAAATTTTCCATGTTGTATCCAAGTGTGCTCAAACAAAACTTTTGAACAGTCACGATTAAAACTTGGTGGATAAGTCAGACATAGACTGAAGTTTTATTTGTACTGTTATTATTAACACTAACGCAAATACGGTTGAATATAAAAATATTGTAATTTGTCCAGATTTCGTATATATTATTCTAGTCATGATTTCAAAAGTAAAAAAAAAAAAGTATTTGGGTACCATCAGCTAGAATCGAAACCGAAACTAGCATTCAGAGCTGGTAACGTTACCACTGTACCAACACAACATGCATATAAACCAATTAAAAATAAACTAAAATGAATGTACAAAATGTTTAACGATTTTTTTTCGATTTTGACCAACTTTTGACCCCTTAAAAACAATTTTAACCAACTAAAGACCCATAAAAGAATGGCCTGTAAAAAATCCAATCATCTAACGCTGCTCTGCGACTTCTAGTTTCGGAGGAGATAGTTTGAAAATATGGAAACAAACACTTTATATATAAGATTATTTGCATTTCAAAAAGGATTTTGGCCCTGTCGGTGGGGCATTAGAATACGCCGACTGCCCCCCTGCAGAGAGTAAAAGTCCCTCAATGGGGGTCCTGGATATGACCTTAAACTATATCCAGTGGTGAGGCCCCAGTTTGTGGGCTTTGGGGAGTGTGGAGCCACTCTTTAATTGCCATTGCTCCCAGGCCCACTCTGACCCGGAGTGGTAGTACCTGTTAGAGTCCCAACTATGGGTTAAATAGAAACCGACGTGAAAACAACTATTATATTCTATTAAAAATATTTTTCTTCAAAATATTTGGATTCAGCATTAAATAACCCGAAAAGGGTTGATATGCAGTAAAAAAAAAAACAACCAACCAATCAAAAAGGATTTTGAATTTTATTATTTATTTCATGAATGACAGTTTTTTATTATTATTATTAGATATGACCTTAAACTATATCCATTGGTGAGGCCCCAGCTTGCGGGCTTTGGGGAGTGTAGAGCCACCCTTTAATTGCCATTGCTCCCAGGTCCTGTCTGACCTGGAGTGGTAGTACCTGTCAGGGTCCCAACTATGGGTTAAATAGAAACCAACTTGAAAACAACAAATATATTCTATTAAAAATTTTTTCTTCAAAATCTTTGGATTCAGCATTAAATAACCTAGAAAGGGTTGATATGCCGTAAAACAAAAACAACCAACCAACCATTATTAGAATCACATTCTATTTTATTGATTGTTCCAGTGCTGGAAATGACAATTTAAATAGATGTTGAGACACATATGCAAAAAATAATGAAAATAGTTTTATTTTATCATTGTTTTATTTTATTATTTTTTTTCTGTTCACAGTTTTAGAATGCCCTAGTGTTGATTATCTCGACTCTTTAGTAAACAGTAAGCAATTAAATTCCCTGCAAAAAAGTGGAGAAAAAGATTTTCCTGCTGAACTTGTCGTCCACATGACTCCAGTTGAGGTTATGGACCATCCCAAATATCAACAGTGGATTCAAAGGTAAAATAGTTTGAATACATTCTTGTTTACTTAAACAAACCTAATTGCTTTTAAGCAACTCTATATTATTTCATGTGTAGTATACAAATATTTATTTAATACTAGCGGAGGGGGCACCAAGCTTCACGTGAGCATAAAATACATTTAAATATATTTTAATTTGTCCAGATTTCATATATATATTATTATAGTCATGGTTTCAAAAGTAAAAAAAAAAAAAAAAAAAAAAAAAAAATGGGGGGGGGGGTCAACTAGAATAGAAACCAAAACTGCAGCATTCAAAGCTGATGACGTTACTACTGTACCAATATGACTTCAAAAGTAAAAAAAAAATGTATTTGGGTGCTATCAGCTAGAATTGAAACCGAAACCGAAAGTGTAGCATTCAAAGCTGGTGATGTTACCAATGTACCAACGTGATATGCATATGAATTAATTAAAAATAAACTAAGATGTATGCGCAAAATGTATAATGATTTTTTTCATTTTTGACCCCTTAAAAACCATTTTAACTAGCTAAAGACCCATAAAAGAAATGTCTGTAAAAAATCCAATCATTTGAGGCCCCTAGTGCCGCTCTGCGGCTTTTAGTTTCGGAGGAGATAGAGTTTGAGAATATGGAGACAGACAGACCGACATATAGCCTTTTATATATTAGATGTGGATGTGAGATCTGTTTTTCTAATATTTAGAAAAAGTTAAATGCTTTTTTTTTTTTTTTTTTTTTTTTTTTAACTGATTCCTGCTGGATTTTTAGAGCATAGCCCTTTGAAAATAAACAAATCTTTTAGTAAAATGAAGTTGTCTACCCCAAACCAATAATGATACTCATGTCAATTTCGACGTATGAGGTCTATCACAATAATTTATTTATAGTGGTAAAGGCTTTGTGCAGAACCAACTACACTTTTTGGTATAACTGCTAATCTCAGTCGGTGCAATGATTGCCACAAGACTAAGCAAACAGTAGACCTCAGCTTTCACATTAGTTTTCCCTTCTAGATGCATGTCTTAACAAAGACTGAGGATGCATCTCTCCCAGTAGATTAAATGTGTCTCCAGATACTAACCATGTTACATACAGAACCTAGTATTCACCCATCTGGTACTGACCAGGCTCATCATTGCTTAACTTTGATGATCTGGCAAGAACCAGTGTGTCAATCTGATTATGCCATATCCAGACCAATGACAAATGTACAAAAGAGATTTACGTATTTATTGTTTTCTCATTCAACTTAATTATGTTTCTGTTCTCTTACTTCCTCTCTTTCTCTTTATCTTTCTTTTTTTCCTGTTTCTTTCTCTCTCCTTCCTCTCTCCGTCTTGTTGCTTTGCCTCATGCCATACTTCAAATGATTCACAATCTAGGTCAGGGAAGATAGAAAACTTGGTTTCATCAAAGAATGCTTTCTTGTTCCTACTTCCTCGCATACACAATTGGGATCTTTCTCTTATAGCCATTTTTTTTTTCTTTATTTCTTATACCAAGCATATTTTTACTGTTTTAAACTTTTAGGAAAAAAAAAAATTCTGCCAAAAATCTTATTTTAACAAATTTAACAGCAAATATTAAGTAAAACATATCCATCACTAACGCCCGCATACCCTCCCAATGAGAAATGCATCTCAATTTTAGATATTTTTGCCATTGACCAGTCACATCCCTGTTAGTAAAATACTTATGGGGTAATGTTATACCAATGGTTTCCTGCCTTACCGCTTCAATGATATTCCAACTTTGCTTTCAAATTGTATATTTTCACCATCTAGTTTTTCTTTTTTTTTTTTTACACAGTGATCACCACTTATCAAGGCCCGGAAGCCACTCAGGGATAAGGGTTATTACAAGTACATTACGTTAGTGTGGAGATTTGATGAAGTGTTTAATTAAGGGGGCGGTTCATTAGGAATTTGTTAAAATTGGACTTGAAGACATCCAAGTTGTAGTCCGGAGGGAAGCAGGCAGACGGAAGACAATTCCACAGGCATGCAGTTCTAAGAAAGAAGCTTTGTTCATGGAATCCACGTTTTGATTTTGGCACAGAAATTTTTCACAGTGGATTCAGCTAGACGGGTGTTTTTCATGAAAGATTGGCGAGGGGGGACCAGAGATTGGAGTTCAGACGAGCACCTGCCATGGAAATAACAATAAAACAAGGATATGCTCACAAGTTCTCTTCTGTGGGAGAGAGGTTGCAGGGTAGAGAAAAGGGCATCCCCCACTAAGCCACGAAGTCTATTTTGTACTGTATTAAAGAACTGGTGTGTTCTTTCATTGGTCTTTAATTTGAATTAAAGACCAATAGCTAGCTATAGATCATAGTGAGAAGAGCTGTCATATTGGAAGGTATATTTATAAAGACCCGATTAAAATCTATAGTTAAAAATTTTTAACCAAAACCCAAAGAAACAAACATACGGGGTGTCCCAATAAAATGTATACACTCTTTAAATGACCATAAAACCAACATTTATTATAAGAAAAGTTTCATATATCAAAATATTGTGAACAAATATAGAAACCAGTTAATTATCGAAAATGTTCAAATTATTGGCCATGAACAGTTGACAACGCTCACTGATTGAATTGAAAACGTTCCTAATCAGTTCAATTGGTATGTTGACACATCTTCTTTCAATGATTGCTTTCAACTCATTCATTGTAGCTCATTTTGTGGTGTGAATCCTGTGTTTAACATGCCCCCCACATTGTCCCCCAAAAAAGAGAAAAATCCATAGAAAAGGGCTCAAATCTTATGAGTGTGGGCAGTACTTGATACTTCTTCTTCATCATACTTATCTGTTTCGCAGGTGACGTATTAAGATATGCTCTTACGTCATGATGATAGTGGGGAAGTGCTCCATCCTGCTGGAAGTGCCATTCTTTATTCCTAAACATCTCTTGGGAACGTGGCATAGCATATTCATGTAGCAAATTGAGATAATTTAAAGAATGTATACATCCTTTTATTAGGACACCCTATATATATATATATATATATATATATATATATATATGACTACTTCATTTAATCACATTAATATACGAAGATATAATTTTATGCATAAATTTTTAGTATTTACTTCAACAGTGCTCAGTACCTAGGTAGAGCTAGGTAGTAATTTATGAAAATGTATATGGCAATTAAGCTACACAAAATATTCTGCGTTTCATTCTTGTAAAAATTCGTTAGGCAAGCGGAATATTCTGTGTAGCTTAATTGCCATATATATTTTCATAACTTCCTATATATATATATATATATATATATATATATATACTTCCGAGGTTATAAAATACACTTAAATATATTTAGTTCATGCAGATTTCATATTTCTTATTACAGAGCAAATTCTCTATTGAATATTATATTGTACCTAATATATAGTACAGATTTCAAAAGTTAAAAAAAAACCTACTTGAATACCATCATCTAGAATTGAAACTGAAACATTTTGCGCTCCATCCACGTTCCCTACTGATGTAGATATCAAGAAAAATTTAATTTTAAATGACTTGAAGAAATGGATTGGATTCAGGCATGCGCATAAAATAAAATAAATATTTCAGCAAATTGAAATGAACATTTTGCATTCCAACTTACCGATATGTCTCCGTGCATTATTCATCCAAACAAAGATTTTACTCGTTATAAACCATCCTTCGTGTATGATTACTATTCCCTGTTCATTTCAGTTACATGACCAATATTTTAAGAGTGTATCGGTTAAATATTTTCATACAGATACACACATGCATCTACTGTCTTATATTGTTATCCTATATGTTATATGTTGTTATATGTATATTTACTGATGAGTTACTATTTATCGAGAGGAAAGGCCACCCAAGGATAAGGGCTAATGGGATGAAATGATTGTCAGTTGAAAGGTGAAGAATCTCCTAAGAGGAAGATTAAAAGAATGAACTTTGATTACTTGTGGGGATAGTTTATAACAATGATCTGTTGACATTATATTGAAGACGATCATGTTGCAATCTGTAGGAAAGCAGTCCCATTGTAATGTGTTTAAAAAAAAAAGCCTTTGCAAAGAAATTTTGCTCATGGAAATTTCACCTGAGATTAGGTACACAGAAAAAGAAAAAAAAGGTCTTTGTGTATGACGTTTTACAAAGGGAACTAGAGATTGGAGATGAGTCCAGCATTATCCATGGAAGTAACGATAAAATAGAGAGACTAGTGACGTCTCTTCTGTGAGAAAGAAGCTGTAAAAAAAAATGACAGATCATTCTCCACTAGATTGTGAAGTCTATTTTGGACTCTGTCTGAGCAACAAAGATTGTTCTGAGCTGTGTCTCTCCAGATGCAGCAACAGTACTCCATCTTAGGGCATATTTAATTCTTATGTAGAGGATTGTATGCTGAAAGAAAAAATAGAAATTCGTTGGTACACAGGTCGATGACGGAGTTAGATTAAAAAATAAATGGAATAGATACTTAAGTAGACTTTTCTGCATTTACTTGGGCTGAAATCTGCTCTGTCCTTGATTAAAGGACATCCTTCTTGACTGGTGCAATGTTCCCATCGGTGGAAAATATTTAAAATACTATCTATAAAGCTATGTTACTAACTAGCACTAAAAATTCCAAAACTTTGTAGCAAATAAATGGCAAACTCTGTGGATACTTGTACAAGCATTTTTAGTCATTCTTTTATTTCTATATAATAAAATAGACATGATTATTCCATCTAGAAAAAGCATTGCCGCTTTGCAAATGCAAACGCCACATATAAATTCGATATGGGTAGATTGCTAGCCAATATCTGATGTACATTTTGCACATAGTATGTTGCTTTCATTCATTATCATAAATTCTTATAATAATTTCTTGGAGAGTCACATTTAAAACAAGTCATACTTACCGGTGGTAGCATGGTTGAATATTTACTTACTAATTATTTTCTCACTCTCCCCAGTTACACTAGGAACTTTTTTAGAATTATCACAGTTTTTTACACCACACTCTCTGTGTTTACTTTTTATTCCAATATATTTAACATTAGTCCTTTAGTCCACAATGCTTATAATAAGGACCCTTCCCTTTACAAGTTCTGGTCAGTTCAGATACATTTATCAGATTAAGGGAATATCAGAATAAGGGAATTTTAAATGCTTAAAATCACCTATCATGAACTAAACAAAATGGCATCATCTAATTTGGATAATTTAAACCTAACAAGATCGACTTTTTTCAAAATAAATTTAAACTTCACTTAAGATTAGTTTACATTTACAGTTAAAAAGAAGATTCCAGATTAAATTTTGAAACAGATTAAAAAGGAAGGAGGTGCTTCTACAAAACTTCAACCCAACCAGATCTACTTTTATAAAACTGACCCCACGAAATAAACAAAAAAAAACTTTGCAGTGTCGTTTCCAAATAGTTTCATCAAACAAAAAGTTCTTCTAACCTTTCCTACTTTTAATTTGATTTTTTTTTCACATATAAATCTATAAGTTAAAATAACGTAGATACAAATTTAGTCATGTAACGTCTTTTATTTACACACTGCGTGATTTAAATAGTAATGCCCATCAACCATAAAATATTTTAGATATTTCAAGATTTCAAGGTAGTTCTATTAAAATAGTCATATTTCAGAAAGCAAAGCACTTTAAGTCCTCAAAATACCACCATTTTGTTTGGAAATGATATCCTTTCTCATGCTTTAATAAATAGTGTCCTGAATTGATAACTTAGCACCGGACTTACTACCTAGATATAAAGAAGTACCCGTTCCCCCCTCCTTTTTTTTTTTTTTTTTTTTAATGGAGAGTAGGTAATACAGTGGATGTGTTATCGGCAGCTCCAGTAACTCTTGCTTCTCCTTTTTTGTCCCTCAGTCCTACTTCAATGAGTGATTTTTCTGACAAAGGGTGAAGAAAAAGCTGCTTAAAGGTCGGTAGTACTTGGTGAACAGTAGTCTGAGATGTCGGAAATTTTTCTGTCTCTATGTCTGTCCTTGTGGCCATGTCACTAGTAAGGGTGCTGGAAGTAAACGTTTTGTCTGGGCTGACGTTATCCGCCTGATAGTCAGGGACCCGAACCTTGGATTAACCACTAAGGATGCTGTCCTATCAGCAGGCGCAAAGTACTGGGACTGCTGTATTGCCATTTGGTGAGTGGATCTGGACCATGCAGTAGTCTCTGGTGGGCCTCTCGATGCCATACTAGTGGGTAATTGTTACGGTTTTACCTTTTCGTGTGCTACAAAAAAACAAAAAAAAAATTTTCCTGTCTTTTTCTCTCTTACTTCCCTCTCTGTACTGCTCTAACCAAATATGCCGACCTGTTCCATAAATCCCTAAACCTCAACATGAAACATCTCCAGAAAAAAAAATCGAATAAACCTAGAACCCCATCTTCCAACGTAGACCAGGTCTCCTTCTCCAACATCAGGGGGTCTACGTTCCAACCTTCCAGAGGTTGAAACCCAATTACAGGAGCCGAAACCGAACATATTATTTCTAAGCGAAACTGGAATAGGGCCGACCACTTCCCTAGATGAGTTCATAATTAACGGATACTCTAATTTAACAGCTAAATCTGACCCCCAAGATCGCCATGGACATGGAATATGTGCCTACATTAAAGATGGCTTCCCGTGTGACAGGGATATTTCTAGAGAAGATCCTAACTTACCCTAAATGTGCTTCCGGGTTGCACTTGCTAACACCACTGCATTTATATTTGCCCTCTATCGGCCCCACAACAGCGGAGTTACTATCCTTAAGAGCATATCTGAGAAAATAGACCACATCTTGTCTGGACATCCCTCGGCTAACATCCACATCTGTGGTGACTTCAACGTCCATAACATGGAATGGCTGACCCATTCAAATAAGACAGACGATGAGGGGAGGTTTTGTCATGATTTTGCCATTGCTTATGACCTCACTCAGATTGTTCGTGAACCCACCTGTGTGCCCGATACACCCGGTCAATATGCAAGCCTCCTTGACCTTTTTCTCTCAACTTCCCTGAGCTATGTTCATGTTCCGTTCATTCTCCTCTAGGATCCTCCGACCACTCCGTTGTATCAGTTAAGATAAAAATGAAATGTAATAAGTCCCCAGACGTACCCCTCCACCGTACTGTATACCGATACTCTATGGCTGACTGGGATAACTTCCGTACATTCATATCTGATTTACCTCTGCACTCCATGTTTAAAAAGGAAGTGTCCTCTATAGTATCAGATCTGATCGAATGGTTAATTGTAGGCATAGACCAATTCATACCATCTAAAAAATTCCAACAAAAACCTAACAGCCAGCCTTGGTTCTCCCCAGAATGTGATGCTGCTATCGCGCACAGAAATCACTTTTTCCATAGCTACCAACGTAATAGATGCACTGAGACTAAAGCTGCTTTTAGGACTGCCAACAACCACTGTAAAAGAGTAATAAAAAATGCAAGAGAGCTGTTAAATCCAAGGTAGCTGATCAGCGGCTTGGTTCGCACCAATTTTGGCAAATAACAAATAGGATCCTGAACAGAAGTGTGCGTTCTTCCCAACCATTATCAATGGACCAGAGTCAGACAAGGCCAAACTATTTGCAAAGAACTTTACAGCTAATTCTACCCTATGTGACGAAGGCCATCAACTCCCCATATTTCCTCCTATAACACAGAACACGCTAGGTAACATACAAATAACCGTGCATGAGGTCGCCAAGCTAATCAAGAACCTTGATTCCAGTAAAGCAACTGGCCCTGACGGCATCCCAATTATAGTGTTAAAAAAGCTTCAACCAGAACTTGCTCCCATACTTACGAAACTATTTAAGCGCTGCCTTAAGGAGAAGTGCTTTCCGACTCCCTGGAAGACCTCATCAGTTTGTCCTGTATTTAAGAATTCAGGTGATAAGTCATCTCCCTCTCAGTACAGACCAATAAGTCTCCTGTGTGTTATGAGTAAGTTGCTGGAATCCATATTAAATAGAGAAATAGTCAACCACCTCAGCAAAAATAACCTTCTTAGTGACACACAATATGGTTTCCGCTCTGCAAGATCTACCACAGATGTGCTAACGGTTATATCTCACAGGATTAGTGAATCTCTTGACAAAGGCTTCCTTTCTAGGGCAATTGCTCTTGACATATCAAAAGCCTTCGACAAGGTATGGCATAAGGGCCTACTTCACAAGATTTCCAGCTACGGTATAACTGGAAATATGTTCTCAATCATTAAATCATTTCTCTCCGATAGGCTCATAAGAGTAGTGGTCGATGGGCAAAAATCAGAGGCCTGCAGTATTAATGCTGGAGTCCCTCAGGGGTCAATCCTGAGCCCAACTCTCTTCCTGATCTACATCAATGACCTCCCTAAACACATACTTAAATCATTCGGTGACATCTATGCTGATGACACGACCATCTACGGCAACACATCAAAGACTGTAAATGAGAAAGTTCTCTCTGATTCTCTCTCCTCTGATCTCGAGCACGTGGTTCAGTGTTGGAAGACGTGGCTGGTTACCTTTAATGCATCTAAAACCAAACTCCTATCCTTACACCATCAACGCTCTGATCCCCATCTGGCATCAATTG
Organism: Euprymna scolopes; assembly: GCF_053919585.1. NCBI lineage: Eukaryota > Metazoa > Mollusca > Cephalopoda > Sepiida > Sepiolidae > Euprymna > Euprymna scolopes. The sequence goes on from NC_136500.1 coordinate 34,640,897, forward strand.
GGATGGATGGCTCTCGTCTGGGAGAGGCCCAGTGTTTTGACAAGCTTCTGGGTTTGACCTTTACTCCTAATCTGAAATGGAACACGTACATCAAGTCTGTTGCCAAGGAAAAGATGGTGGGATCCTTCTACTGCTCCAGAAGATATCTCACTACTGAGGCAATTCTCTATCTATATAAAAGCCAAGTACGTCCAAGGATGGAATACTGCTGCCATATCTGGGCAGGAGCTGCTAAAAACAGCCTATCCTGCCTTGACAGAGTACAAAATAGACTTCGTGTCTTAGTAGGGGATGCCCTTTTCTCTACCCTGCAACCTCTTTCCCACAGAAGAGACGTTGCGAGCCTATCTTTGTTTTATCGTTATTTCCATAGCAGGTGCTCGTCTGAACTCCAATCTCTGGTCCCCACTCGCCAATCTTTCACAAAAAACACCCGTCTAGCTGAATCCACTGTGAAAAATTTCCCCCACTCTTTATCTGTGCCTAAATCAAAACGTGGATTCCATGAACAAAGCTTCTTTCTTAAACTGCACGCCTGTGGAACTCTGTTCCGTCTGCCTGCTTCCCACCTGACTACAACTTGAATGTCTTCAAGTCCAACGTTAACAAATTCCTAATGAACCACCCCCTTAAGTAAACACTTCATCAAATCTCCACACTAACGTAATGTAATTGCAATAACCCTTATCCCCGAGTGGCTTCCGGGCCTTGATAAGTGGTGACCACTGTGTAAAAAAAAACAAAAAAACATCTATTATATAAATGGCAAATGCATGTATGTATGTATGTATGTCCAGCTAAAACTAGAAAAATAAACAACAAACACCCACAAAGTTGGTATTTTTTTAAAAGCGACTAAGCCTTGGATAGATTATATCTAAGATTTACAAAAAGATTCATTATTTGGAGTTCAAATGGTTACAACATTTAATGTTATTGAGACGTACACATATCTTTTAATATTATTACATAGTTTGTTTTCAAGCCACCAAGTAAAGCGAAGTAACTCTGTTTTTCTTTTTTATAGTTATTTTATCCTCACGCCGGCTCAAGTTGTATATGTGTTTATATCCAGGGAGTTTTGCTCCAGACAATGCCGAGTAGCTCTACTGGTCCTAACCTATAATTGCTTAAAATTTTAATTTATCTGATTACAATTGTGTACTTAAAAAAAAAAAAAAAAAAAAAAAAAACCTTAATCAAATACAAATTTTATTGAATCGTTTAATCTTTATATTGAAACAATCAATGTTGCTGAAGAGTTGTCTCTCTTTGACCTTTATTTTCAAGTATATAGACAGTTTGGAGTTGCCTCCCTTTATCTGACTGTTAAGCGATAACGTGTATCTTAAATTGGGTAACCGAGTTATCTCCTTTTTATTGACTGTTCTTATGCAAAAGGCAACGTGTCTTTCTCTTTGTGTATAGATGTAAAAAATAAACAGACACATCTCTGTGTGCTGAGAAAATGTTAAGTGTTAATTAATTTGTTTCTTTGTCATCATTGATACCTTCCACGGTGAAGTTATTTAATGAACAAAGGTACGTTTTTCTTTTATTTACTTTGTAAGTAACAAAGGTTGTTAATTAAAGCAACACTTTATTTCTTTTTTGACGCTTGTGCATTATTCTCATGGAACAACTTTTTTGGTTTCATTTGGAAGATCGCAGAACAAGGAGAGAAAATGCAATTTCAGAACTGGGAAAAACAACTCAAGTACTGATAATGTCAACAACAGAAAATAAAGCATCAATTATTTGAACATTTATTGAATTAAAATAATATTAAGAAAAGTCTTTTTGCACAAAAATTCTGAAATAAATGAAAGTTGCTAAAATGACTTAAAATTTATAGTTTTGTACAGTCATTATTGGAATGTGTGTGACTTTTTTTGTTTTTGAGAAAACTTTTTTATAAAAGTGAATGAAGTGTCAATATTTTTTTTTTTTTTTACAAAATTTAAATTTTCGTAATAAAATAAAAAAATCTGAAATTCTCATTGCGAATAAAATATAAATAATTGTTGAAATTTATACTTTGAGCAGTCATTACTGGAAATTGCATTGTCTACACCTGTTCTGTGATCTTCAACATGAAAATAAAAAAGTTTATTCCATGTTTTTTTTGTTTGTTTTTTAATTTTTTTTTTTATTTAGTTTTCCTTCTGAAACTGAACATCTCATCTTGAACGAGTCGACCAGTGGGATTGCCAACATTGGCTTGTTCAAAATTCAAACTATGCTCAATCTTCTGAGTCCATCCATTTTTCCACTGCTGCATCATCAAAAATTGGAGTTACAAAAGGATAATGTGAATTCAACAGAAAATGGTGTAAAAACGAAAGAGGAAAGAACTAATCACATGCAATTGGCCTGCACAAATCTTAAATACCACATACGGCCACGAAAAGGATACAACAGGTTAGTTGATAAATGAATCCATTAAAAGTTGAAGTGTAACCATATCATCTTTGTGATCGTCCTATGGTAAAATAGCAAAAGACAATTACTTAATATAAATCAGTTAAGCTCTGTGTGTGTATGACACGTTTGTAATACTATGTTCGACTGAGGTTGTTGAGTGCTGGAGAAGTAGGAAAAGAACAAAAGATAAATAACAAAAAAAAAAGGAAGTAGATTTAGCAAGTAATGAAAGGACTTCTCAATAGACAATGGATATGAATTGTTTCTTAATGCAGACACCAACTCTAATAAAGCTAAAGAGTGCTTCACCTGCCCTTTAAACTGAGTTTCAAATCTTTAACTATGTAACATCCTACTACTGCTGCAGAGTTTGACGCCTTCTGTTCCCAGTTGCTAGGATTGGATGCCTTCTTGTCATGTTACTGTTTGTATTGATGGCTGCTCTCCAGGCATTACAATCATTTACCAGATGCTCTGTGATGTTTATAGCCTAGAGGTTAGCCTTGATGTTGTCCAGCCATCACTTCTTTGGCTGATAGCTGTATCTACCTCTGACATCAAAAGACAGCATTTTGTGTTGCCAAAGGTTGTCATCTATTCTCTTCATATGCCCAAACCATCTCGATTTTCCAGGATAACTTCCAAAAAGGAAATGCCAGGATGTTTTCTCAGATTGGCCATGTGCCTGTTGTCCGTATATTAGACAGAAAATGTATAATTTTGTATAAATTACTGGTAAAGACCTGAAACAATAAAACTAAAAGGCAGAGAATTATTAAAATGCAGTTTGATTAAAAATACAATTTGATGTTAGGAATCAATAAACGTGTGTATAGTGAAAATTTGATAAACAAATAAGATTTTCAAAATAGGTTGTGTAAGCTCTTAGCAATTTGATAAACGATAAAAATATACCAATCGGAATAACACAAACAATGTGAATGATGCCACAAAAGTAGGGAAACGGGACAGAAATTGTGGAATGATAAAATTGACAAACTAATTTATGCTAAATCAACTAAACATAAACAGATACAACACTCATTAAACTTGACATAATGATATGGGACGAAAAGGAGAAAGAAGCAACCTTAGTAGAAGTTAGTGTCTCCAATGATGCTGGGTTAAACAAGGCTGAGAGTGAAAAGATATCGAAATACTAAGGTTTCATGTCATGAAAAGAAACTGGAATCTTAGAAAGATCTTCATCATTCCAGTAGTTATAGGAGCAACTCGACTCCTGAAAAAGAATTTCAAAATCTACCTGGCAAATATACCCGGTGAACCAAGTGCATAAAAGATACAAACTTAAAGGGACGGTTAGAATCTTAAAAAGATCCCTTTGTTGGAATGTATGAGATAATGAATCTTTGGCATCTGGCAGGATGCTCCATCCCCAGCTAGAACAAAATAAGAAAAATGAAAAAAAAATGATGTATATCCATATATGTGTGCGAGTTCACTAATTCCAGCAGACAGTCTTACAACTTAAGCAAGAGAAAATTATGTTGTGTTTCTTTAACGGTAAATAAAACTTTTTACAACCAAAAGCAAATTGTGTTTTCTTTGCTGTATATTCAGTTTACTAATGGCTAATGAGGAATTACCAGTCAACAAGCAATTAATGAATACGGCATGTGAAACACAGACTAAACAATAACAATATGGCATTTTTATGGATATTAAAACACTTAAATTAGCACAGACTACACTACAGGATAGAATGATAAAGTTGTCACCCTAAAACAAACAACGCTACAGCTTTATTTTAAAACTTGTATTGAAAAAAATCAATTCAGGTAACTTGATTATGTAGTAGAGCTAACATCTATTCAATGTAATTTGATGTTATATTTTTTGTTTTATATTGTTTAAATTTTATCGGCACTTGACATATGCTGGCAGTTTACGTCAGCTGCCGAACCAAAATTCACTGAAATCTGGTTTGCAAAATACAAAAGTACCTAATAATAAAACATATCAATGGATGTGTTTGCATTAACATTCTATTAAGCATGGCCAAAAGTCATGCTCCAAGCTTACAAAGATTCGTCATGGTGTTCAATCAAAATATTTTAGATATATTCTTTACTTGAAGAAAACTTATCTGTTTTTCTCTTTGCCAGAGACCACTGTATCCATCTAGACAATGAAGAGTACGTCAAAGAAGCATATATAATTCCTGAGTTTAAGGAACAGCTCCAGAATTTTCATACAAAAGTCTGTGAACATATAAAAGAACAAGGTTTGTATCTGATATGTGTTCCAAATGTAATACCTCCTATTTTTATTCTGCTCAAAGGTATTAGAAGGGACTCCAAATTGCATTGTTATTATTACTGAACTTATGCATTCATCTCCTGAAAGTTTCATTGCTCTGTTGCTGATATTGACAGTGTGAAACTTTAAGAAAGCAACCCTTGTTGTGGACTTGTCTGAAGCAGAGATGCGTCATTGAATTCCTTCATGCAGAAAAAATTGAACCAATCAACATTCACCAGCGCCTGTTGAATGTTCACAAAGTCAATACACTTCATATCAGTACAGTTAGGAGATGGGTTTGTTGATCTCAGAGCGACAACAGAAATGTGAATGATAAAGTGCGCTCCAGACTTTTCCGACTGAAACATCAAAAGAGACTGGCAAAAGTGCAATGGTTACTGTGTGGAAAAATAAATTCTGAAGCACAAAAGGTAACTCATTCTAATAGCCCTTCAACATTTTAGTTTTTCAGTTAAAAAAATAGGAGGCCTTACTTTTGGAATGACTCTTGTATTTCTGAAATAGGCAGTTTTTCATAATTCCATTAATCATCAAATGTTTTTTTTATTTATTCAGTACAATCTTACTGAAACAATGGAAATCATTTTGAAAGAACTTAACACTCTTTAACCTTCATTTTGCTGATTTTCGCTTTAATTTTTTTATATAAGTCTATCATAGCTTGGAGACTACATAAATAATTTTTTTAATGATGCAAAAACTATACAGTGCTTTGAAAGTAATATATGAACAAACCCTAGAAGCCCTTTTCGCCAACAAACTCATCAGGAGTTAATTGTTGGATATCAAAGGATGCCAAAAAAAAAACGAATTGTCATGCAAGACCAAATACTTGGTTGGAGACATGCAAGTAAAAAAAAAAGAAAAAAGGCGAATGGGAATTTGTGTGAAATATATATGTAATAATATAAAATATATATGTAATAATATAAAATATATATGTAATAATATAAAATATATATGTAATAATATAAAATATATATGTAATAATATAAAATATATATGTAATAATATAAAATATATATGTAATAATATAAAATATATATGTAATAATATAAAATATGTGTAATAATATAAAATATATATGTAATAATATAAAATATATATGTAATAATATAAAATATATATGTAATAATATGAAATATATATGTAATAATATGAAATATATATGTAATAATATAAAATATATGTAATAATATAAAATATATATGTAATAATATAAAATATATATGTGATAATATAAAATATATATGTAATAATATAAAATATATATGTGATAATATAAAATATATATGTAATAATATAAAATATATATGTAATAATATAAAATATATGTGTAATAATATAAAATATATGTGTAATAATATAAAATATATGTGTAATAATATAAAATATATGTGTAATAATATAAAATATATGTGTAATAATATAAAATATATGTGTAATAATATAAAATATATATGTAATAATATAAAATATATATGTAATAATATAAAATATATATGTAATAATATAAAATATATATGTAATATAAAATATATATGTAATATAAAATATATATGTAATATAAAATATATATGTAATAATATAAAATATATATGTAATAATATGAAATATATATGTAATAATATGAAATATATATGTAATAATATGAAATATATATGTAATAATATGAAATATATATGTAATAATATGAAATATATATGTAATAATATGAAATATATATGTAATAATATGAAATATATATGTAATAATATGAAATATATATGTAATAATATGAAATATATATGTAATAATATGAAATATATATGTAATAATATGAAATATATATGTAATAATATGAAATATATATGTAATAATATGAAATATATATGTAATAATATAAAATATATATGTAATAATATAAAATATATATGTAATAATATGAAATATATATGTAATAATATGAAATATATATGTAATATGAAATATATATGTAATATAAAATATATATGTAATAATATAAAATATATATGTAATAATATAAAATATATATGTAATAATATAAAATATATATGTAATAATATAAAATATATATGTAATAATATGAAATATATATGTAATATAAAATATATATGTAATAATATAAAATATATATGTGATAATATAAAATATATATGTAATAATATAAAATATATATGTAATAATATAAAATATATGTGTAATAATATAAAATATATGTGTAATAATATAAAATATATATGTAATAATATGAAATATATATGTAATAATATGAAATATATGTGTAATAATATAAAATATATATGTAATAATATGAAATATATATGTAATAATATGAAATATATATGTAATAATATGAAATATATATGTAATAATATGAAATATATATGTAATAATATGAAATATATATGTAATAATATGAAATATATATGTAATAATATGAAATATATATGTAATAATATAAAATATATATGTAATAATATAAAATATATATGTAATATAAAATATATGTGTAATAATATAAAATATATGTGTAATAATATAAAATATATGTGTAATAATATAAAATATATGTGCAATATAGATGGAAGGGCATGAGAATGATTTAGATATATCTCCAAGCAAGTCTAATGATTTAACAAATTCTTTCTGTCGACAAAGCAACGGCTTGCGAGAAAAAAATTGAGACTGACTCCAAAATCTTTAAATGATTTTGAGTCAGCCCGGTGCAATATTCTGAAGCAATCCATTTTATAGGTATTGACACAAGCTGGATTTTCAATTAGATGTTGGCCAATGGCAAGTTCCAAAGCAGAAGAGGGGCAAAAAGAAAGTGGCTTACTTAATAATTTTTTTAAGTTTCTCTAGACTCTGGAAAGAAATCAAATTAGTTTATGTGATAGAAATTGAACTTGGAATAAAATTATGACTTCAACACTATTTCCAAATTATGTTGCATTTAAGGAGAAAAATCTTACCGACATTACCTGCAGGCATTTATCAGTTAACAGGCCTTCTTCTTACTCTTGTTGGCCGTGCTTCAACACTTTCCAAATTATGTCGCATTTAAGGAGAAAAAAGTTAATGTAAATGCATGATAGGATTATGGCCTGGTAGAGTCACTCAATGTTGTATTTGTGCTTATTGAACATTAAATATTTTCTGATGCCACAAGGATCACGTGTATTCGAACCAATTCCTCTATCAATTGTTCTGTGCCTACACTGTGTCTTAAAGTAGTGATGGGATCATTCCAAATTTTTTTCCCCGATCTCAATACAATTAAAGATTCTATTCCAAATTTCTATTTTTGATTCTTTTTTTTTAAATTTCTAAATATACTGTGACAAATGAACTTGACTGAAAACATAACATCCACTTTGACTGAAAACATAACAGGCGTAATTTCTGTCTTGATAAGTTTAAATAATATTTAGATATTATGATCTATAAATTTTAGTTTTACTTATTGTTTTAAATGAATAACTATTTATCATTTCAGATTGAAACCAGCAATGAAGAAACAAGTTTTAAACAAAAATTAAAAATTCAAGGAATCATTTTTAAAATTGGAAATTAAGCTAAACATTTTTCTGCTCTGATTCTGATAGCCTAAAAGGTTCTGATATTTCTGATTTCTGATTCGGATTAAGCACCCCATCACTGATCTAAAGATCCGCAAAACTTTGATATTAATGCAGTTGTCCAAGAAAATGTTGCCTTAATCCAAGAATTGGCCCCTTCATTGTGCTATGTCTAAAAGTCAGTGAATACAGAAGCTTAACATGAATGGTCGTATACAGAAATCAGATAAAAAATATTTAACACGGTGGTAACACTAAGTTACAAAAGTGGGTTGAAAACCTCACATCTGATTTTTTATTTAATCATAACGACTATTTCATGCAGAAACAATGTCTGTACACAACTTTTACCAACTTCAAATCTCTTTTTGTCACCATGCATTGAAAGAATTCTTTTTTATCCGAGACAAATTTTTATGATTTGCTTTTTTTTTCGTAGGTGGAACAGATTTCATTTAGAAAATAATAATGAAACATTTTACATCTATTTAAGACTAGCAGCAGGATCCCTGCTTTGCCCGGTCATAAAATATGCTTAAATATATTTTAATTCATGCAGATTTTGTATTTTTTATTATTATAAAGCTATTGAATATTATATATGTATAGTACTTATTTTAAAAGTTTAAAAAAAATGACTTCGATTCCATCAGCTAGAATCGAAACAAAAACATTTACTGGTTCATCCACATTCTGTACTGTTTGAGCTATCGACAGATAAAGATTTAAAATTAAATCACTTCAAGCTATGAATGAATTTGCGCATACGCAAAAGTAATATAAATATGTTGGCAAGTTGAAATGAACATTTTGTATTTAAACTTTCGGGTTTGTATTACTGTACACATAGATTGGAAAAAGTTGTCAAAAAACAAATATATAACAAATAAATGTTATCAAAGGCAAGATAAGTTACTTTTCTACCTAACTGGATATATCTTTTGTGTTTTTATTCAGTGTAACATGTTTATTCAGCTCGAAAAACATACAGTGTTTACCGATGTATTGGAAAATTCAAAATGGCGGCCGACTCTCTCTCGGAGAGGGTAAGTTCGGGCAAAGGTATTATAAATAATAAACTAGACAAAATACTGTTAGAAATTCGCTCAATATATGTTACCTTGACATATATTCGGTTGTTTTTTAATAGTATTTTGTCTAGTTTATTATTTATAACATCTTTTCCCAAACTTACCGCGTTAAAGAGACAGTCGGGTGCCATTTTGAATTTTCCAATACATCGGTAAACACTGCATGTTTTTCGAGCTGAATAAACATGTTACATTGAATAAAAACACAAAAAATATATCCAGTTAGGTAGAAAAGTAACTTATCTTGCCTTGATAACATTTATTTGTTATATATTTGTTTTTTGACAACTTTTTCCAATCTATGTGTACAGTAATACAAACCCAAACTTTCTGTACCTGTTACTCGTTATAAACCATCCTTGGTATATGATTACTATTTCCTGAATTTCAATGCTATGTGACCAGTAATCTAAGAGTTTATCAGATAAATATTTTTACACAGATATACACACATACATACATCTACTGTTTTATTTATATAGAAGTAACTCTTTGCCTTTTGTTATCTCTTGAAATAACTGTATTTTGGAAGGCAGAGTTATAACCCTTGGATTCAAGTTAACTAACATTTGGTATCACATACAATGGATGTCTACAAATAATTATGTCCTCATAAAGTAATTCTTCTTCGATTGTAAATATATAATAAATTATTAGATTTTTTGATCTATACAAAAGAGTTTTTATTCAATTTATTCTTTATATTCCTCATCTGTTACTACTCCCAAATGTTCCTTTAGTTTATAAAATCAAACTGTATTCGGTGGTTTTCCTTTTTTTGTGTTTTCCCTGACAATAGAAGTGCAGGATACTAATCCTTTTTCTAGTAAGGAAGGGAGGGGTAATTATTTCTTTTAATTTTACTTGTTTTAAAAAATAAATAAATTCACTTTCATTTTATATTTCTTCTTTTTTTTTTTTTTTTTCCAGATCCAGATGCTGTTAAATATCCACGTATTGTATTCCTTGGGACTGGCTCTTCAGTACCTAGTAAAAGGAGAAATGTCAGTGGAATTTTATTGCAAACCGAGTAAGTCCAGGAGCAGAATGAAATCTACATAGAAGCCGTTTTGAAAACGTTTGCAGAATTTTGGAATTTGAAAAGATAAATTTTCACCATCTTTAAATTAGTTTAAATAATCCTTTTAAATGAGTTTATTTGGTGTAGTATTAAGAATGTTTGCTAATGAACTGGGAGACTGAGGTTCCATCATCATTTGAGTCCTACCAAAGTTTAAAAATATAGTTCTTGATGTCTCTTTGCTAAACACTCAATATAATAAGGCAAGGGTTAAGGTTAAATGGAGTAATCCTGGGAAAGGAATGATGCTCTCATCTACATTTTGATATAGTAGCCAACGATTAGGGAACCACTGGGTTACTCTTGACTATGGTCAATCTATATTATATTTCTCTTAATCTGTCTCTCCATTTCATTTTTTTGATTGGAAACTACTGAGCCGATCTGCCTGAAATTTTGTATGGTTCATTATTATAAAGGTGCATCAAACTAAGTAATATGGTATCCATTCAGTGCACAATTATGGATTAATAATTTTAAAATCTGTTCTGTGATTTATGTTAAATATTCATGTTCTTGAAAACAAAAATTTGATTCTCAGTTAATATTTTACCCTGATCAATATTTTATTCATCATCATTACATAACACACTAGTTAAATCACGAAAGTTAAGCAACCTCGTAGCAGATGGGTGCTGTTTCTAAGGACAACAACACCTAACTACAAAAACCAATATTGTTGTCTCCCCTAACCAAAATATACATCTGACTGGGGACTACTTCTGAATTTAACATTCCCTAGAAACTTTCTCCTTTGAAGAAAGCTGGCTCAACCTGACCAGGGTAAATGATGCATCAGGTATATTCAGATTAGGGTGTTTTTTACTTTCTAATTCATATCTACTCTCACTTTTCTCATGATAACCAGGAAAATTTATTATAAAACTAGTGGAACTCTATGGAAATGCTTTCTACCTTTTGAAATAATAAAATATCTGCCAGGGTAAATATTATTTGGATAAATAAATTTAATATGTGTTTTCTTTATTTAAAATTGTAGCAATTAAATTATTTTTTAAGCAAATATTCTCTGAAGTATTAATGTCAAAATAATTGTCAGCTAAATATTCTTAAAATCAATTAAAATAAATGTCACTTTTTTAAATGTATTTATTTAACATTGTACTGTTTTAGTCGACGGATGACACAATTCAATTTTGGAACAATTAATTTTAAAAATTGGTAAAGTCAGAATTGTTTACCTTAGCAACATCAGATTAATTACCAGTTACTATATTTGCTGATCAGACGATCTCAGTTTTTTTTGGTTTTTTTTTAATGTTTATGAAAGGTGATAATGTGCAGACAAACCTGACATGCCTTGTAGTATTATTATATAAAGGAATTTGTTTTAAAATAATTAAAACTTGTGCCATCAGTAATGTTTCATTCACTTGAATTTTTTCAAACGATTCATGAAAATAAGGTTGAAATTTATATTACAGGATGGGGCATAAATACTGTTACAAAATAAAAATCCGATTTCTCCAGACAAAAAAAAATTATTTCAAAATCCAATTCCAGAAAATGATTCGTAAATACTAAAGGAACAATGTGGCACAACTATTATTCGAAATGTTTCCTTTCAAGTCTTCTCTACATTAACAAAGTCTTTTTGAAAGATCATCTATAGCAGCACATACAACATCTGAGCACATTTGTCCAATTTTATCTGAAGTTTTAATTTTTTGGCAACTAGTGACCAGGCTTCACTTTCCAAGATTGACCACAAAGAATAATCAAGGACATTAAGATCTTTGCTGATCCAGGACAGACAGTTGTTTTTACATCACTGCTGTGCTACTTGAGCAATGTGACTTGTCACGCCATCTTATTGGAGAATCCAAACTTCATCACTGTACACCGAATTACACCATGGAATCGGTGCACCATCAAGAATGTTAATGTAATGTTATTTGTTAATCTTTGGAGGAAGAAAAATAAGTGGAGTTTTTTTTTTTTTTACATGGGGGTCACCACTTATCAAGGCCCGAAGGCCACTCAGGGATAAAGGTTATTGCGTGTACAGTAATCAATGAGATAGTATTGTAGTAATCATTAGTATTGGGGGTTTTGATAGAGTGTCTTACTTAAGGGGGCAGTTTGTCAGTTTGTTTATGTTAGATTTGAAGACGTCCAAGTTGTAGTCAGGTGGGAAACAGGCAAACGGCAGAGAGTTCCACTGGCGTGCAGTTCTAAGAAAGAAAATGGTTGCTCAAACCATCACTGATGCTGGTTTCTGCATTCTGAAAACCTTTTCTTGCATTACCAGGTATTGCCTCGCTACTTCTTGCAACAATTCTATCATTTTGATGATTGTGGGACTATTGAAGTAAGAGTAACGTTTTATCCATGAAGAGTGTGCCCTCTCTGATACGGTTTAATAAGAGTCAACTTCTGGTAAGGGTCTTTTCAATTGTGGTTGCAGAGAGAAGCTGTCTCTTTTGGAGCTTATAGGATGATATCTGTAGGCCACGTTGACATATTCTTCTCATAGACCTTGCTGATGTTTGTGCCTACTTTGCAACAGAGATGAGACTTTCAGGTCATGAATATATAAGTTCAGTTATCATAACAATGCAATTTGCTATTCTTCTGATCCATTCGAGTAGAATATAAAATAGGAGGCATTACTTTGGGAACATCCCTTGTATTTCCTATATGACTAGTCTGAAAGACTAGTTTCACGGATTGGCTATATTGGAAATATGCCAGTATGTCTGCTAATTTACTAATTTAATTTAAATAGTTTTGATTTTTTTTCCTATTTTATACATAAGACCCAATTAATCTTAACACCAATATATTCAGCATGTAATAACCTTTTAAAAAATACAATTTTTTAATTACTGCATATTGTCTTTCCCATAAAATTATGTCAAAATTCTTAATGTTTATCACTTTTTTAAATGAAATTTATGTATTTTATTTGTTTTGCACGAACTTTATTTTATGTGGTTCTTTCCAGAATTCCAGAATTATATTAAAAATCAAGAATTAAAAAAAATCTGTACCTATGACGAAACTAAAATATATTATTTAAATTGATCTGGTAGTTTTATTTTTTGTAAAGAAAATCATTTTCAAGCAATTAATAAGAATTTGTAGGCATGACAACGTAATTTAATTCAAACTTGTAAGATTTATCTCTTTGTTTTTGTTTTGTTTTTTTAGATTGTTTTCAAAATGGCAAACAAGACAGCCATTCTTAAGTTAAGTTATGATTTATTTACAAAATAAAACTAATTGATCAATTGATGTGATTTTTAAAAAATATATTTTTGTTTCATCACGGGTATGTACATCGTACAGATTTTTCTTTATTTTCTTTATTATTCTAATATAGGAGGAATTCTGGACAAAAAAATCTTTTTAATTTAACTTTCAAAGTTACAAAATCTTTTAATGAAATTAATCTAATGATTGTGAATTATTTGTTGTAATTTTTGCTTTGTTTTCAGACCAAACTCATATATTTTGCTTGATTGTGGAGAAGGTACAGCTGGTCAGCTATACCGTCACTATGGTGATGAGGCAACTGCTAATATTTTACGCAACCTGAAAGCCATCTTCATCTCTCATATGCATGCTGACCATCACATGGTTAGTGCGGCTTTTATTATTTAACTAGCTCTTTCTACCCGGTGTTGCTCGGGAGTCTTTTTATACTTGTATCACTCCGTTGTTAAAATCAAATTTGTACTTTCAGGGTGAGTTTGTTGTCACTAAATTGAAAATAGGATATAATTAGACATAGTTGCTCTTTGAAATGAATGGGGGAGTTGTACAGCAATTTCCGTAACTTTATAAAAATCTAAGTTTTTTTTTGTTTGTTTTTTTTGGGGGGATTTTTTTTTAATAAAATAAATACTTCATTCTAGCAGTGTGCACCTGGCATTGCTCACTTATAAAATATGTTTTAATATGATATTTTAATTTATGCAGATTTTGTATTAGAATAATACCTGTCTCAGGACAGGTAAAATTAATTACCCAAACAAAATAGATTTGCATCATTTTTGCATTTCCTTATGAAGATTAAAATTAAGATATAATGATAATCTTAATCATTATTCCAATTTTGATTAAAATTCATTACATGATTTTGATTTTATGAAGTTTTTAAAATTCAAGGCTTAAGCTTAAAAGGTCGTGAGAAGATATTGAAATTTAGAGAATATTGCTTGATTATTTTCTAATTACTATAGCATCATTGACTTTAAACTGTGAGTGTCCTTCCTGGAAGAGTGTGAAAACGTTCTCTTAGTATCTGACTTCATGCCCCTGTTTCACAGCTACTTTTTGAAATTCTATTTTATTTTTCTTTAGCTTTTTTTGTTCATTTGCTTCCCACCTTTTAACAAGGAATCAAAAACGTTTGTGATACAAATGGAACTTATATTATTGTTTTTATTATTTTAGCGCAAAAAAGATCGTAAAAAATTTGGAGAAAATTTTTTAAAGATATATGAACATATATAGGTATGCATATATTGGGACAATTAATCGGGAAAATGTTAGCCTAATTTCCAATTCCAAAAACGATTCTGGTAATATCTTTTGAACTTAATTTTCCATTGCTAGTACTAATGATGAATTTGTTTTTAAACTATCAGTAAAACTAAAATCTATTGATCATAACCTCAAACTATGATGTAAATTTATTTTATTTGCATAAAACCAAAAATTGAAAATTTGCATAAATTAGATAGGTGACCATTAAAAGAATGCACTGGATTTACAAGGTTTCAGCAAAAAAAATTTTGTCAAGAAAAATACTGTCGAATATTAGTAATTAAATTAAAAGTAAAATATAAAAAATACTTTTAATCTTTTTAATTGATTTATTTTATGCTGTTGAGCTTTTGTCTGATTTCTTTTTATATGGTGGGCTTTTTCCTGGTAGCCAGCTCTGGCAAATCTTATCAGAGGTGGCCAAAAGTTTGAAAGAAAAAAAGAATTGAGACATTTTCAAAAACTGAATTAGGATATAAATGATTTGTGAATTTTCACGCCTCTGTATCAGAAAAACACCTTTGGCATCAATTCTTTGATCTTGATTTTTCATGTCTGTATTACTTACCAGGAATTCCTTTGGAGACACACAGTCAAAAATGATCTGTTGTTTTGGTTCTGAAACTAGATTACCTTCCTTTCCCCATGTCTACATACAGATTGTAAAATAATTTTTTATAAACATATAAAATGTTGTTTGGGATGAAAATAAAAGGTAATAAAATCACGAGCTAATAAAAAATGATTCTTTGATATTTATATATAGATAAATATATCTTTTATATTATTGAAATCATTTGGTGATCTCTTTTGCACTAACGAGACACGGAAAAGATGGTAAAAATTTGCCAACAATAACAATATGTAAGTGTATTTTCCAAACTATTTTAAAGACATTTATTTGAAATGTGTTTTATGAATTAAATTTAGTCACTAACATGTTCTTTTATTGAATTTTGATTCATATTTGAACTTATATTTTCTTTTACCATATAAAAACTTCCTCTCCTAAATTATTCCTCCAAATGAAAATGAGATTCTACTGTTTCGGGAAATTATGTGTGAACACTTTGAAAACCTGTCGGGAAGAAAAATAATGAGAAAATAAATTTTAAAAAAATTTAGAATTGGAGACGTATTTCATGCATTAATTTAATGTAAAATGCACTTGCATTTCTGAGACATTCTTGCATTTTAGAGCAGTTAACCAAAAAATTTTATTTTTCTCTGAGAGATAAATTTTATGCGTTTATATGTTTGTGTGTTGATGGATTATACATTTTGGGGCGCTTACGTATACTTTCACAACCTTGCTAGTCGGACAGAAAATTAGTGGTAAAATAATTCATGGACAATATGGAAATTATTATTTTACATTAAATGTATCTAATGAATTATCTCCCACCTTAAATTTTAAAATATTTTTTCTTTTCCCTAAGTTTTTCAATATGTCCACATGTACTTGCCTAAAAAAGTAGGATTCTCTTTTTGTAGGTGCTTTAGCTGAAGGTGTTAATCTGCAAATTTGCCATTATTATTAGCAGTAGTATTACTATTATCATTATCTGTATCTTGTATTTTCTTTTTACAGTAAAACAGATCCATCCACTATATATGTTTTATCTTGACAGTAACATAATTAATAAAATCTTTATCATTAGAGCAATTAGAGGACATTCTTTTATAGAAGAAATGTCGAGAATAGTTGACACTGCTTGCTTGTCTCACTCTTCTCACATTAAGAATGGTTTTCTAAATAGTAACTCTATAATTCTATTATTTAGAAACTTATTATTAAAATTGGAAGAAAACTTTGTAAACTCTTCTGTTACTACTTATTTTGTCATATCAATCGTGAATTATTTTTAAGCTGCATTTTGTGAAATAACAATGAACTGCTGCAAATTAAATATTTCAATCAATTACAAAGAAAACATCTGAGAAAAATATTTAAAAAGATCTGCTTATGTAGTGTACATTCCCCTAAGTGTTATGGTTAAGAAAATATATGCAAATATTACACAAAGATTTTACAGTAATCCGAAATTTAAAAAAAGAAAAAAGCAACAAATCTCTAGTTAGAAATTTAAAAAGAATCGGAATCATTAATTTAGAAGAGAATCTGTAATTGTATCGGAATTGGGAGAAAAAGTTTTGGAATTGTCCCATCTCTAATATGTATATATTTATTTTGCTATAACAATTGAGAATTGTAAAATTTTTGTTAACAGTTACAAAAAATTCCTTCCTAAAAATGCATCTTTGCATCTGTTTTACATTTTGTTTTTTATTTGTTTTTGCTAGGGCCTGTTTGGAATATTATTGGACCGAGCAAAAGTAATGTCAAAAAATGGAGAAATACCAAGCCCGGTTTTACTGCTGTCACCGATTCAAATCAACCGCTGGCTTAATTTTTATGCTAACAATATTGAGGATATTCAGGACTTCATTCAGTAAGTTTCAGTAAAGTCACTACATACCATATTGAGTTGATAGCGA
Source organism: Euprymna scolopes (assembly GCF_053919585.1). Lineage (NCBI taxonomy): Eukaryota > Metazoa > Mollusca > Cephalopoda > Sepiida > Sepiolidae > Euprymna > Euprymna scolopes. The sequence continues at coordinate 34,658,374 of NC_136500.1, forward strand.
GAAAATAATTCTGTTTAGGCATTAAAAATGTTTCTTTGTAAAATTACGAAGAGTCATTTCAAGTTTAAATTTATTTTATGCAACTGAACTCAAGAAATACACACTTTAAATATGTAATCATTATGTAAAGAATAACAAACATGGCAGGGGAATACTTATCTCCCTTTTCACAACTGTAATGGCCAACGTTTTGTTTTAGTCGATAGCGATAGACTTTTTTTTACTAAAAACAATAGCAGTTGTTCTACTCGGATATATTTTGGATATATTACTATTTTCGACATGACAGTTAAGTAAGTATTGTTGTTTTTGCTTGGAACCACATATATAAAAAGAAATTAATCTGTCAACTCTATCTTTACAAGCACTGGCTCATTGATCAACGATCAATTTAACAAATATTAATAAGTATTAAAAAATCTTTGAATTGCAAATTCTAAACTGATTTACTATCAGAGCTGCCCTGCCCTGCCCTGCATTGCCTAAGGGCATAGAAAACAAAGCAATCATTAAAATATATTAAAATCTAGATTCAAACATTTACAGTAAATGTGCTGATTACAAATGTGCCATTGAGTTTGCCAGATCAACCACTGAAACCTGATGCATGAAAAGACATACACAGCCATCACTGAGATATATATATATTAGTTTGTCTGTCTCTTCCACTTTTCCTCGGAAACTACTGGGCTAATCTCGATGAAATTTTGTATGGACTTTTATGATAAGGTAAAGTCAATTGAGTATTATGGTATCAGTTTGATGCACAGTTTAGGATTAATAGGATTAGTATATGTAAAAACGAGCACAAAAAACCAAATTGGCATAAAACACTCATACTAAGTCAACAAGCTACAACTTTTGCTTATTTTTAACAAGCTAAAACGTCTAGTGTATATATATATATATATATATATATATATACTAGACGTTTTAGCTATATATATATATATATACTAGACGTTTTAGCTATATATATATATATACTAGACGTTTTAGCTATATATATATATATATACTAGACGTTTTAGCTATATATATATATATACTAGACGTTTTAGCTATATATATATATATACTAGACGTTTTAGCTATATATATATATATATACTAGACGTTTTAGCTATATATATATATATACTAGACGTTTTAGCTATATATATATATATATACTAGACGTTTTAGCTATATATATATATATATACTAGACGTTTTAGCTATATATATATATATATATATATATATATATATATATACTAGACGTTTTAGCTATATATATATATATATACTAGATGTTTTAGCTATATATATATATATATATATATATATATACTAGATGTTTTAGCTATATATATATACTAGATGTTTTAGCTATATATATATATACTAGATGTTTTAGCTATATATATATACTAGATGTTTTAGCTATATATATATATATATACTAGATGTTTTAGCTATATATATATATATATACTAGATGTTTTAGCTATATATATATATACTAGATGTTTTAGCTATATATATATATATACTAGATGTTTTAGCTATATATATATATACTAGATGTTTTAGCTATATATATATATACTAGATGTTTTAGCTATATATATATATACTAGATGTTTTAGCTATATATATATATACTAGATGTTTTAGCTATATATATATATACTAGATGTTTTAGCTATATATATATATACTAGATGTTTTAGCTATATATATATATATATATACTAGATGTTTTAGCTATATATATATATACTAGATGTTTTAGCTATATATATATATATATACTAGATGTTTTAGCTATATATATATATACTAGATGTTTTAGCTATATATATATATACTAGATGTTTTAGCTATATATATATATATACTAGATGTTTTAGCTATATATATATATATATATATATACTAGATGTTTTAGCTATATATATATATATATATACTAGATGTTTTAGCTATATACATATATATATACTAGATGTTTTAGCTATATATATATATATATATATATACTAGATGTTTTAGCTATATATATATATATACTAGATGTTTTAGCTATATATATATATATATACTAGATGTTTTAGCTATATATATATATATATACTAGATGTTTTAGCTATATATATATATATATATATACTAGATGTTTTAGCTATATATATATATAGATGTTTTAGCTATATATATATATATATATATATATATATATATACTAGATGTTTTAGCTATATATATATATATATATACTAGATGTTTTAGCTATATATATATATAGATGTTTTAGCTATATATATATATATATATATATACTAGATGTTTTAGCTATATATATATATACTAGATGTTTTAGCTATATATATATATATATATATACTAGATGTTTTAGCTATATATATATATATATATACTAGATGTTTTAGCTATATATATATATATATATATATACTAGATGTTTTAGCTATATATATATATATATATATATATATACTAGATGTTTTAGCTATATATATATATATATATATATATATACTAGATGTTTTAGCTATATATATATATATACTAGACGTTTTAGCTATATATATATATATATATATATATATATATATATAATGTTAGCAAGGAGACGTGGTGTTCAAGATTGAATGAGAATCAACAATTTTCCACCCTTTCATACTTTTATTATCAAAATCGGTGAAATTCCCCATTTTTTTTTTTTTTTTAATCAAATGGATTGATGGCCTACTCTAATTAAGTATTCCCTCTATATTGTACAAGGAGGAAGCTTCACATGCCTCCCTGCAGTGACAGTCCACAATACATTGTAGTGTACATTGCACTGTAGAGAATCTACTATTGTTCTTATAAAAAATATCTGTAAATAATGGCTTCACTTGAAGTTTAAAATGCAAAAGTCAAGTATCAATGTTCACTTGTGCTCTAAACAGAAACATTCATTTCGAACATGCCCCTGTCTTATCAAAGAAGCAACTGTTTATGATATTGTTTTTGCATAATTACTTAAACTTACAAAAGTCAAGTATCACGGTTCAGTTGTTTTCTAAAACAAAACATTTATTTTGAACATGTCCCCATCTTATGAAAGAATCTATAGTTGATTTTACAGGCTGGGCCTTTCTGCTTGTGCAGTGATAAAACTTCTCAAATGCATTTGTGATGTTAGGTTGTATAAAAGTGTTAACTTTGATCACAAATCGAACTTCCTTCTTTAATTGGACTTTTTGATTTTCGATAGTTATCAGATGCATTCCGATACAAAACCTAGTTAGAACACTTCCAGGCACATCAAGTCTCTTTGTGTGTAATAAAAAAATCGGTTCAGCCTTTTCCAAATCCATAGGGGACAAACTCATACATGCACACACAAAGTTCCTTTTATATAATAATATATCTTTTATATAATAATAGATATACATAAAAGAGAACTTGAAAATATAAGAATTATAAAATAAATTTTATTATATTCCCTGCCTCTGAACATTTAATAGTTCAATAAATGTGATTTTTGTTTTTTATCTGTCATCAGTTAATTTTCTTAGCGTGTGTGTGTGTCTGTGTGTATATATATATATATATATATATATATATATATATATATATATATATATATATATATATATATATATATATGCTTGCATGGATACCCAGCGTTGCCAGGGTCGACATGAAGTTCAGTTTGACCACCTGCTATACCAAGAATATTAAGCAGTTTTTCATTATTATATGTCAACTCCATTATTAACCAACAAAAATTTCAAAAATAAAAGAACGAATAAATAAACAAACAGATAGGAATACGAATTTATATATATATATATATATATATATATATATATATATATATATATATGATAGGATTTGAAGTGGGTGGAGGGAATCATGACTAGATAATGAGTTATATTAAAAGGCATTTAAAAATTTTAGAAATTAAAATGTCCTAAATACAAAAATAATGGTCAATTACAAAATTAAATATTAAAAAGAGTTAATGGAATGAATTTATGGCTGACGTTTTTATTAATGAAATAATTATATGCCTTGCTCAGATGCATGCATAATACAGAGGATACTGCACGATTGTCAAGATGTATGAGTCATGATATGCAAATATGTAGGGGGGGGGCGACATCAGGTGTAGTTTTGGCAAATTTCTGGAACGATGAGGGTTTTAAAAGTTGCAGTGTTTCATGAATCAGCAATTCTAAACATGAAAATCTTCTGATAATTTTGGGAGCTTTACTGTTTCCTGTCTTTGTAAGGCATGCGCACATGTATTAATGCTTCAAAAGTAACTCTCGCTTCCACTTTATTTTGTCTTCTAGTCCTCACATTCCATGAGCAGTGTTTCTGACAAAGGTCGGAAAAATTGCTGTTTTCTGGCTTAGTTTTGTGTTTTGAGCAGGTGATATGTGGTGATTTTCAATCCTCTCATAATGTTCATCATTCAACTGCCAATTTATTCATCTCGCATTTATTCTCTTGCATTGATAAGCGCTAACTCATTACTAAAAAAAAAAATTCTTTGAAACTATCACATTAGGCAAGGTTAACTCAAATTTCAACAATTTTATGTCATCAGCTTTTTTTCGTAAAGTTTTGTTTTCATTCCTGCTCTGCATTATTTTCAACAGTCTGGTTCCACTTCAAAAGATTATGCAGCAGCAACTGGATAAAAATGCAGCGCTTTATTCTGATGTTCTCAAAAAACTCAACTTAGTTGAGGTAAGTCAATTCTTAGTAAAGAATATCTTATGCTAACATTCATCATCATCATCTATTCAGCATGTACTGATTTTATTTAGAAAAATCCTCACCCCCAAGACAGGTAATATCAATTCCTGAAACAGCACTATGTTAAGCTCCCTTACAAAGATTGAAATCAAAATATAATGGCACTATATAATAACACTAACCCTTATGCTGAAAATCCTTATTCCAATATGATTAAAATTCATTATATGATTTTAATTTCAGAAAATGTCTAAAATTTAAGGGGTCTGAAAATAAAATCCAAATTCCAGAAAATGTACTCCTATGAAGCATTTAAAATACTCCAAAGAAATTTAAATTTGTTGAAATTTCACAAAAATCATCTGATTTGTAAACAGTTTCCACCCATTTTTACTCACTTTGCATAAAACTAAATATAGCCCACATTACCTACCATTTTGCCTAGCAGCAGTGTTCTTAAATTCATAATAATCAATTATTTTGGTTGGTTGATTGTTTTTGTTTTACAGCATATCAACCCTTTTGGGTTATTTAATGCCGAATCCAGTGATTTTGAAGAACAATTTTTTAATAGAGTATGTTTGTTTTTTAAGTCCGTTTCTATTTAACCCATAATTGGGACCCTAAGTGGGTCAGAGTAGACCTGGGAGCAATGGCAATTAAAGGGTGGTTCCACACTCCCCAAAGCCCACAAGCTGGGGCCTCACTATCGGATATAATTTAAGGTCATATCCAGGACCAATCAATTATTTAATTTAGGAGTGAATTCTGTACATTCAAATATATAAACATACTAGCGAGGGGTACTTGGCGTTGCCCGGGTGTTTGGAGGTGTGGGGGGGGTAAAAAAAGAAAAGTAAGTATGAGGATCGAACCCGAACTGTTGAGGCAAAGTTGTAAATGAAAGTGTGAAAAAAAAAACATGCGACGTTAACCATTGCCCCACCGCAAGATGCTAACGGAAACACGTTTGAATTTATTTAATTACTTGGATTTAGCAGTTGCCTGTTTTAATGAGGTTAATGAGGTCAAGTTTGACTGTGGGATAGTAATCATTTACTGCTGAACGCTTTTTCTTTTCCCCCAAGATGTTATAGGAAAAAGACTAACCCACTACGGCGAGCGACAAATATTGAATATTTATCTTCCCGAAATCGAGCAAATTAAATAGGCAGGCGAGCTTCGTTGTTAACTGTGAGATATTACGATTTATATGTGATATAAAAAGTTTTAAAAAGTTGTGAAGCGAGCGACCGCTTCTCTGAAAAAAGCCTTTTGTTGACACACAGAAAAAGCGAACACACACACACACACATACATACATACATACATACATTTTCGCTTTTATATATATAGATTAGCAGGCTGCCCGACATTGCTCAGTTGTAAAATACGCTTAAATATGATATTTTGATTAATGCAGATTTCATATTTATTATTATACTAGCGTAGGTGCCTGATGTTGCCCGGCTGTTTAGGTGATGTAGTAAGACCCCCCCCCCCAAAAAAAAAGTGGTAGTAGAGGGGCCAGGGGAATCAAAACAACAATAGGCAGAGGTGTTTTTAAAAAAAAAAAAAAAAAAAAGTGGTAGTAGGCAGGCAGGCTTGAACCCGTAACACAAAGGCGAAAAAACAGGTAAAAAAGAACGTGATGTCTTAGCTGATGTCTCCATGGCCTGACCAGAACTGAAGAGTGTTGAAATTAAGTGTAGTCAATTGAAAAGAAGACGATGACTTGCTAAAATATCGACTCCTCCTGGTACAAAACAGCCGAGTTTAGGGTGACGGAATTAATGTTTTGAGCAATTTTTTTTATATTTGTCACTCGAAGGACGGGTTTAAAATGATACTGGTTTTGTCAGGTTCCGTCGCCTCTGTCAAAAGTTTTTGTGAGACATACAAACATACACACACACATTTTGCTGTTTATATATTAGACCGGGGGGTACCCGGCGTTGCTCAGGTGTGTAGAGGTGGTATAGTAAGGATATTGAGAGTGAGGGGAAGAGAAAGAAGTGAACAGAAAAAATCACATTTTAAAAAAAAAATTTTTGTAAGTGGTAGAAGGCAGGCAGGCTCAAACCCTTAACACAAAGGAGGAAAAAAAAAAGACCTGACATCTTAGTCTATGTCTCCATCGCCTGACTGGAAGTTGAGAACGTTGGAATTAAGGCTAGTCAATCAAAAAAAAGAGGATAACTTGAAAAAAATGGCGATGCAAAAACCGACCCCCTCCTTGTATAAAACTGCCCAGTTGAGGGTGAAGGAATTAATGTTTTAAGTCAGTTTTTCAATATTTGTCATTTGAAGGATCGAGGTTGAAAACGATTCCGGTTTGGTCAAGTTCTGACGCATCTGTCGGAAGTTTTTGGCAGACATACAAATAAACAAACACACACACACACACACACATTTTGCCTTTTGTATAATAGTATATTAGACTGAAAATATAGTAATGATTTAAAAAGTTATAAAAAATGACTCCTGCGCCGCCACCAAAAATCAAAACCAAAATGTTTAGCTTACAATTTACTTTTTCCTTTGATGTTAGTGCCTGAGCTATGAAGATATGTCTGATGCAAGGCTAAAAATTAAAGCATGAATTAATAACTATTCTGTTACGCATGCATTATCGTAATGCTGTCATTCAACCTTCACCTGGCAAATTCCATTTTTCTAATTTTCACACTTTTGCACCGATTTTCCCAGGCTAAAACCGAAATATAAAGTTTCACATGGGTTTGAATATCCTATATATTAAGTTTCATACCTGTAGACCAAAAACTGACAGACAAAATTTTTTAAACAAATATACATATGCATACATAATATATATAGAAAGAGGTTTGTGTTTACTGTAACGTTTTTACGCAAATATAAAGCATTAATGTAATTGCACATGATAGTTAACTACAGGTGATCATCCCATAAGAAAACTGAAAAAACTAATAGGGAATTAATTAAAATGAATGTTTAGAAAAATATGCAAATTAGCTAAATTTTTTGCGGATGAATGCAATTCCACGACCCATATATATAACAAAGTTGTATTTTTAACATGAATATGAATACACAAAAAAATAAAAAAAATTTATAGGGGTATAGATACACGTACCTAACTTTGGAGAGATGAAAAAGAAACAAACCAAATAATATGTTCATCAACATTTTGTCTTTATTTCAAGATTTTGTTGGGATGATTAATCTTGTTCTATTTTTCATCTCTTTCTCATGTTGGAATATTATTTCTATAATTTGCATACCTGTTGTGTTTTTCACCATATTTGCGTGCGATTATTGATTGTGCACCTTGCTGGTTAGAGTTGTAAAATATGTTAACTGAATTTTACATTATCAAACCAAAGGAAGGGTATGGTATTCCTTATGATATTTTATCTAGACCCATGACCCAAAAATAAACCATCTAAACCCCTAGGGTTTTAGTAAACAAGTAAAACTTCTGCTGTCATCTCATAAATCATTCTTAGACAAAAGATTGCACATAGGGTTTCTGATTTTGAGTCAATAAATTTAGGAGTCAGGGTTAGTTTTAGGACAATTTTCAGTTTGTGGCTCTGAGCAGATAAGGAAAGCTTTTTCAGATCCAAGATGAGCTGACTTCCACCAAACGACAGTGATAGTCTCAACAGACAGATTCTCAGTTTGGTCTTATAAGGGTCGTTCCAAAAGTAAAGCCTCTTTTATTTTTAACTGAAAAAGTTGAAGAGCTACAAAGACAGGACTGGTACCATGAAAAAAAGTGACTGTTTGTGTTCCACAATTTATTTTTCTACATAGTCACCACCATTCTCAATGTACTTTTGCTAGGAATTAAATGACACATCTATGCTTCTGATGTACGTCCATCTTAGAATCTCACATTGTCAATATCAGCAACAAAAAACAGAGATGAAACTTTCAGGCAATGAATGCATAAGTTCAATAATTATAACAATGCAATTTACAATCCCTTTTGATCCATTTGGATGGAATAAAAAAAATAGGAGGCATTACTTTTGGAACACTCCTCGTAGTTGATAGACTGAAACTTAACTAAAATTTAGATGTTAGTATTTTGACGGGTGTTTTCTACGATGGTATCGCGCGCGCGCACACACACACACACACTCTGAGTACAACTGATCTCTTACAGAATATGGCTTAGATTGTGTTTTCTCTTCTGAGTTTGCAGTTTTATTTTTTTATAATTGTAAGCCAGTGCTTGCACCCTTGGCAATTGCCAATGAGAGAGATGACAGCATGGACAGAATGAAAAGAGATGAATAGAAAACCATGGCAAATAGTGTTGGGGTCGGCAATCATCGAGAGGGGCGCACATGACCACAGTATCACATGTACATGACTGTTTTGCATGGCAGGGGAAGCACACATACTGTATGTAAAAGGTGAATAATAAAAGAGGTGGTGAAAGAAATGAAATGATGTAACTAATTAAAATAAGAAGCAAGAAAGGGGGAAGAGGTTCTATTATGACATCATAATGTATTTTGAAGTCCTTTGACTGAAAATTGAACTTGCGGAAAAGTAGGTCTTTTATCTATTGACTTCTGTAAAAATCTTAAAGAAAAACTCCTTAACCCTGCCACTAACTGTAAGTTTGAGTGGCAACATAAACAAAATACTACTTCTTTAAAATCACTTTTTTTTTTTTCTAGTTGTGGAGGGAGCTCTTTAGCTATCTAAACTTAGGATTAGTAGTAAGGTTAGGAAAGAGTTGTTTTTTTTTTTTTTTGTTTTTTTTTGGTCCCCAAAGAAAACTACTTGGTTAGTGATGGGAGTAATTCTAAAGAATAGTTAATCATTAAGGTAGACGATGTTAGGAGCCATTTCTATTAGAAATCTTCCAGCTTGGGGATAGATGAGGTGGAGGTTGTGTTGTAAAGAATTTTGGTGCTTATTTAGAACTAGCGGGGGGGGGGGCACAGGTGTTTGTAGGTGTGTGTATGGGGGGGGGGGGGATAAGTAATAACCCTGAAACGATATTAAAAAAATTGGAAAAATCAAAACCCCAAAAAAAAAAACCGCTGTGTGTATGCTTCCCACCGGACTACAACTTGGATGTTTTCAAATCCAACGTTAACAAATTCCTAATGAACTGCCCCCTTAAGTAAACACTTCATAAAATCTCCACACTAACGTAATGTACTTGCAATAACCCTTATCCCTGAGTGGCTTCCAGGCCTTGATAAATGGTGATCACTGTGTAAAAAAAAAAAAAACAAAAAAAAACTAAAGAATAAGCGAAGTAAAAAAAAATAAAGAAACGTTGCCCGCGTGTCTAAAGATGTAAAAGAAAAAAAAAATAGTTTTGGTCGTGAGGTTGGATTGAACCCGGGAGCCTTGACGCGGAGGTTAAACAAACTTCAACCACTTAACTGTCTAGGCCAAGAGTAAGAGGAATTGATTATAGTGTTAAAATAAGGCTTATAAAGCGAGTGAAAGAGGTTTGATTGACAGATAGCCACTAAATGAGGTCATCACGGGAGCGTTACGAGATGATGTAGCAGTATTTTATTTTTTTTATTTTACTTCACATTAGCATTTATTAAATTACGTATTTCGTTTCCTGTCTAGACATCTCTCTCTCTTTCTCTCTGTTTGCGTTTGTGTATGTCTCTCTCTCTCTCTCACTTCGTCTTCCTTACTCTAAAGACTGTTACTAAAAAAGAAAATGGCGTCTGGCTGTTTTTTTTTGTAAAAACTTTGATCATTAATATTTTTTGTAAGCATATTTTTTTTTTACTTCACATTTTTGGCTTGTTATTTTTCATTTAACTATCGTATCTAAGTATTTTTAATGTGCTAATAACTTTGGTAACGTTGTCATAGCGTAGAAGTTCATAGTTTAGCTTATGTGAGGGTTAAATTTTTTTTTACCGATAACATTTTTAAATTTTAAATTCAGACTGCCATTAGAGCTTGCTGACGTCAAGATCACGTGACATGACTCAGCGGTTTTTAAATACAAGTTGACCCAAAATAAACGGCCCCGTGTATACTTTATGTAGAAGAGTTGGCGCCCGTATTTTTTGGGGCAGTTATAAATCGATTTAAAAATATGTAATGTTTAACATTAAAATGTCACTTTTTTTTTGCCCCCCCCCCCCCCTGCAGAAAATCGATCAGTTGACGCACTTCTGATGGTCCTTTTGGGCTAATTTTTCGATATTTGTCGTCCGGAGGGTGGGGCTTTAATATGATACCAAGTTTGTGAATTTTTGTTCCGTCGGTCAAAAGTTTTTAGCAGACACACAAACATACATACATTTTCGCTTTTATATATATAGACTAGCGAGGGGTACCCGGCGTTGCCCGGATGTTTTTCGGGATATGTGAAAAAAACCCGAAAATGTGAAAAAAAAACAGGTGCCCGTGGAAAAAAAACGGAGCCTTCACGACGCGTAGTTGGAAAATAGTAAAGTGTTAAAAAAAAAACAGGTGCGCGTTTTTGATTGACGTGACGGCGATAGGTATTCAGCAGTAAGCATTTTTGACAGTTTTGAATGAGGTGAATAAATCGGTTTATTTGTTTTTAAAAACCCGCTCCCTGTTTATTAGGAGGAGTGAAATGAAAGCTACAGTCTGATATGACGAAGTCGACATTGAACAAACGTTACTTAGCTCTCTTGAGACAACTGGCTTTCGGCCTGTGATTAGAGTCGAGTTTCGCTTTTTTTTATACCGAAAACCGAATGTAACGCGTGCCAATGTGGGAAATGTCGAATAATTAACGTTTGAAAGTCAATAAAATAGACAGGCGAGCTCCGTGGATAACTCTGAGATATTACAATTTATAGATGATATAAAAAGTTTTAAGAAGTTGTGAACCGAGCAAGCGCTTCTCTGAAAGAAGCCTTTTGTGGACATCGAGGAAAAGTGTACATACATACATACATACATGATGATGATGATGATGATGATGATTGCAACGTCTTGTCAGACGAGTGCCACTCCCTCAGACATTTAAAATCCATGAGCCCAAATGCCTGAGGGAGTATCTATACAAAGATGATGTTACAGAGTCTTAGCTTTGTATGACAGCTAAGTCTCTCTCTCAGTTCAGAATGTTGAGATCCAGCAACAAGCAAGAGCAAGATAGCCAGCAACAAATTAAACTGCAGACCAGCTTAATGCGGGTACTGGTCTCCCGCTTTATGGTTTTTTAAATCAGAGATTTGCTTCTCCTAGAAAGGTTGCCTTCACCACGGCTTACGGGAGCCCTCTCCACCCCAATACACGTATACACACACACACACAAATATACACATACATACATACATACATTTTCGCTTTTAAATAAATAATATGGAAAAAATCTCTATGATGTAAGTACTTGTCACAGAATGAAGATGATATATTCTAAAAGATCACAAATTGATCAAATAGTTCGTTTTTTTTTTTTGTTTTTTTTTTTCAATTAACAAAATCAAATTTTATAAAGAAGCAAGGAAGAGATTGGAAGTGGCCATATTGTTTTACATTTTCTCAAAATTCAATTTGACTACAGAGATTTTGTTTTGATACAAAATAGTTAAAACTATTTTAATCACTAAAAATTGTAAAATTTGATTTTCTTAATTAAAAAAAATATATTTGATCAATTTACATAATTTTTGGAATATGACATCTTCGTTCCATGACGAGTACATACATCACAGACATTTTTCTGTATTTTCATTTTCTAATCGAATGTAATTCTAAATAAGCACCAGAATTTTGATTGAGTTGTGCCTCTATTGATTACTGCATACAAATTAATCTATTTTTTTTACTTTCCCCATGAAATTTCTTATGATAGTCCTTATTATTGAAAAAATATTACTGTATTAAACCTTTTTAATTGAAAATGTTACATGGTTTTCAAGTCCTATAAAAAATAATTTTCATTCAACCATTGAAAAAAAAAACTTGTTTTATAATTTCAGTTTGAAAGAAAAAACTTGTTTTATAATTGAAAAAAAAAAAACTTGTTTTATAATTTCAGTTTGAAAAAAAAAACTTGTTTTATAATTGAAAAAAAAAAAACTTGTTTTATAATTTCAGTTTGAAAAAAAAAAAAACTTGTTTTATAATTTCAGTTTGAAAAAAAAAACTTGTTTTATAATTTCAGTTTGTTCCAGTGGAAGTAAATCATTGCAAAAATGCTTTCGGTGTTTGTCTTGCTCACTCTTCAAATTGGAAAATAGTTTACTCTGGAGACACGATGCCTTGTCATCGATTGGTCACTGCTGGTATGTAGAAAAACTAAACTTTCTTTTTTTTCAGCAAGGCATTTATTATAGAGTTAGGAGAGGACATGGGCCAGCTCAGCAGAGCATTTAATTTATTACTGTAGCAAAGATAAAATATAATGCACATGCTTTGGAGATCTCAAGTTTTGTTTTATAACATTCTGGAAATATGGGTGATAATTAGATCCTCTAGTATGGCTTTGATTCATGGTGGGAAATTTAGAACCTAGTGTTTTGTGGAGTTTAAGCAGCTTTAAATAGTTTCTGAGATGCGTATATTTGCTGACGACACAACGCTCTATAACAGGCACGAGTGGAAAATGAATGGACATATATCTAAGGAAATAGCAGGAACCCCAGAGGAAGACCTCCAGTCTGTAGTGGAATTGGGACAAATCGATGGTAACGTTCAATGTTGCCAAGACTAAGCTTGTTTCCTTTAATAATTACAAGAAACCTTTTCAGCCGCCAATAACTATGTCTAAAGATACATTACCTGAAAGTACTTCATTCAAACTCCTTGGTTTAACATTCACAGGGAACATAAGTTGGAACAGATGCCTCAAGAGCATTGCCAAGGCTGCTGCAAAGAAGGTGGGCTTTTTCTACCATACTAAAAAGTTACTTACACCTGTACTTCTACAAGGCCATGTATGGAATATTGTTGTCACGTTTAGGATGGTGCATCTACTACTAGTCTCTCACTTCTGGGCAGGGTTCAAAAGAGTCACCAACTTGATAGGTCCTGCACTGTCATCTAAGCTTCAACCTCTGTCTTATCGACAAAATGTTGCATCCCTCTGTCTGTTTTACAAGTATTTTAACAGTAGATGCTCCGACGAACTACATGACCTTGTAACCCCTCGACGTAAATACCCTTGACAAACCAGATAAGCAGCAAAGTAGAAATCCCTAGATGTAAGAAAGCCTTCTATTCTATTAGTTTCTTCCCCAGAACTACTAGACTTTGGAATTCCCTTCCGGGTTCCTGTTTTTCTAACTGTACTGACTTACAGAAGTTCAAGTGTAATGTGAAGACATCTTGCTGCTCAACTCCCTACATAATATCCTTGCAACTTATGTCCCTGATAGTAACCCCTACATCAAAGTGGCACTGTGTCTTATTTGAGGTGAAAATGTAAAAAAAAAAAAAAAGAAAGTTTTTCTTTATTCGTTATCATGCAAGCAACATTGTGGTGTTTGAATTGTTTATTGTTCAGTACACTACTATAGATTTTCCATAAATCACAAGTCCTTAACTTCTATCACTTGATGCATTTTCTAGTCATCTCAGTATACCTACTCTTAGCTGTGGCAATTATACTTTTACAAGGATTTCTTGATGCTATAATTTTTTGTTTATTTGTAGCAGACATGGCAGTTAAAACAGCAAAAATATGTACACAATAGAAGCTACATAAATTGAAGTGAACTATTGGAGGGAGTGGGGCTCGCTATAAAATTTGTGTCAGGATAAATGCTTCTATGCTTGCTTTGACCAATTGAATTACCTCTGTTGCAGAACAGTTTCTGCAGGGAGAGACAGATTTACGCCAAGGTCCATCTTTGATGAGATTTCTGAAGGATTCTCAACAAATTGGTAATATTTTGTTCTGAATAATGGTACTTTGATTTTGGGGATTGGAAATTTATGATGACATCAACAATTGTTATATGATCAGCATTCCTCAGCGGGCTAAGGGCATCTATTACACAAGTCTCAGGTAATGTTGTCAAAAGGTTGGACAGTGAAACTAGCTGGTCCTCACAATCTGGAAGACGGATCAGGAAAGTGACGGTTTGTGAAAGAGAATATGTAATCATAAAATTATGCTGTGACCAGCTGGATCTTTATAGCTGGAGAATCCAAGCCAGTCTCTGTAATGGACATTAAAATCCCCAATTACATGGATTGAAATTCTTGGATCCAGTGAAAGTGCTTCATTTGTTATCGAAAATGTAGTCTACAGTCCTGAGTCAAGGGAGAATATTAGAGGAAATATAAGTTAATTAACATTGAAATGTTAATCTAATTCACATAAAGGCTTGATCTTCAGATTCTAGACGTAGTTCTCTAGTCAAGAGAAGGGTGTGACAGATATACATTCTGGATCCATGCAGAGTGGGAGGTATCTTGGCTTCAAGGTTAAGCAGGTTAGTAAGTTTAATGTAATGTAATTTAATGTAGTAAGTAAAATTAATCCATAAATTCAATCATCCAATAGAGAATGCAATATTTTATCTCTGGTTTATTTAAATTAAGATGTTTGTTGAATCTTAAATGTTTGACTTCGTCTTATCATAAAATACTTAAATGTTTGAAATTAAGACCTGCTTTTTTTATAGGAGTTTAACACATTTTAGATCATTTTGTTTATTTAAGAAATCTAGAAAAAAAAACATGTAATTGAGTGTTTTTTATTATTTTTTTTTTGTTTTTATTTCTTCAAGGTAAAAATTGTGACCTTTTGATCCATGAAGCTACAATGGAGGATGACCTTGAAGAAGAAGCCAAAATTAAGACTCACAGGTTTGTTTTCTCTCACAATAATGCAAATTTGTAATCTAAAGCAAAAACTTGTTTTTTGTTAATGTGTTACATTGGTATTAGCTTTCTTTTAATAAGCATTATGGCAGTTCTTATTTAGAATTCAACCTAATTAAAAAAACAAGATACAGAATAATCTTTGATATATGCACCCATCATGGAACAAAGATATTATATTCCCAAAATCGGTACTTTTACAGTTTAATCAAGACATTAAAAAATGAAAATATTGAAAAAAAGTTATATTGTATGTAACTGTTATGGAATGAAGTTCTCCGGAAAAAAAATTTCGCTTAATTTGATCAAGTACTTTTTTTTTTTTACAGTGGAAAAACAGTTTTTTTATGACAGCGAACTGAAGGTAGCCATGTTTTAAATTTTTTTTACTAGAAGGAAGAGAGGGAAGTGGGTCACAGGGGGAGATAACTCGGTCTAAAGCGCTGACACCCCACTCCCCGCATAAAATAATAGCTTCTCTTCCTTCCCCATAGTCAATAAATTCAAACCTGGCATCCTTCAGCTCACTGTCATAAAAAACTGGGTTTTTTTTTTTTGCTGTAAAAAAAACCCAAAATACTTGATCAAATTTTTCAGGGAACTTCATTTCATAACGGATACATACAAGGCACTTGTACAGTTTAATCAAGACATTAAAAAATGAAAATATCGAAAAAACGTTATATTGTACATATCCGTTTTGAACTGAAGATCGCCGAAAAAAAATTTCACTTAATTTGATCGAGTATTTTTTTTTTTTTTTTTTGTTACAGCGGAAAAACACGTTTTTATGAGAGCGCGTTGAAGGCAGACAGACATCTTGGAATTTTTCTTAATTTTTGTTTGGAGTTTAGAAACGCCATGGGGAGATAACTCCAGTTAAAGCGCTGACATTCCCTCCCCATCTTTAATACTAGCTTTTCTTCCTAAAAATCAAACCTTTTGCTCGGTATCATAACAAATTGTTTTTTTTTTTTTTTTTCTGTAAAACAAAAACTACTTGATGAAATTAAGTGAAATTTTTTTTTCGGAGCACTTCATTCCATAATGGATACATACAATTTAAACTTCTTTCGATATTTTAATTTTTTTAATGTCTTGACTAAACTATACAAGTACCAAAAATCACCTAAATTGATCAAGTGGTTTTATTTTTTAACTAAAAAAAAAAAAAATCAAATTTTATGAGTATCCAAGAAATAACTGCTTAGCCCGCCAAGTTCAAAACAAAGGGAGATAACTCATCAATAATTAATTAATAGTAACTAGATTTATGTTATGCCGACAAATTCCCATTAATCATTTAACAATGATTTTGTTTGTAAAAATAAAACTATTTGATCAATTTATGTGATTTTAGAAATATGACATTTTCATTCTGTGATGAATACATACATCATAAAGCTTTTTCTGTAGCTTTTTTTTTTATTATTATTAGGTTGAATTCTGAATAAGAACCATTATGTCTTACCTGATCTTTAATATGAAAGCAAGTATTTATTAATGCGTTTACATTTAGCTATAGATTTTTCTTTTCTGAATTAAATTAGTTTTTAAAACTTATGATTTGTTATTATTTGTCCTCTAAACATAATTTATAGCTTCAACTATTTATGTTGTAAGGCGGAGCTAATTTTAAGATTTCCCGATTGGTATTAAAGATATTTTTTTTTTTCATATTGAGATAATGTAGTTTGATTTTGCTTCTTTTTTTTTTTTTTTCTTTTAAACATCAATGGATGCTGATTATGCGTGCATTCGAAATTATTGCTATTTATTTAATTCCCCATGAGAGCAAAATGTGACACAGTTGTTTTTAATGTGAGGGAAAATCAGCTCCTCAAAAAAAAGTGCACTCTGAAAGTAGGCAAAAATAAAAATTGCATTAGTATAGAAGGTTTTCCCCATATTGATTAAGAACAAATTAATTTACGCGTAATCAAACCAGATCCTATACTATGATCTTCGAAATTATTTTCCATATTACCTATGTACATTTTTGTTATTAATTTGCTACGTATGTATTACCTCCCTTTTCAATAAGCATTAATATGAATGTAACATTGGCTGCTAAATTTATTATTCATTAGTGGACAACACATTATTTTAATGCATTGCTCAATAAGTCCTGGATCTGACATAATGAAGTAAAAAAACAAAAAAAACAAAAAAAAAATCCATATAATTTCTATAAAGTACTAACCTTCATATAGCATGCATCAAAATTTGAGCTCAATCAGTTTATTAGTTGACAAATTAAATAAAATGTTGCAAATTTTCAAAATCCTGGAAAAATCTGAATTTTGTGTGTTGCTAAAGTATTACTATACAGGAAAAATATCAATCAAGCAAAGCAATTGTTTGATAAGTGTTATCGGGCTAATTCTGTTCCATTAGTAATGGTAGTTAGATAATAAATTAAATGCTCAGGTCAGCCACATTTGCAGTTGTCCTGAAAAAACATTAAAAAATTCACAAACTTGTTTAGCTGATCTTAAATTGAAGTTGTTTGAGATTGCAGAGAAGTTGAAGATATCAGAAGGCACAGTGTATTCACCATTTTGTATGAACATTTATTGATGATAAAGTTGTGTTCAAAGTGGGTGCTGCATTTGCTTGCAGTTGATCAAAAACATGTTGATTATTCAGAGCATTTTTTGCAACTATTAGGTTGACAAGAAAGTTTTAAATTAAATTGAAACCACTATCTTCAGATAATTCTCACCTGGAACCATAGAGATTCATTGTCTGAAGATAGCGGTTTCAATCCTACCCAGAGTCGGCCAGAGGCTTACTTGGCCAAAACACGTGGTGAGTTCCTATCCCGTCGCAGTTACCACCTGATGAAGGTCAGAGGAATAGTTGGCCGAAATGTCATGAAACAACTAAGAAAAGATGGGGATAATAGTCCGCAATAAATAAAATGAATAAATAATACTCATCTCAATAATGAATTCCAAAATATATACAAGATGAACGTGTTTTATTCTTCTCTAAATCAAACATGTATGTACGGCAGAATCATGTTGACAAACCGGTTCTCGTCAGATCACCAAAGTTAAGCAACGTTGAGCCTGGCCAGTACCAGATGGATGACCATTTGGGAAGGCTAGGTGCTGTATGTACCTTCTGGGAAGGTTGGGCGTGGGGCAAGCACCCTCACCCTGTAAAAAGAACTCCTCGCTACAAAAGCATCTACAAAAAGTTGTAGATGGCCCCTGTCCCTCCAGGGGCTCAAGGGATGGATGGAAATTCAACATGTGGTCACTTTTCGTAACAAGTTAGGATATTTGGTGTATCTTCAATAGTATGTGACTTATCCCTTCACCCAGCAATGTGTTTCGACCGTGCAAGGCCGAGTATATATAGCTAGTAATTAATAATTGCTGAAAATTTAATTAAAATCAGGTAATGCGCTGATTTTTAGCAGACATTTTTCTTTCAATTAAGGGTAGTCATTGTTTAGTTAAAAAAAATTTATATTCTTTGCCTGTTTCATCAACATTTTTTTTTTTTTTTTAGATGTCCTCCCCCTCTTTAGACTTCTGCCGAAAATGTTCGATACTATTGAATATGGGCATCTTACAGTCTATCTCTCAAAGTTAATAGCTTAATCTGTTTGAAATTTATGTTGAACCTGTTACATAATTTCTGCAACAGCTTGTGTGAATTTCTAGAAAGCAATTTGCTTAATTATATACGTCTGATTCTAATTAAAGATGTCTGCTATTGACTTTGACATATAATAATGATGAATGTACATAACTAATGACATAACAATTTAATTTACATAGCTATTAAATACATAACTATTTACATAACTTCTGCAACAACCAAGTTACTTAAGTCTATGCAATGTTTTAAAAATTGATGATATAACTTTCGGATTATGTTCTATATATATATAAAATTAAATAAATATGATTTGGAAATGCTTGGTTTCTAAGATTTTTTTTTTTTTTTTTTTTGCCTTTATCGAGCCATAGTCACAAAACTGTTAGCAATAGACAAAGGCTACTAAGCTAATTAGGGAATGCATAAAACGTAGGAACATCACGATAGTTAGCCAATACAGAACTCTGAAAATGTGACAGTGATACATGTTCATTTACACAATTCTGAGGCAACACATTCAGGACTGCACAACACAATGTAAAAGATTGCTAGTACATCTCTGAGTAAACACGGGTGTGATTATGCAGAGCGTCAAATGTGAATATATATCATTGCAGGTTTAGTCTGTTCAGCCACAACACAGGGTGGTATTTAAACATTGAAGTGGGGCAAGCACCATGAAATAATCTGTAGGCAACAGAAGCAACTGTTATAGGCTATTGAAATAAATATTGATCAACATTCTTTATTCTAAACATTTATTATGTGTGTGTCATAGTGCAGTTATTTCTACATATGGAATAAATGAATACTATCCTTTGATAGGATCATAGATAATATAAACCTGGGTCTGGTGTTGCTAAATAAACTAACACAACAAAAAAAATGACATCAAATAAATATAAAAGCTGTGAGGCTTGGCAGAATGATCTAAGCATTACGATTGATACAGGTTCCTTTGAGAGCAAACATTGGTCCTTATTTTAAGTAACAAACCAAATACATCATCATTGTTGTATTCGATTTAATATCTCTTTTACATGCTGGCATGTGTTGGACAGCTTCTAGAAATTGACTTTCAAACTAATCTATCTCTGACCAGGTTTTTATATATTTCTCCTTCTTTGAAGGCCCTGTCGGTGGGGCATTAGAATACGCCGACTGCCCCCCCCCCTGCAGAGGGTAAAAGTCCCTACAATGGGAATGGGAGTCCTGGATATGACCTTAAACTATATCCAGTGGTGAGGCCCCAGCTTGCGGGCTTTGGGGAGTGTGGAGCCACCCTTTAATTACCATTGCTCCCAGGTCCACTCTGACCCGGAGTGGTAGTACCTGTTAGGGTCCCAACTATGGGTTGAATAGAAACCGACGTGAAAACAACAAATATATTCTATTAAAAAAATTTTTTCTTCAAAATCTTTGGATTCGGCATTAAATAACCTGAAAAGGGTTGATATGCCATAAAACAAAAACAACCAACCAACCAACCTTCTTTGAAATCCTTCTTTATCACTTCCTCGGATGTTTTTCTTGTCCTTCCCTTGCCAACTGATCCTGCTACCTCAACTATTCTACATCTACTAACCCAAGAACTCTTATCCAATCTTTCAATATGACCAAATTAACAAAATCTCCTGTTCTGTCCAGGTTTAATATTCTTCTAAGGTTATCAGATCTAAGCCTGTCTTTAAGGCTCACGTTACATATCTGTTGTATCAGTCTCATATAATTCCTCTCGAAATATAAATACATTATAGTCAGCACAAATTAAAGACAATGCAGAGGAAGAGATGGAGCAGAAAAAAATTAGCTTAGTAACGGAGTGCTATTACAAAAACAATCCCAACACAAAATGTCATCTTTACACATATTGAACATAATCTCAAAATTATTTCAGAATAATTTTTCCAACTATTCTGTATACTTTAGTATTTAAAAAAAAAAAATTTTTTCAAAGGATTAAAAAATTTTTTTTTAATCCTTTGAGACAAGCTCTTCATGATTTATGTATACATTTTTTGCGGACTATTATCCTCATCTTTATAGTTGTTGCTGCTTCATCACATTTCGGCCAACTTATTCCAGGTGAGCATTGTCTGAGAATAGCAGTTTCAATCCTACCCAAAGCAGGCCAGAGGATTAGTTGGCCAAAATGTGGTGAGACAACAACTATGCAAGGCAGTAAGTACTGGGGATACAGTTATAAGACTCAGCATTCCTATCCCGTTGCAGGTGAATCACCTGAAGAAGGCCAGAGGATAAGTTGGCCGAAAAGTGATGAAACAACAAGTATAAAAATGAGGATAGCAGTCTGCAAAAACAAAACAAAAAAAAAAAAATGAATGCATAAAATATTCTGTATACTTCCTTTACAAAAGCTTAATCTTAATAATAGCAAAGTTGTTTTGTCTTTATCAGTTTTCATTTGCACAACTTGTTTTTTTAATGTATAAAATTAAAACGAAAATTTTATTACAATTTTTATTTTTTATTTTTAGCACAACTTCACAGGCTATCAACATTGGAATGCAAATGGAGGCCAAGTTTATTCTTTTGAACCATTTTAGTCAACGTTATTCCAAGATTCCAATTATCAGTGACACATTTTCAGAAAATGTTGGCATTTCCTTTGATAACATGTCTGTAAGTTTAACGTTTGCTTTTATACTTTTCTATTATATTATTGGACAAACGAAAAACCTATCCACCATCTGGCAGCTATTGATTTAGCTGGGTTTTTTTTTTTAATATATAACTTACGTTATATATCTCCTATATAAAGGGCACTTTGTGAGTTCATTTCCTATAGACTCCAAAATGACTGGGCCAATTTTTTTTTTAATTTAATACAAATGTACTTTATGTATCTGACAGTGTTTATAGATAGGTTTATATTGGAATTCCTCTAAGTATCAAAAATCAATAATGGAAAAAAATCTGGTTAAAGAAACAGTCCAATTTTAACCAAAGTTAACATCCTTATACATCCTAACATTGCAAATGCATTTGAGGAATTTTATCACTCCACAAGCAGACGGGCGCTAATAAGATGGATGCGTTTGAAATGGCTGTTTCTGTTTACAGCACAATTGAACCATGATACTTGACATTTGCATTTTAAACTTTAATCAAGCCATTATATAAAAATAATTTTATAAAATCAACCATAGCTTCTCTATAGTGCAATGTAGACTACAATGTATTGTGGACCAAATCACTGTGGGAATATGTGAAGCTTCATCCTGGTGCACCGTGGTGGATCCAAAACTCGAACAGGCAATCAATTGATTGAAAAATGAACAATTTCACCAATTTCGATGACAATAAAAGTATTGGAAGTGTGGAATATTCATTGATCATCATTCAATTCTGAGTAAGGCCGAGGTCTCTCTGCTAGTCTCTTATTTCTATTTTAAAAACTAATAGTTGAAATTACCCCTTTGGAAATAAATGAAGACAATATTTTAAGAAATGTTTTAGTAACTTATCTATTTTTTTTTTTAATTAAATCACTTTAATTAATAACTGTTAATACTGAAAAAAAAAACTATTGTGTATATATATATATATATATATATATATAGGAAAATAGGATAATAAAATTCCATAACGAATAACCTTAAACATTAATTCATTATAAAATATTTTTTAAAATATTTATGCAAATTAGGCATACAAATAGCTGTGTTTGAGTCTTTGCTCTCTCTTATATGCACAATATTTTAAAAGACTATTGAGTTTCATAATAGAAAACTGTAAAAGTGGTTAGAGTTATCCTGACAGAGACCTTAAATATCAAAAGTAGGATTGCTGGAACGATTTTCATTGGCTGAGGCTGAGCATCTATGTTACATATCGTTTTTTTTGTTTTGTTTTGTTTTTTTAGCTTGCAGTGTTTAAAATTTTTTTTTTTCCAATTCATTATTCAATTTTCTCACTACGGCATCGAGATAAATGATATGAGAATGATGTGATGGATGTGTAATGAGTTTTGAAAATCGAATTAGATTGAATGATCTTAGATAAAAATTACATTTGGACAGTATAGGGAAATTTGTGCAGAACAGAAAGCTTTGTTGGTATAGTCATGGTGAAAGAATGAACGAGAGTTCTTAGGTTGATCGATGTAGGGTAGTTGAGGTAACATGTTCAGTTCACAGGGGAAGGCCAATGAAAACGTGATAATAATAGACTTGAGAGAAAGCAGGATAAATAAAAACCTATCCAGAGATAGATAGATATCTCCCGCTCTGCCGTAAGGACTCTGACAGACATATGCACGGACTTGGAGTTTACATTCGTAATACCCTTCCCTTGACTAGAGAAACAAACCTAGAAACAGATGATCAAGCCTTTATGTGCTTTAGACTAAACATGCAACACAATATTAGCTACTATTATTTTCTCTACCGCTCTTCCTCGACTCAGGACTGCTCCATAATAAACAAAGTATCTGACAGCATAGACACGGCACTGTCCCTCGACACTAGCGCACAAGTACATGTATTTGGTGACTTTAATGTCCACCACAAAAACTGGCTTGGATTCTCTACTCACACAGATGCAGCGGGCAGCACAACCCATAGCTTCACTATATCTCACTCCCTATCACAAATTCTTACGTTTCCAACCCGTTTCCCTGACCAGGAAGAACAACACGCATCACTTCTAGATCTGTTTTTGACCACAGTTCCCGATGTCTGCATAACGAAGGCCCACAGCTCACTCGGGAACGCTGATCATGCAGTGATAATGGTTGAAATCGCCCTAAACTCTAGACCCAAAACTGAAGAGCCAGTGCTCAAAACAACGAGATATTATAATAAGGCTGACTGGGAAGCCATCAGGGAACTAATTAGAGATGCTCCATGGAAAAATATTTTCTCTCTCCCTGCTGAACAATGTGCAAACGAGACCACTGACTGGTTCAAAACTGCAATCGAAGCGCATGTTCCCATGCGGAAATTTTATAGTAAGCCCCACTCTCCCCAATGGTTTACGTCGACTTGTGCAACTGCCATTGCTCAAAAGCAGCATGCATACCGTAGGTTTAACCGACATAAGTCCAGTTCAAACAGACTGAAGTATATAGAAGGTAGAAATAACATTAAGAAAGAAATAGCGACAGCTAAGAGAGAATTTACGGAAACCACTAAAAAGCGCATCAAAGCACAAAAACTAGGAACTCGAGACTTCTGGAAAATCTACAACAGTGTAGTAAATAATGGGCAATCAACAATTCCCCCACTAACCAACAATCACGAGGTTGTCTCCTCAGCAACCGACAAGGCTAACATGCTTGCCAGTCGGTTTGCCTCAAACTCCACACTGGCCCCTTCCAACCACCCTCTACCTGACTTTCCTATGCGGACAGATGCCACACTAGACGATCTGAAAACCACCCCTGCTCAGGTGCATGCTATCATAAAAAACCTTGACACCTCAAAAGCATGTGGACCCGATCTTATCCCAGCTGTGCTATTAAAAAAGTGCTCAGCCGAAGTAGCTCCAGTTCTCTCCAAACTCTACAACAAATGCCTTAATGAAGCTTGCTTTCCGGGCTGTTGGAAAACTGCTTCTGTTGTACCAGTATTCAAGAATTCTGGCGAAAGGACTGACCCATCAAATTATCGCCCCATTAGCCTCCTCCCACTTTTTGCCAAAATATTTGAGACCATAATTAACCATGCTCTAGTCCATCATCTTACAGATGCTAAACTACTGACTGGCAAACAATATGGATTTAGACAAGCCTGTTCCACAGCAGACATCCTGTGATCTCTGAACGTATATAACATTCACTGGACAAAGCGGGGGAGGGCAGAGTGGTAGCTCTAGATATATCTAAGGCTTTTGACAGGGTATGGCATGAGGGTCTCCTCAGTAAAATTAGATCATACGGTATCACTGGTAGAATACTTAACATAATTAAATCCTTCTTAGATAAGAGAAAAATCCAGGTTGTCCTCAACGGTCGTACATCTAAACAATATGATATAAATGCGGGGGTGCCCCAGGGTTCTATCCTTGGACCTCTATTGTTCCTAATATTCATAAATGACCTCCCCGACAACATTGCCTCTGAGATGGGTATATATGCTGATGACACTACACTCTATGGCAGGCACGACAGGAAGACGAATGAACACATTTCTAAAGAAATGGCAGAAACACTAGAGGAAGACCTCCAATCTGTAGTGGAATGGGGACAAAAGTGGTTGGTCGCGTTCAATGCTACCAAGACTAAACTAGTTTCATTCAATAATTACAAGAAACCCTCTTTACCACCCATAGCGATGGCCAACGACTCTTTATCTGAGAGTCCATCTTTCAAACTCCTTGGCCTAACGTTCACAGGAAACATGAGTTGGAACAATTACATTGAAGGCATTGCCAGGGCCGCTGCAAGAAAGGTGGGCTCTCTCTACCGTGCTAGAAAACTACTAACACCCGAAAGTATCCTGTACCTCTATAAGGCCACCATTCGCCCATGTATGGAGTATTGCTGCCACATCTGGGCTGGTGCATCTGCTACTAGTCTCTCGCTCCTTGACAAGGTTCAAAAGAGAGTCGCAAACCTGATAGGCCCTGAACTGGCATCTAAGCTTCAGCCTCTGTTCCATCGACGAAATGTTGCATCCCTTTGCCTTTTCTACAAGTATTTTAGTGGTGAATGCTCTGACGAACTGAAATCACTTGTGCCCCCACGACGTGAGCACCCTCGACAAACCCGACAGGCTGCTAAATCCCACCCCCACACTGTAGAGATCCCTAGATGTAAAAGATCTTTTTACTCCAATAGTTTCTTCCCCAGAACCGCTAGACTCTGGAATTCCATTCCAGGTCCCTGCTTCCCCAACAGTACTGACGTGCAGAAGTTCAAGTGTAACGTGAACCGACACCTTGCTGCCCAAATCCCTTCATAGTACCCCAGTAGTTGTTGCCCCTGATAGTAGCCCCCTACACCAAAGTGGCAATTTGCCTTGTTTGGGGTGAAAATGTAATAAAAAAATAAAAAAATAAAAAATTAGAAGCTGTGCAACACATGCCAGTATGTAAAATGGATGTGAAACTGAATATGCCAAAATATAGTGATCAAATTTGAACATTCAGTAAACGTGTACTTTTTTTTACTGTAACTATAACCAGGGCTGGCCTCTGAAGTGTGGGTTCAATTAAAAATTTGTTAGCAGGGTCCTATATGCCAGCTCCAAATCCCTGAGGACTTAAGGCTCCAACATTAATGATCTACAAAAAACTGAAAGTCTATATGAAAGTTTTTATGTTTTATTACAAATTAAGATAGTTTGTATTATTTGAATTATTCGAATTGCTGTTCGCGTCTTGCTTTTGACTAATGTAACCTCCAGCCATCTTCAGGTGCATATTTTCAAACTCTGGAATCTGTATGGAATTTCAAACATAGACTTGTGGCACAACAGATAAAATGCTAAGTATTAATCAATTCTAAGTGGAGGTTGAAGGTTCAATCCTCAGTACAGACAATATTAAAAACATGATTAAAAGTAACTTACAACTTGAAAAGGTGATAAGTAATATGTATGATAGATAAATCCATAGTATTTCTTTTATTGTGTAGATGTATTTATTGTGTATTTGGGCAGCATTTTTGTTCCTTGATGCATAAACAACAGTGCCAATCTCATTTTTTCCTTTATATATTATGTAGTTATTGATCCTTCATTTTTGAGTTGGTGAATCAATAATCCAATGTTCTGCTCTAGTGTGAACAGGAAGTCACCAACTTTTTCAAATGTTATCAGTTCTCATCATCTGATAACAAAAACTAGTAATGCTGTATATGTTTTTAAATGCCCAATGGGAAAATATTTTCGCAAACAATACATAACACGGCATGAACTAATAATTCTCACCGGCTTACGTATCATCTGTCTTCTTCTAACAACTCCATTTACCAACATTTAGTAGTGCATGACAACCTCCAAAAAGGATTTCAGAAACATATTAATAAAAAACATTGCCATCCTTGATGTCTAAAGTTTTAACCTGTACTTCCCCATCATCGAAGCCCGACTCATTCGAGCAAACAAACCCACCATCAACCACGCTCGATCTGAAGGAGGAGAAAATATATTAAAATGCTTTTAGAATGGTTTTAACTGACCTTTTCAATAAATTTACTAATTTTAATTTTGTAACTCATCACATGTCTGATGAAGACCCACGAGAGTTGAAAACATTGGCAGCTATGATGAGTTCTGTTTCACACTCAAACAGAATATTAGATCATTGCCCCCCCCCCCCGAACTCAAAAGGATGGAACAACAGGAATTGTCATTGCTGTGTGATCAAACATGCATATATTTATTGTGTGGGCGTATTTATTGTGTGGGCGTATTTAATTTGAGTTCCTAACATTTTGAAATGTGTTTTTCCTGCAGTTATCGACCAGTGATTTGCCTTTGCTACCACATCTCAACGAACCATTGAAGACGTTGTTCGCCGAGGAATATGCTGAAATGGAGGAGAAGATCCTAAAACGAACTCTGCGCAAACAATTACAAGAGGCCGATAATTCATCGCAGCAGTCAAACATTTCAAAACAAACAGCTTTCTCTTCAACCTCTTGAAACCATTAAAAATTTTTATTTATTTTTAAACATTTAAAAAAAAAAAAACTATTTTCTTTGTTTTCTGTTTTAATAAATTTTTTCTATTTTATTTATTAGTCTTTGTTATCTCAATATAAAGTTAGTATGTTTTTATATATAAATTTTTTCTATTTTATTTATTAGTCTTTTTTATCTCAATATAAAGTTAGTATGTTTTTATATATAAATTTTTTCTATTTTATTTATTAGTCTTTTTTATCTCAATATAAAGTTAGTATGTTTTTATATATAAATTTTTTCTATTTTATTTATTAGTCTTTTTTATCTCAATATAAAGTTAGTATGTTTTTATATATAAATTTTTTCTATTTTATTTGTTAGTCTTTTTTATCTCAATATAAAGTTAGTATGTTTTTATATATAAATTTTTTCTATTTTATTTATTAGTCTTTTTTATCTCAATATAAAGTTAGTATGTTTTTATATATAAATTTTTTCTATTTTATTTATTAGTCTTTTTTATCTCAATATAAAGTTAGTATGTTTTTATATATAAATTTTTTCTATTTTATTTATTAGTCTTTTTTATCTCAATATAAAGTTAGTATGTTTTTATATATAAATTTTTTCTATTTTATTTATTAGTCTTTGTTATCTCAATATAAAGTTAGTATGTTTTTATATATAAATTTTTTCTATTTTATTTATTAGTCTTTGTTATCTCAATATAAAGTTAGTATGTTTTTATATATAAATTTTTTCTATTTTATTTATTAGTCTTTTTTATCTCAATATAAAGTTAGTATGTTTTTATATATAAATTTTTTCTATTTTATTTATTAGTCTTTGTTATCTCAATATAAAGTTAGTATGTTTTTATATATAAATTTTTTCTATTTTATTTATTAGTCTTTGTTATCTCAATATAAAGTTAGTATGTTTTTATATATAAATTTTTTCTATTTTATTTATTAGTCTTTTTTATCTCAATATAAAGTTAGTATGTTTTTATATATAAATTTTTTCTATTTTATTTATTAGTCTTTTTTATCTCAATATAAAGTTAGTATGTTTTTATATATAAATTTTTTCTATTTTATTTATTAGTCTTTTTTATCTCAATATAAAGTTAGTATGTTTTTATATATAAATTTTTTCTATTTTATTTATTAGTCTTTTTTATCTCAATATAAAGTTAGTATGTTTTTATATATAAATTTTTTCTATTTTATTTATTAGTCTTTGTTATCTCAATATAAAGTTAGTATGTTTTTATATATATTTGTACATACAGGATTCACTCCTACACTAATAAACATAAGGAATTTTGGAACACGTCTATTAGGTGTAAGTGGTCATAATATGGGCTATATTTAATTTAGTTTTATGAAAAGTGAGTAAAATTATATGGCATGATCATGCTGACACACCAGTTTTCTAGATTGCCAAAGATAAGCAACGTTGAGTTTGGTCAGTACCAGATGTAGGAGGATGTCAACTCCTCCCCGCTAGAATTGCAAAAACCTAATGTTGTTATCTCTCCTGAATGGGATATATATATACGACTGAGGATCACTTGCAAACTTGATATTCCCATGAAACTTCCAACAAGGTATCACACATCAATTAATAAAGATTACCCAAATTTCAGTTTATTTGAAGTATTTTAAAGAATTTTTAGTGGACATATGAGCACAACTAGCCATTGAAAATTCAAATATTTCAGATTTGTATTAAATTTTATCAATTTCGTCATTAGATATCAATTAAGTAAGATTCTCCAAATTTCAATTATTTCTTAAGACCCCTCAGCTTAATCCTTGAATTTTAGACATTTTTTAGACTCAAAATCATGTAATGGATTTTGATTAAAATTGGAATAAGGATTCTAAGCACAAGGTTTAGTAGCATTATATTTCGATTTTAATCTTTGTAAGGTGACATAAAATGTATGAGGAATTTTATATATTTGCCTTTGTTATCGCAACATAAAGTAAGATATGTGTTTATATATGAGAGGCGTTCCAAAAGTAATGCCTCCTGTCCCTTTATTCTGTCTGAATGGAGCAGAAGGAATTGCAAATTGCATTGTTCTGATGATTGAACTTATGCGTTACTGACCTGAAAATTTCATCTCTGTTATGGGTATTGACAGCGTGAGACTTTAAGCAACCTCTGTCATGGACATGCGTCAGAAACAGATGCATCATTGAATTGCTTGCAAAAGTGCATTGAGAATGGTGATGTCTTTGTAGAAAAATAAATTCTGGAACACAAAAGCTTGCTTATTTTATTGGTACCACTCCTGTCTTTGTAGCTCTTCAACTTTTTGCATTAAAAAAAAATAAGAGACTTTACTTTTGGAATGCACCTCGTATTTGTATTCACAACTAAATTAATAAACCTATCATGAATTTTGGAACACAGCTGCTAGATATAAGTAATGATAATATTGGCTATATTTAGTTTAATGTGTTTTTATACAAAGAGGTTAAAGAAGAGGGTGAAAGCTTACATATATGCAATTCCCTTGACTTCTTTGTATGGGGCACAGTGGCGGGAGATGAAGCACTAATAAATCCAATAGCAATACAAAGGACAAGCTAATGGCCAAGACCACTGGAGCTTTTGGGATAATAGCAACAAAGGCCTGTGGCTGGTCTGAAGTCCACCTCAAGACATGCTTGAGTAAAAATGACAAAAGTGAGTGTATGTGTATATATATATATATATATATATATATATATATATATATATACACACACATACATAAAAAGAACAAGTAGTTAATAAAACATGTTAAAAAAACACTTTGAAAAAGAGTTAAAAACATTTAATTTAAAAAAAAAGGAAGCACAAAATAAGTGGATAGTCCTTAATCCGCGGAGTTTCGAAGAAATACTTTCCTTCTCATCAGAGGATAGGATTTAGCAAAGTGCGGGATCGGATTTTTCTTGCAAAAGTATTTAATGAAACTACAAGTATGTCATAGATCTTATTTGGTAACAAATAGTGGAGCAGAGGGAATAGGGTGAAGAAAAAGGAGATTTCACGTGAATAGATAGTCTGAAGGGTAAAATATCCAATAACGGTAAAATCCAAAAAAGTTGATTAAATTTCCATTTCCGCAAGTAAAATCCAAGGGAATCGTGTAATTTTGTGTGTGTGTGTGTGTGTGTATATATATGTGTGTATATATATATATATATATATATATATATATATATATATAATGTGTGTGTGTGATGATACAATGTACTTAGCTATACCACTTTATTGTAGTTTCACAGCATCATTTTATATATGTAATGTATTTTTGATGATTTCAATTTTTTTCAAATCATATTCCAAATAAAAGAGCATACACAAATGTATTATAGTTGTTTACAAATTAGTTCAGAAGCACTGCTTGATTTTTCAATTTAAATGCTATTTGGGTCTGATTTGATATGAAAATATGACAAGTTGCACACTTCATGGCCTAATCTATCTATATAAAGTGAGTTTGGTTTTTAGTTGCTAAAGAGTCTAAATTTTTTTCAATTGGAACTTGGTTGACTAAACGTGTTATTTCTATGCATGTGCAAATATACATTTATATCTTTAACAGCATTATTTTTTTAAAGTTTTTGTATGCATATTAATTTTGGGTCGGATGGTATTAAATACGGCTGGAAAGCTATACGTTTTGGTTTGGATTCTAACTTATGGCACTCCAGTCATTTTTTTTTTTTTTTTAACTTTTGAAATCACAATTATATATTGGGTACAATATAATAATCAATAGAGTATTGCCTTATAATGATACAAAATCTGTATGAATTAAAATCATATTTAAGCATATTTTATGACTGACAATGCTGGTCAGCTTGCTAGTTGATATATAAAAGTACCTTTGTTTGTGTGTGTATAGAATGGTCTCTACCAAACTGCTGTCAGTATTTTGATCTACAGACTTGAAACTTGATATATAGGGGTTCGGGCATGTGGAACAAATCTGATTTAGTTTTTAGTTGGAAAAATAGCTGGTAAGGGGTCAAAATTGAAATATTGGAACTTAACAGATGTAATCGACTAAATGTGTATCTTCTACATATGTACAAATATACATTTATACGTTTAATTACGTTAATTTTTAAAGTTTTGATATGCATATGAACTTAGATGATAATGAATAATGCTGGAGAAGTACATGTTTTGGTTTTGAATGTAGTTAATGGAACCCAAGTCATTTATTTTGTTAAACTTTTGAAATGACTACTATATATTGGGTACAATATAATAATCAATAGAGAATTGGTTCTATAATAATAAATATGAAATCTGCATAAACTTAAATACTATAGTTAAGCATATTTTACAACCGGGCAATGCTGAGTTGTCTGCTAGTCAATAATAAACTTGAAAAATATTTTGAAAACAAAAAGAAAAAAAAAACAGATTTTCAAAGACGGACCATTCAATCAAAGTTGAGCTTATTTTTTTTATTAATTTATTTATAATACCTATTAAATTTAATTAAAATCAATAATTTGTTTCAATTTTCAAAAAATAATTAGGTTATACTAGAGACTTTGTTGATGATACTTGCTTATTTCTTTCATTACTATTGCGAAACTTTAATTTTTAATAAGAGCATTACTTTTGATATCAGGTTAAACAAATTACCCTGATTTTCTTTTTTTTTTTTTTAATGACACTCTGTTAGCTTCAATTTGCAAGCCATAAAAATTTGAAAATATATATATATACTAGCGGGGCCTGTGGAAATTGCACAGGGGACTCATTCATATGTAATATATTGATGTTGGCATTCTGTAGATGTTCAGTGTAAATCGAGATGCTCCGATATTATTGTAACTTTTTTGTTAAAACTGCAAAAGTATTTATCTAAGCTAGCATGAATGCCTGGCAAAACCCGGTCGTAAAGTACACTTAAATATGATATTTTAATTCATGCAGATTTCGTATATATTATTATCATTCAAACATGGTAGTGTTTGAATATATGGTAAAGTGGCAGTTTTAGTCATGTAGTATTGATTTAAAGCTTCACCGCTCACTCATTTTTCGACCAAATTTCAAACAATTATTACAGTTTATAGAACACCTTCTCAGCTATATTGTGAACAAAAAACAATTTCAATTTTCATTCATTAAAACAAAAATTATGATGAATTTTCTGGTGTTCAAAATCGTAAAAAATCTGTAAGGAGGTGAGTGACGTTTTTTATGACTGGTTTCCATAGCAACCATGTCGCTTCAGCGACTCCTGTTGCTACCAATTCACCGCTCTCACGAAAAGAGAAGTAACAAGTGAAACAGACAGAATGAAAGGGAGATAATTGGAGTATTTTATTGAAAGCAGACAAGTGCTGTACGTTGTTATTACATATGTTTATATTATGTTTATGGGGGCAAAAAAAATAAGACTGAAATTCAACAAAGAACAAGTGAATTTACTGGAGCGCTGGAAAAATCATGGATTACAATAGAAAAATGCGAGGATGAAAAGTAATATAGTTAAGCTTAAACATGAAAATAAAGGACTAGTTGTTAAAACTGAAAAAGAAAAGGACAAGATATTCTAGTAAAAAATATAAATTTATAACTTAAAATATTGCAGCATTAAGAATTTTTTTTAAAATTCAATTGATAACATTATATAATCAATTCCTAATGCTGCAATATTTTAAGTTATAAATTTATTATATTTTTTACTAGAATATCTTGTTCTTTTCCAGTTTTAACAACTTGTCCTTTACTTTTCTATGTCTAAGCTTAACCATATTACTTTTCATGCTCGTATTTTTCTATTGTAATAGAGTTAATGTTCTTTCGATTTTTATATATTATAAAATTGCGATTTCAAAAATAAAAAATATTATATGACTTAGGTTCATCAACTTGAATCGAAACCAAATCCAAAACTTATGAATATATATATATATATTGCATATACACTGAGGAAGATCGAAGGATCGGTCGAAAATTATGTGCTTTTGAAGGAAACATTCTTTTTTTTTTTTTTTCAAGACTTTTTGTATTCCTACATGTCAACACAGGAAATAAATACAGAAAAGATATAAACATTTATATATATTTTTTGTATTGATTTTTTATTCATACATATTTAAAAAATATATATATATATGACTTTAGTTCCTTTAGCTATAATCGAAACTGAAACCAAAACTCATGAGGAATTCTTGGTAAAATCATTTATTACAAGAAATGGAAGTACATAACAATTAAATGACCTAGCTGTAAGCGTGACACAGAAAATAACACACACGCTACTGTATTAATATATAGATAATATATACATATGTATATTTAAATAAATGGCAAAAATCTATATTCCAAATTTCAAGATGTCCATCTTACTGTTTATTTTTTTAAAGCATGTTAAAATGTTCAATTCTTGAATTGAACATTTTAACATGATTAAAAAAAAACATCTTAAAATTTAGAATATAAACTTTTGTTATTTATTTGTATATGCTCTGTAGTTACATTCAGCTTCATAAATTAAAGGATCGGTATCAATAAAGGATGAAATATAATTGAATAAGCACATTTTCTCATAAACATATTTGTACAGTGCTGTCAAAAAGGAAGTCCGCACTTGTTATCTTTTCAAAAACCGCAAATTTAAGCTAAATTGCATGTAACTGTTTAAACAACCTATACCTCATTTGATTCGCCTTTTATTCCTCTATAATTTTACTTGTTCATATTTGAATTTTAATTGCAGTATTCTAGTGCTCACATCAATTTAAAAAATTAAGTTCAAATCGAGAACACAGAAAGAAACTCCGCACAATGGAAAATTGTTATTTAAATATAACTGTAGAACATTAATGCAACACAAATACAACAGGAACACGATGAACTACTTATTATTTAGTAGCATAACCCTTCTGCAATTTGACAGCCTGCAATCTTTTGGGGCATTCTCTTGAATTAGTCTGTGGGAATACTCCGGGGAAAGGGCATCCCAATTCGCTTTAATTTTTGTCCAAAGTTCTTCCAGATTTGAAATTTTATCAATGTGTAGCTATTTCTTGATGTAATGCCATACATTTTTGATAGGATTGAGGCCTGGAGATTGTGCAAGCCAATCCAAACACTGAATATCATGCTCTTCAAGGAATCTTTTGATATTACCAACTGTGAATGGAAGTATTATCTTGCATGAAGATGGGATTATCATCCAAATTCCAGCCAAAGTAGGGTAGAAAATGCTGTCAACATATTAATGTACTTGGTCGAATTAAATCGACCTTGCAAGCAACCTATAGGCCCTGGACCATTGGCACTAATAATGCCTCACACCAAAACTGAACCTCCACCACCTTGCAGTGTTGAAACTATGCACCTAGGATTAAATTCTTCGTCCTTCCTTTGACAGACGTACTGCCTAGCCTATTAAATTTGCTTTCATCGCTAAAAGTCTCACTACTGATGCAATTCTCTATCTATATAAAAGCCAAGTACGTCCAAGGATGGAGTACTGCTGCTACATCTGGACAGGAGCTGCTAAAAACAGCCTATCCTGCCTTGACAGAGTACAAAATAGACTTTGTGGCATAGTGGAGGATGCCCTTTTCTCTTCCTTGCAACCTCTCCCACAGAAGAGACGTTGCGAGCCTGTCTTTGTTTTATCGTTATTTCCATGGCAAGTGCTCGTCTGAGCTCCAATCTCGTGTCCCCCCCTCGCCAATCTTTCACGATAAACACCCGTCTAGCTGAAACCACTGTCAATAATTTTCCCCACTCCTTATCTGTGCCTAAATCAAAACGTAGATTCCACGAACAAAGCTTCTTTCTTAGAAGTGCACGCCTGTGGAACTCTGTTCCGTTTGCCTGTTTCCCATCTGACTACAACTTGGATGTCTTCAAGTCCAATATAAATAAATTCCTGATGAACCACCCCCTTAAGTAAGACACTTTATCAAAACTCCAATACTAACGATTACTACAATACTATCCCATTGATTACTGTACATGCAATAACCCTTATCCCTGAGTGGCTTCCGGGCCTTGATAAGCGGTGACCTCCATGTAAAAAAAAATTTTTTTTTAAATCACTTTAGACTAATATGACACTACGGACAAATTTATCCTTAGTTGACCTTTGACAACTAAATATTTTCGTTTACTAGCCAAACCCACATGATTTTTAGAATATGACATCGTTCTGTGATGGGTATGTACATCATGAAGACTTTTTTGTGTTTTTATTTTTAATAAGTGTAATTCTAAATATACAACAAATTTTATATTGATACTTGAAGGTACAAACATTTTAATTTCTTCAGATATTTTTTTAAACAGCCTTCATTAAAAAAAAAAAGAGTATATTGTTCTATTAAACTTTTATTGTTTAAATAATTTAACTTTGTTCGTTTTATTTAAAAAAATGTTGAAAAGATATTTTTTAGTCAGTAGTGAGCTTCAAAAGATTGTCAGTGAAAGAGACACAATCACCAAAAGATAAGCGTTTCATTATTTTTAGTCACCACTTTGAAAAATCACTCACGAGTGCAATGTAGAGCCCTGTATGAAGAGTCATGATCTTCATTGCCTCTGACAAAGTCCAGACAGCACTCTTTGTTCTTTACAGAAATGACTGGCTTGTATCTTGCATCTCACAAATTAAATTCCTCCAATCTCTTAACTGTAGAAAGAGAGCACCTTTTAACAAGATTACGCTGTTATTAGATTTGGGGAGCCGTTTCAAATCCATTTTTGAGACTGCAGATCTGGATAGCATTGTCTTCCCTGTCAGAAATAACTCTAGGATGACCAGATTTAGGAGTATCACAAACAATGCCTGTGTTTTGGTGCTTTTGCAGTCATTCATACTGGCTTCTCATCACATTTCAATCTGCAGCTGATTTATTGATTGGATACACCAGAAAGGTAGAGATTAATGAGCTCCTGATGATCACTAAGAGAGATTCAGGGTTTATGGACTAAATGTTATGTTATATAACAACAATTACGATAAGAGATGCTAAAAGGTGGGTATTTTAAGCAGGTTTTAAGCTGATTTGTTGTTGCAGAGTTTTTTTGTTTTTTTTTACTTCACAATTTGAAGCTATTTTTTTAAATTGATGTGAAAACTAGAATACTTCAATTAAAAGTCAAATATGACCAGGTAAAATTATAGAGGAATAAAAAGCAAATCAAATGAGGTATAGGTTGTTTAAACAGTTACATTCAATTTAGCTTAAATTTGCGGCTTTTGAAAAAAATGGCAAGTGCAGACTTTCTTTTTGACAGCACTATATATATATATATATATATATATATAATTATTCTTTTACTATAATAATTGAATATATATACATATAACTCAATGTCTTTGTACATTTGCATGTAGAAAGAAAGATTAGGGAATCAACATTAAATCTAAAAGTGCATTAAATAAAATTTATAGAGGAAGACAATGGAAGTGGTCCCAAATCACTAGCAAAGGCTATAACTCTCTTAAAACGTTAATTACATCCTATTTTGAAGAAATTTATATTTATAGGTTTAATAGTGTTGTCACCTTCCTTACCAGGCCCGCGTTTTGCATGGGACTTTGATGTATGCTTGGATACCCGCTTCATGGTCTCCTTGTAGTAAGTGGATGTTGTATATTATACTATTGTAATAATTATATTATTGGACAATGTCAAATACATACAGTAATCATGGTGGTGAACACCATTCCTAGGTTATGGAGTTTATAAAGAGCCGCACCAAATATGACCATAACCTTGAAAAATGGTGTACACCATTCCTAGGTTGGAAACCATTATCATGTTAGGTTTGGTCATGATCGGTCCAGTAGGATGGGCTGTAGGAGAGTTGACCAATGAACATTACTACTTTATATATATGTTGGATCGAACATATTTGTGGAAGTCACAATTAGTACATCGTCTTGCACAGTTATAACGCTCTGCTGGTTGATAATGGCAAAAGTTTTCTGAACTGAATGCTTCAATCATAGAAAAAGTTTTTACAGGCAATTTGTTGGAATGCTTATAAATAAAATAAAAAAAAATAACAAAGAAAACATAAAAAATAAATCCTTTTATTTTGCGATTTCCATTTCTTTTTGTCTATCACAATATTCTTGGATGGAATTTAATAAATCGGGAAGAATATTGTCCAAAACATTGATTCCTTTTTTTGTGGCCTTTAACCGATCATCTGAAAAATATATCAAGTTTTGTTGGGTTAATTCTTCAAATCTCTGAGAGTTTGAGAGAATTTCCTTCAGATTCAAATTAGTTCTTTGCTTCCACAAGGAACTGTCGATTCCTCGTTTGGTCCGAAGGCCCATTACAAGAGCCTCTTCTAGCATTTCCTGTAAAGAAAGAGTTACACTTTTTCTCGTGCCATGTCCAAACGATTCAACCTCAGACATCCACCGCTGTGGCTCAAGAGTCTGAACTCTAGCCTCACAAAGTGCTAGTCCCTCATAAGTTGTTGAATGTTTGCCGTTTTTGCAAACAAATCTGCCATGGGCCCCGGGACCAATGCCAATGTATTGCCTGCCTTCCCAATAAGACATGTTGTGGACACTTTCAGCTCCATTGCGCGCAAAATTAGATACTTCGTAACGGGTAAATGATTTGTTTTCCAAGAGATAAACGCAAGCTTCGTACATATTAGCCAGAGTATCCACGTCTGGTAAAGTAACGAGATTAGATGAGACTTGTTTAAACAGCGGAGTTCCTTTTTTGACAGTCAGTTGATAAAGGGACAAATGATCATCACAAAATGTCAAGGCCTCGTTAAGTTCAGCCAACCAATCAGCATGCGTCTGTCCTGGCCGACCAAATATTAAGTCCATCGAGACTCTCCCTTGAAAGAGTTTTATTGCTTCTTTCACACATGAAATAGATTCTGCCGCGGAATGGTTTCGCCCTAAAAGCCGAAGATCTTCGTCTCTCAAAGACTGAACACCAATGGAGAGACGGTTTATACCAGCACTTTGAAAATCCTTCAATTTACTGGATTCTAAAGCAGTTGGATTTGCTTCAAGAGTGATTTCGGTTTGCTTTGGAAGGTCAACTGTCGACCGGATAGTCTTAATAATTTTATTCACAGTATCAGGTTCAGCTAAGCTTGGAGTTCCACCACCAAAATAAACAGATGTAATCCTCTGTACACCACTTAGGTTTAAGAGCGTTGTCGCTTCCCTTACAAGGCAATTAGTTATTCTCTTATGGTCAATGTCAGATCGAACGTATTTGTTGAAGTCACAATAAGTACATCGTTTAGCACAATAAGGCCAATGGACATAGAGTGAAGCTGATTGAGTTAAATCATTAATATCTTCAGCAAGATTAAAAGAATATTTTAACACATTTGAATAACATTTTTGTTGGGTGAAAAACACAGGATGAGATAATGACCTATTAACCTTTGACACAAATACTAAACTGCAATTAAATTTTCTTTGAAATATAATTCGAAAAGGAATCTTGTACTGCATCATTGATTCTCTTATTTTGGTTTTAAAAAATATAATATAAATGAATAAATAAATGATATTCTTTATTTTACTAGGTTAAGTATTTTTTTAGGATCCAATAATATCTGTATGATATGCATATCTTTTTATGGTTTGATTTAAGTCTTTGGGTTGAATGTGGCTTAAAAAAAAAAGATATGGTATTATATTAGTCTAATAATTAAAAAAAATATATCCGCCAATGTTCCATGCAATGCTGTTGTATATTAAGTTTAAGAAAAAAATAATAAAAATGAAACTTTTTAGTTTTATTTAAGTCTTTAGGTCTGATAATGTGTTTTACCAAAAATACAAATGCATATATTATAATAATAATAAAAATAATAATAATAATTTACGCACCTGAAATGTACATTTACCAATACCTCAGTCTAAAAGTTCTCCTTTATCGGCAGGAAAAATTTAAGTGTAGTATCAGAACAAATACTACACTTTGCTCTTAGTGAAAAGGCTAGGGAGTTACGTCTCTATTTATTTGCGTACAAACGAAGGCAAAGTTAGACACCAGTTTGTTTTTTGTTTTGTTTTTTTTTCATGGAAAATCCAACTCCCCCACTGTGGGCTGGGGCAAAAATGGAATATTGAAAACGAGATTTATTTCGGTGATTTCTACACTGGTTGATCCTAACAAAGTTATTTTCTTGTACAAAACTTCCAACGTGTCGAGAAAAAGAAAGGAAACTTAAAATCTACTTTTATTTAAATAAAATATTTATTTAATTAATTTAAATTTACAAAAGGTATTATTCACCGCTTCTTAGTCGACAGGCGCGCAGCAGAAAGTTTTTACAATCGTTTGCAAATATCGGGGGACGTAGGTTGAATTGAACCAAAATTAGTATCAAATATTAATTAAAATGTTTACTTACTGAAAATTATGAACTAAATATTACAAAATTTTAAGTTTTTTTTAGTTTTTTCGATGTGCTGTTAGTTGACCTTGTTAATGATTTTAGCAGAAACAAAACTTTAACTTTTTTGTGTTGAATTTTAATATAATTAAATCTAAATTTCTCTATAAATTTTTATTCTTTTCATTTTTTGACTAAGTCTTATTTTCCGCATTTCCATAATAAAAATATTTTTGTTCAAAAAAACAAAAAAAAAACAGTAGAAACGAAACCAACAAAACGAAATGTGATCTCGAAACGAAGAGTTTTACAAAATAATACCTGAGCCAATTTTTTTCTTAAAAAGCGTTGAATCGATTTAACACGTATCTATATTTTATGTATTCTACACAGAATGGCACCTTCTTTTGGATTTTAACTGAAGTAAATTTTCCAAATATCTTGTTTGTTTGATTTCTTGTGGTGCGTGCGTCGTCATGTGTTAATTTTTATTTTTTTATTTTGTAAATGTACAAAGGGGAAGTAACTCTAAATGAATTTATTTGAATCCCCACGAAGGCAAAATGTGTGTGTGTGTGTGTGTGTGTGTGTGTATAGGGGGGGCGCAGCTCTCTAAAAAGCGGCACTCTGGCAGTAGGCAAAAATACAAATTATCTTAGTATAGAAAGATCTCTCCTACATTGACTAAAAGTGTAGCAGCAGAACAAGGTAATGTCGCTAAAATAGGGTTTCCAGGTGATATGAAAAAGTGTAAGAATTTTCTTCTCACCTGTTTTTGCTCCAAGACAGCAAAAAATTAACAACAATTACAACAAAGCATAACTCTAAAATTTAACAAAATTTATTCATTCTTCGTGGCAAAAAAGAAAAAAAGAAAAAAAAAAAAAGGAAATGCCTATTTTGCCTTTGAATAAAACTGGTAACAACCTCGAAAGGTAATAGTTCTTTATCTTCAGCAGGAATTGGAATTTGGGTTCAGCACTGTTCGAAGATCGGATTAATTACAGCCGTTTGAAGGGGTTCGTATGATACCTTTTGATGAAAGCTTCAATTCTCGACTAGTCGACATCACAGAAGTTCACAAAGCATGTTCATTGGAAGAAAAAGTCATTAAAGACAGGTGAATAATTCCAACCTT
Source organism: Euprymna scolopes (assembly GCF_053919585.1). Lineage (NCBI taxonomy): Eukaryota > Metazoa > Mollusca > Cephalopoda > Sepiida > Sepiolidae > Euprymna > Euprymna scolopes. The sequence goes on from NC_136500.1 coordinate 34,699,675, forward strand.
AAAAAGTCTCTGGGAGACGCATGTAATAATAACTTAGCCTAATCAGTTAGGCTTTAAAAATAAAGTCTCAAGGAGACAAAGAGTAGAGGCACCCAAATACCTTATATCCAGAGAGAGTTGAGTTCCATGTTTCTTCTTCAGCTGCTAAAAAAAAAGAAAAAAAAAAAGGGATTTCAAAAACCCACCAAACCCATCACTTGACAGTTAAAATCTCGATCAATCTGATTGTCTTATTGTTTAACAAAGACAATAAGTAGCTGATTAGCCAATGAGAGACTTGCGTGAGCCTTTTCTAGTCTCACACAAAAACATGCGTTCACATTTCAAGCCATATTACTTGTCATATACATACGCCCACACAAACATATGCGCGCACGTCCACACACGTACATATATTCACGTTCGCGTACATACACTCACATTCACGTGTATACACACACACTCTAACATACACACATGTACTCACATATACGCACATATACGCGCACACATACGCACACATGGGCGACGTCACTTCCCCTTTCAAAGGAAATCCACACATGCGCAAAAGACCACTGGAAACAATTATAAAAGCAAGAGCAATAAGCAGCATCTTTCTTTTCGAACCCACCTTCCGAGGTGAGTGGTCAGCGCACCAGCCACCACTGTTTCAGCAGGCACGCGCATGCGCATGCCTCACACCACTTGCTACTATGTGGAACAAAAAGCTAACAAACAGTACGTACACTTTATACGCTTTCTCTCTCCATGAACTGGATTAACATTCTCACTCTTTCTCTCTCTATGTATACAACTTGCCCCAGAGAACACCACCGCGTAGCTGACTTCTAACATGGCGCACAGTTTAACTGATGTCAACCCTCTATCCTTTGTCTTTGTCTACATGCTGGACTATCATTCTCATTTCTACGGCATTACTCATTTCTCTTCTAACGTGCGAACAAACGATAGTGAGATGAACACGCATTTCCTTTTCTTTCTACACCACCAGTCCCGCAACAAACGATGGTTACACCCGCGCGGACATGAACACGTGTTATATCTAAAACATTCATTCTTTCAAATAAACGACACGTTTATCTTATCCATCAATTGAGTTTTTGTTTCCTTCAATTCCATTCGTTTCATTATTTTTCTTTTGTAACGGGATTAGGATTTATATATCCTAGTCCTCTTCAGGCTTATAATTGTAGAATTTCTTACAAAAAATAAGGCATTTAAAATGTTTCTTATCTTAAACATTACATGAGGAGTCATTTTGAGTAAAAATTTAATTTATTTTATTCATATAAACTAGAGAAGTGCACAATTAAAATGTGTAAATATTTTAATTGTGTAAGAAATATGTAAATATTTTAATTGTGTAAGAAATATGTAAATATTTTAATCGTGTAAGAAATATGTAAATATTTTAATCGTGTAAGAAATATGTAAATATTTTAATCGTGTAAGAAATATGTAAATATTTTAATCGTGTAAGAATCTTTTTCACGAGAGAGAAAGATTAAGTCATTAAATGATTTACGAGATCTTCATAGTTCTTGGGAATAAATGTTAGATTTTTAGAATCATGCATAGTCGTGAGAACTTAATATGTATTTCTTACAGAGAGTCAAATAGAACTTGAGTAAAAGGCCTGTAACAACAGATGAAAAGAGAAACCTCCTCCGACTGAGGAAATCATAGTTTTTAAATAAAATATTTCTTCTTTTTAACAAAAGGAATTAAAAATTTTGTTATATTAGTTAGTTACAGTAGTGTGGTTATTTTGCTCCATAAATGTGACCGAGTCAATTGTCCAAATAGTTATTCTGCTCTGCTCGAAAAACAAGTAATGTTGAGCGGCAAAAAAATATTTTTCCCTTTGTGTTTGTGCCGTATTGCTTAGCCTGGGGCCAAAACCCCCGGGCGGTTTGCTGCCAGCCAGCAAGGAGAAAAGAAGCCAAGAAGAAAAGATGCGTGAAGTCATGTTGGTGATTTTACGGAGTCGTGCAGTGAGTTGCTTTCTCATGGTACTGCATCCTGAACTGCAGTGTTTTTTTTATACCGTTTGGGGTAGCTCCCAGCGAAAGCTGTTAGAAAAAGATTTTAGAAAGTGTTTTGTTCGAGTGCTGATTGGACAGAAAATGGACCCCCTGTCACTTGATATTACCTTGTTCTACGTCCACGCGAAAAGGCACAGTTTTACTTTTTACTTCTGCAGAATTTGCATGGGTGGATACGACAAATGTATGCGCAACTGAAATCTTCCTTATCCATCCATTTTAATGTCTCTAGTGTACCACTACACCTAGTTGACAAAGTGGGACCTATTAGATTTGAGACCCTTTTTTGCACCCTATCAAAGAGGGAGAGACTAGTGGTTGATGCACCAGTCCAGATGTGGCAAAAATACTCCATACATGGGCGAATGGTGGCCTTATGGAGGTACAGGATACTCTCAGGTGTGAGTAGTTTTCTAGCTCAATAGAGAGAGGCCACCTTCCTTACAGAAGCCTTTGCAATGTCCTCAATGTGTTTATTCCAGTTCATATTTCCTGTGAATGTTAAGCCGAGTTTGAAAGAAAAATTCTCAGGTAGAGAGTTATTTGTCATAGATATCGATGGTTGGAGAGGCTTCTTGTAATTGTTAAAGGAAAGCAGCTTAGTTTTATTAGCATTAAATGCCACCATCTATTTACGTCCCCATTCAATTACAGATTGGAAGTCATTTTCAAAGGATTCATCCATTGTCTTAGATTTGTGTACATCTATTCTTCCTTCATGCATGTTATAGAGCATTGTATCATCAGCAAATATACCCATTTTGGACTCAATGTTATCGGGGAGGTCATTGATGAATATCAGGAATAATAATGGTCTAAGGATCGACCCATCAGGTACTCCCACATTAATATTATGCTGCTTGGATAAACGCCCATCAATGACAACCTGAATGGTCTTATTGTCTAAGAAGGATCTAATTATATTTAGTATACGTCCAGTTATACCATATGATTTAATTTTTATTAGCAGCCCTTCATGCCAGATTTTATCAAAAGCCTTGGATATATCGAGGGCTACAATTCTAGCTTCACCTGCCTTATCCAGTGCATGGTATATGCGTTCAGAGATGACTGTTAAAATATCTGTAATAGAACATTTCCTAAATCTATACTGTCTGTCAGAAAAAAGATTAGGTGGTGGAATAATGCTTGATTGATTAGCATCTCAGATTTAGTGAAGAGGGGGAGGAGACTCATAGGGCGATAATTGAGAGGGTCGGTCCTTTCGCCATAATTCTTGTACACTGGTACTACAGAGGCCATCTTCCAGCTATTAAGGAAGCAGAATTCAGCAAGGCATTTGTTGTAGAGTTTGGAAAGTACAAGGCGAGTTCAACTGAGCATTTCTTAATTAGTATAGCAGGGATGAGATGAGGCCAACATGCCTTGGAGGTGTCCAAGTTTTTTATGATGTCATGGACATGAGAAAAGGTGAGTTTTTATGACATCATGGACATGAGAAGGGGTGATTTTCAGATCATCAATTGTGGCTTCTGTTCGCATAAGGAAATTTAAGGGAGTTGTTTGTTGGCTCTAGGGTGGAGTTGGAGGTGAATCGCCAAGCAAGCAGTTCTGCCTTTTCAATTACCGTGCATGCAACTTTTTGGTTGTTGTCTAGTGGGGGAATTACTAATTGTCCTTTATTCACTACACTATTATAAATTTTCCAGAAATTGCGAGTTCCTATCTTCTACGATTCTATGCATCTAATGGTTATTTCAGCATGCCTTCTTTTGGCTGAGGTTATTACTTTCTTACAATGATTTATAGCATCTATAAATTTTGCCTATTTTATTTGACTTATGACGTACAAACTGGCAGAATGCATGCTGTCTTTGTGCAATGGCAGCTGCACAATCTGTAGTGAACCATAGGGATGAGTGGGGTTTACTACAATACTTCCGTGTAAGGACATGTGCTTCAATGCCTGCTGTACACCATTTATTTATCTCATTGGCACACTGCTCAGCAGGAAGATAGAAGAATCGGTTCATGGAGAATCTCTGATATGTTCTCTGATGGCTTCCCAGTCAGCCCTTTTGTAGTATCTTGTCGTTTTGAGAATTGACTCCTCACCTTGGGGTTGAGTTTTAAGTGCGATGTCTACTGATACCACTAAGTGGTCTGCGTTTCCAAGTGAACACACAATCCTCAGGTACTGTGGTAAGAAATAGGTCTAGAAGTGAAGCTTGCTGACGGTCAGGATCTGGGAGGTGGGTTGGAAATATGATTGTGTGAGAAAATGAGCTATTGAGAAGCTATAAGTAGAGCGTCCAGTTGCATCTGTGTAATCTGAGAAAGTAAACCAATTCTTTATAGTGAACATTAAAGTCACCAACATATGTATTTGGGTGTTACTATCACAGGAGAGTGCTGCATCTTTACTATCAGATACATGATCGATTAGTCCTGACTTGAGGAAGAACCGTAAAGAAAATATAAGTAACTAACGCAGTGATGAAGGGCTAGTCAAAAACACATAAAGGCCTGATCATCCGATTCCAGATGCTGCTCTCTAGTTAAAGAGAGGATGTTTCGAATATAGACTCCAACCCTGTGCATATATTTATCCAAGTCTTTATGGCAGAGAGAAAGATATCCTGTCATGTTAAAATAGTTAGAGGGGATTGAGGAGGGTAGGTTTGTTTCACTTAATGCTAAAATACCCGGGGGGTTTACTAAGAGGTAAAACTCTACTTCATCTAGATTACTTCTAAGCCCACGGATATTTGTGAATGCTAGCCTCAAGGGAGGAGGTGAATTAGTTTTGTTTGGGTGGTTGTCCGGTTTAATCGTTGTATTTGATGGGTGTAGTGATATGCGAATTAAGTATAATTTACATATAAGCAGCTCATATTTATAAACCAACACCAACTAGAACAGTTGGGTTGTTGAACGCTTGCTTAGCATTATACATGACATATCAATGGCGTCACTGATAAGACGTTCTCTGGTCTCTGAAACCCAGAATGCATAGCTACGTGGATTTGTTGCTTTGCTGCTAATGCGAGATGTAAAAAGCAGAAAGATAACAAAAAACAAGGAGGGGAGAATGAAATCACCAACTTGTTCATGGCTAACGCTGGTTGTGAAGCAGTTATGAAGGTTGATACCATGGTTTAGCCTCGAGAACTAGAAGAAATGACTTTTGAAGAAATAAGTCAAGTTATCAAGGGAAACATGAGGCCAAAGAAAAGACTGGTGATTGCAGAAAGGACCAAATTTATGGCAATGAAGCAGGAAGTGGATGAACCGATAGTAAAATATTTACACCGGTTTCATGCGAGTAAATACTGTGACTTTGAAAAACTAGGAACAGAAGAACTGACAACAGAAGAAGAGTTAATTCAACTAAGATTAATTGAAGGTGTGCATACTTCGACACATAGATATAAGCTAATGGAACAGTTACAACTTACAAACATGCTCTTGAATATGTGTCTGGAATGTATACAATACATACCTACAACCAAAATAACAGTAACTCCTACGAAGAATTAATGGTTGAAACACATACGATAAAAACGAAAAGAAAAAATTGTACATACTGTGACTGTGGACAAATTCATGAAATGAAAAATGCCCAGCATTTGGAAAAAGATGTTCAAAGTGTTTAAAAAAAGAATTACTTCAAAGAAGTATGCAAAACGAAAAATGTGGAAAGAATAGAGGATGAAAATAGACAATTTTTAATGTAAAGAAGGATAATATACAAAATACTGGATCAAGGAATGGAGATACAAAAATAAAAATGAAAATCAACAATTGTGTTGTTGAAATGCAAATAGACACTGGCAGTGAAGTGACTATAATACCCAGAAATTTGTGGGGAAAAATGGGAAAACCGTTTTAAAAAAAGCAACGTACAATTACGTCAGTTTGATGGCTCGGTTATAGCAATTATGGGTTACTTTGAAGGTTCAATAGAACTAAAAGAAAAATATGAAGTAGTACCCATTATAGTTACAAATTGCCGAAAAACACATGGACTATTGGAGAATGACGTATTAAAAATAAATTCAATGAAGTTGATTAATGAGATAGAAATGGAAAAAACAGGAAAATTAAAAAATTATGAAGCTAACCTGAAATTAAAAGAAAATGTCCCCCCCTCCTACTACAAAGCGAGAAAAGTCCCAGTGCATTTATTACCGTTAATAATAGCTAAGTTGCAAAAGTTAATAAAGGAAAACTTATTAGAACCTGCCCCTTCAGGAGGAAGTAAATGGGCATCACGCATTGTGGTATTAAAAAAAAAGACGGTGACTTGAGAATTTGTGAAGATTATAAAATAGGGTGAACCATAAAGTTTGCGCCAACTTGTACCCTATTCCAAATGTGGAAGTAGCTTTATACAAACTTGCCGGAATTAAATTATTTCGAAGATCAGCTTACTACCAAATACCCATAGATGGAAATTTTAAAGAGGTGATGACGATAAACACATCTATAGGCCTGTTAAGGTGGAAAAGGATACCGTATTGCATAAAAACGGCAAGAGCAATTTTTCAAAAAGCTATTGAAAAAGTAATAGGAAATGTTGAAAATACCATCTGTTATCAGGACGATATATGTGTTGGAGATTTAAATGAAGATGATTTAAATGAAAAAATAAACTGAAAATATACTAAGAGAACCGGCTAAGAGACGCTGGCATAACAGTAAATACAAAAAAGTGTGTAACCAACAGTAATGAAATATCATTTTTGGGTTACTCAATATCAAAGGAAGGGATCTCTCCAGATGAAGCGCTAATAGAGGAAATTCTAAAAGTGGCTACACCAAAAAATACAAAATAAAAAGGAGTTGAAGTCTTTCTTGGGTTTGGTAAAATTTTATAGAAAATATGTACCAAAATATAATGAGTTGACAAAACCATTTGCGAAGTAAAGAAAAAAAATGCGGAATTCATTTGGTTAGAACACCAACAGAAAGCCTTTGAAAACTTAAAACAGATTCTGGCGAAAAAGCCAATAAAATTTTTTACCCTAAAAAGGACATAACTTTAACTACTGATGCTAGTGAGCATTCCATATCTGGTATTTTGTCACAAGATGGTCATCCCGTAATGTACTTATTGAGGAGATTAACAACGACTGAACACAATTATTCTAATATAGAAAGGGAGGCACTAGCCTTAGTGTGGATAACGGACAGAGCAAGACAGTTCTTGATGGGAAAAAAATTCTTGTTGAAAAGTGAGCACAGACCACTGGAATTTATTTTCAATCCAAGAAAAGAACTACCGAAAGTTACAATGCCCAGAATATTATGTTGGGCGATCAGACTGATGGTATTTGACTTTGACATTGATTATGTTAAAGGGAATACGATACCACACGTTGATGCCTTATCTAGATTGAGGTTTTATAGAGATGATAAGGACAAAAACGATGAGGAATTTGAAGACACATTCCTGCACCTTGTAGAAACCGATGTAATATCTGTAGATAAAATGGCTACTGAAACTACAAATGACTCAGTGTTAAATAGAATAGTGTTGAGGATAAAAGAAAATCGCTGGGGAATTTGTTCAATGGCTGAAAGACCATTCAAAGAAATAAGACATAAACTGGTAAACTGTAATGGAGACTTGGTAGTTCCCCCAGAAACACAGAGGACAGAGGAGACAGGTTATAAAAAGTGTATACAATGACGTACATTGTGGTGTGATAGTTATGCAAGGAAGATTAAAATTGGAAGCATGGTGGCCGGGGTACTCAAGAGACGTAGAGGACTATGTAAAAAGATGCAAAAAATGCATAGAACTCAGGAATTTCAAGCAAAAAAAATACATGTGTGGCCTCGAGAAGCAGAATCGTGGAGCAGAATACACATGGATCATGCCTATGTCAATGAGATAGGACTATTATTAATATTATTAGACGTATATTCAGGTTGGCCTGAAGTGGTAAAAGTACCTGATAAAAAAAGTACCACCGTAAAACAAATATTAAGAGTAATATTTTCGAGAAACGAGATATCAAGAACACTGGTGATGGATAATGCGCCAGAATTTGTGGATGCTGATTTGCATGAATGACTAAGGAAAATAGGATGCAGACCTTACAAGACCCCTTCCTATCACTTTCAAAGTAATGGGATAGTGGAAAGGATGGTCCAGACGGTAAAGAAGGACATAAAAGCATGCATACAACAGAAGGAGAAAATCAATGCTTTCCTACCAAGATTATTACTAAGTTATAGAACAATTCTGCATGCAGGCAGGCCAGAAAATCCATCTGCATTAGTGGACAGACAATTCAGATCCCCTTTAACTATGTCATATGCCACAAATCAAAAGATGTAGTACAAAAGAAACAGGAATACGGAAACCGAGACAGCAGAATTTATTATGCAGAAAGGACATAATACTGCAATATTAAATAAAGAAAATAGGAACAGTGTTCTAGCTCTTGCTGACCAAATAAGATCCCAAGGAGAACAATCGGATGAGGAAATGCCTTCAGAGCTGGCCATTATTGACGTAACAGAAGAGTTACTGCAGAATGAGACTGCGGAGGAAGAAGTAGAGAGGGACGAGTTAGAAGAGGAAGAAGTAGAATGGGGCAAGGCAGAAGAGGAAGATCAGAATATGAAGGAGGAACACTGCGATTATAGGGAAATATGTGATAGATCCAGATCTCCCTCGACCCAGGACTGTGCCCTAATAAACAAAGTTTCTGACAGCATAAATACAGCACTTTCCCTCGACACTAGTGCACAAGTTCATGTATTTGGTGACTTCAATGTCCACCACAGCAACTGGCTTGGATTTTCTACTTACACAGACGCAGCTGGTACCACAACACGTAACTTCTCTATATCTCATTCCCTATCACGGATGGTTACGTTTCCAACCCGTTTCTCAGACCAGCAAGAACAACATGCATCACTTCTAGACCTGTTTCTGACCACAGTTCCCAATGGCTGTGTAACGAATGCCCACAGCCCTCTTGGAACGCTGATCATGCAGTGGTAATGGTTGAAATCGCCCTAAACTATAAAGCCAAAACTGAAGAGCCACTGCTCAAAACAACAAGATATTATAAAAAGGCTGACTGGGAAGCCATCAGGGACCTCATCAGGAACGCTCCATGGTCAAATATCTTTTCACTTCTTGCTGAACATTGTGCTAATGAGATCACTGAATAGTTCAAAGCGGCAATTGAAGCACATGTTCCCACACGCAAATTCTAGAGCAAACCCCACTCTCCCCAATGGTTCACTTCAACTTGTGCAGCTGCCATAGCACAAAGGCAGCATGCATACCGCAGATTTAACCGACATAAGTCCAGTTCAAACAGACAGAAGTACATAGAAGCCAGAAGTAACTGTAAGAAAGAAATAGTGACAACCCAAAAACGCATCAAAGCACAGAAATTAGGAACCTGAGACTTCTGGAAAATCTACAACAGTGTAGTAAATAATGGGCAATCAACAATTCCCCCACCATCCAATAATCATGAGGTTGTTTGCTCAGCAACTGAGAAGGCTAACTTGCTTGCCAGACTGTTTGCCTCCAACTCCACACTGAACTCTGCTAACCACTCACTCCCTAACTTTCCTTTGCAGACAGATGCCACACTAGATGATCTGAAAATCACCCCTGCTCAGGTGCATGCTATCATAAGAAATCTTGACACTGCAAAAGCATGTGGACCTGATCTCATCCCGGCTGTGCTATTAAAAAAGTGTGCCACCGAAGTAGCTCCAGTTCTCTCCAAACTTTACAACAAATGCCTTAATGAATCTTGCTTTCCTGCCTGCCAGTAGTGCCAGTTTTCAAGAATTCCGGCGAAAGAACTAACCCAGTAAATTATCGCCCCATTAGCCTCCTCCCACTTTTCGCCAAAATATTTGAGACCATAATTATATAAGCTCTAGTTAATCACCTTACAGATGCTAAACTACTGACTGACCAACAATATGGATTTAGGCAAGCCCGTTCCACAGCAGACATCCTAACTGTAATCTCAAAACGTATATACCAGTCACTGGATAAAGCGGGGGAGGGTAGCTCTAGATATATCTAAGGCTTTTGACAGGGTATGGCATGAGGGTCTTCTCAAGAAAATCAGATCATACGGCATCACTGGAAGAATACTTAACATAATTAGATCCTTCTTGGATAAGAGAAAAATCCAGATTGCCCTTGACGGTCGTACAACTAAACAATATGATATAAATGCGGGAGTGCCTCAGAGGTCTATCCTTGAACCTTTGCTATTCTTAATATTCATAAATGACCTCCCTGACAGAAACACTAGAAAGATGACCTCCGATGCATAGTGGAATGGGGGACAAAAATGGATGGTTACCTTCAATGCTGCCAAGACTAAACTTGTTTCCTTCAATAATTACAAGAACCCTTCCCTACCGCCAATAGCAATGGCCAATGACTCTTTATCTGAAAGTACATCTTTTAAACTCCTTGGCCTAACGTTAACAGGAAACATGAGTTGGAACAATTACATTGAGAACATTGCCAGGGCCGTTGCGAAGAAGGTAGGTTCTCTCTACCGTGCTAGAAAGCTACTAACGCCTGAAAGTATCCTTTATATCTTTTTAAAGGTGCGCATCAAAGAAAAATGGATATGTAAAGTCATGAACGAGAATGGGCCGGCATGCGATTGGAGGAAAATGAAAAGTGTATGCCGGGTGAAATGGACGGTGGCGAGAGACTTTTAAGCGGTGTCGAGATGGGAAAATAATAAAAACTTTTGTTAAAAAAAAAATGATTCTTATTCCTTTCTTTTGTTTGTTTGCAACGGCAATGTTATATCTGGAGATGGCTACAGTGATTATGTTGCTATTCGAGTTGGCTGGGGAGGAGCTATTTGTGCTGGGGGTACAAGCACAGTAAGCTCATCGGAACACATTCTGTGCAAGTATTTGTAAAACAAGAACAATGATACAATATTGCGGTGATGGGACTGGATTTGGAGCTTGGTAGACAGTACGGAAGATGTTAGATTAAGACTCGTTTTTGCACACTGACCAAGAGAGAGACTATTGGTTAGTGCACCAGTCTAGATGCGACAAAAATACTTTGTGCATGAACTAATGCTGGGGTTGTAGGTATATAGGATATTGGCAGATGCGACACTGTGGAATGTAGGGTAAAACCAATAGTGATACATAATTCAATCGATTGAGATCCAGCATAGATTTTCGATAATTTTTGTTGGTTGGGAAGAAAGTTGAATGAACATATGTTTATAAAAGTGAATTCTGTTGAGAACGGAAATGTTTGTGTGGTTCTCATCAACAGATGTTATTGCGTGACATCTGGAGTCGGACAGTTTGTTAGGTGAAATTGTCATCGCTGTCTGGAGAGGCTTATTAAATTGAATAGTTTCAAAACTGTAAGGATGCAGTGCTTGGTAGTTTAGCTTGGTTATATCCTATATCAGCTTTGTAAAGATGCTAGCAGGCTGCCTTGTCATAAAATACACTTAAATATTAAATTTTAATTCATGCACATGTCGTATTTATTGTTACCACATCTGGGCTGGAGCTACTAGAAGCAGCTTATCCTGCCTTGACATAGTTCAAAATAGACTTCATAGCTTAGTGGGGGGGGGCGCTTTTCTCTTCCCTGCAATCTCTTTCTCTCGTTGCGAGCCTGTCTCTGCTTTATCATTATATCCATGGCAGGTGCTCGTCTGAGCTTCAATCTATGGTCCTCTTTCTCTAAAAACACTTGTCTAGCCAAAATCACTATCAATAGTTTCCCATACTCTTTATCTGTGCCGTTCTTGATGAACCGTCCCCCTACCTAATCCAATCTAACTTACAAAAATTCCACTACCTATGTTTACTACGCTATAATCACATTGACTAATGTATACACATTAACCATTATCCTCGAGTGGCCTCTGGGCCTTGAATATATATATATATATATATATATATTAGAGTTTTAAAAAAGATGACTTATATGCCATCAGCTAGAATCAAAACCAAAACATTTAGCTCCCATTAGCATATAACCTAAATCCATATGTATACAAAAACTGCAAAATATAATGTTGTTTAACCTATAAGTTTTAATTAACGCATGCACAGAAAAAAACATGTATAGTCAACTTACGCCATGCCAAGGTCAATGGTTTTTTTTTCAATTTTGACCCCTTTAGCAGCTATTTTAGTGGCTAAGAACCAAATTGGAGATGTGTTAAACATATCATATATCGAATTTCAACTCAAATATATGATAAGTCTGGGAGAAAACCAGACTTATCAAGGATGCACATTTTTGGTTCACCTTGATATGCATACTCCAACATAAAAAGAAACCAAGATGCCAGAGGGGAATCTTCATCAGATATGATAGAAACAGCCCGAGATATCTTATCTACCACCCAGAAAACGGGAAAGTGTGTAAACACAGACTGATAAAATTCACCAACAACACCAACGACCAACACACTCAAACACAAACTCACTCATTAAGCGATGATGATGCACATTTTCTCCCAAGAAACTTAATAAAAAATTTAAAGTCACGGAAAAACCCTGAACGGTTCGATACCGACAAACAAATCGAGTCTACAGTAGAAACTAGTTGTACGCAAAGATACCCGATGCACGAGCACAAAATGCCCAGCTACCTAGAAGACTATGTGACAGCAGTCCAGGATGGGAGCGGCCACACATTAATCAACACTGACTATTGCTACAAGGCCGCACACGGCATACCCCGCCCTTACAGAGAAGCTGTGACTTCCCCAGCGACACACCACTGGATCCAAGCGATGCGGGAAGAAATTGGCTCCCTAAAGAAAAACAATGTATACCATCTAACACCCTTACCCAATGGCAGAACGACAGTAAGCAGTAGATGGGTGTATAAAATCAAAGAAAACGTTGACGGGTCCCCTAAATACAAGGCCAGGTTCATCGCAAATAAGTACAACCAAACTAAAGGAGTAGATCCACACCAAGAACACGTTCCTATCAAAATATTCAGAGACAGTCAAAGCGCTATAGTGCTTTCTAAGAACCCCACTCATCAGCAGAGATGCAAACACATCGACATTAAGTACCATTTTATCAGAGAAGCTCTGAATAATAACAAAATACAATTAATTTACTGTCCTACAGCAGACATGATCGCCGACATCATGACAAAGCCTCCAACCCGGACGAAGCTGGACAAGTTTAAAAAGTTTCTATTCGGACCCTAAACTGACACTAATCGGCTCTAACATATCTTTTTTTTTTTATAAAAAAAAAATAATGAATAAATAAATAATATGCTGAGACCAAGGGGGGGGTGTTGAAAGTAAGTACAATAACTTTTGTCATAGATCCTTTCATGATTACCTCCCTTTTACGTTTTAATCCCATAATCCCTTTTTTCACTCCCTGCTTCCTCCTCCTGTCTCAAAAAAAATATACTTCTCTTTATACCCATCACACGCGTGTTCGTGTCCTCTTTCAAATCTTCGTTCCAGTTCCTTTTCTCTTTTTACTGAAATGCAACTCGCAACACGTCTTAATATACTCAGACATGGATACAAGAACGATTTCATGAAGGTTAACTAATTTGCATATTCCTTTAAAAAACGCACGTTAATTAATTAATTAATTTCTTACGATTTCTCATTATTTCATTTAACTATTAGACATAATTCTATTTATTCATAGTCTCTACATTGTGTATAATTGCAGAGAATTTAGGATGAAAATGTTCTAGCATGCCAACATGTTTTTTTATCTCTCTCTCTCTTTCTCCCTCTCTCTATCCGATTACATAAAAAAAACTGCAGCTAACATCACGTGGACTTAATTCATTGAACATTCTTCCACTCGACATCATGGCAAAGAAAAAGAGAGAAAAAAAATATATATAGATTGACAAAGGAGTATATCTCCGAAATATATTTCTTAAAAAATAAACATTCGTTTATTTTATAAAAAATTTCGCAATGCAGTTATTTGGCTTCAAACGTGCTCAATACGTACCTTACTTTATACCCCTTTTTTTGTGCTTTTTCTGATATCATTTTTCCTAATCATGATAATTATTTCTGTAAAGTCTGATGAAATTATTGGATCATTGATATGATTCGGTAATCGAAACATGCATAACTAAGCAGATAAAACGGTAATTATATATATATATATATATATATATATATATATATATATATATATATATATAAATAAATAAATGTATATATATATATATATATATATATATATTTATATCTTTTTTTTTAACTTCCCTTACTCTATGACTTTTAATTCCTCAATCAATTTTTAATTGTGATTTTCCATGTCTCACTGACTTTAGCAAATAAGGTGTAAACCATTATAACTATTTACTAATATTTTCTTCTCTGAAGAGATGGTAGACATCAAAATCCTATAGGATAAGGCGTTAAAATATTTCTAATGTATTCTTTGTCTTACATAGAATAATAAAAATCTTTTGATCTGAAACTCCAACATTTCACGTCATAAATTTTTTAATTCATTGAATGACTAAAATTTTACATATATATATATATATATATATATATATATATATATATGTATGAATAAAAAATCAATACGAAAAATATATAAATGTTTATATCATTTCTGTATTTATTTCCTGTGTGTTGACGTGTAGGAATACAAAAAGTCTTTTGAAAAAACAAGAATGTTTCCTTAAAAAGCACATAATTTTCGACCGATCCTTCGATCTTCCTCAGTGTTAATGATAGAAAACATGAGTGAGCTGGGGGAGGGGCACGGGTATAGCCATTAAGGTAAAGATCTATTTGAATATGACCCTTCCAGCATTTTCGATTTGGAATGGTCAGCAACATGTGTGGCCTCTATTCAAAACTATATATATATAATATATACCTCCAAAATAATGAGATGAATTAGATCACAGATTAATGAATCTTACGGTTTCAAGCCTTACAAAATATTTTTTGGAGATAATATTTTATATAAGATCCCAACCAAATAAAATTGCTCAATATACTACATTTTTACATAAAGGATATTCAGAGATAGGGCAAGCATATTAATCGATTTGGGTCCAAAATCTTTAGTTATTAATAAATAAATGTATGTATGTGTGTATGTGTGTATGTTTGCATGTCTGCCTAAAACTTTTGACAGACGCGACGGATTTTACCAAGATCAGTATAGTTTTGAAATTCGACTTTTCAGATGATAAATATCGAAAAATTGACTAAAAACATTAATTTCTTCACCTTCAACTGGGCATTTTTCTACGGGGGCGGTCGCTTTTTTCGCCAATATTTTCGAAAGTCATCTTCTCCTTTTTTGTTTTTGTCTAGCCTTAATTAAAACCTACATCACTTCCGGTTTGGCGGTGGTCGTAACAGCAAAGACGTCACGTTTTTTCCCCGTTCTTTTCCTTCTTTGCAGTACGGGTTCGAGCCTGCTTTCCTACTGCCACTTTTTTTTTTTTTTTGCTCAACACACACCTCCAAACACCCGGGCAACGCCGGGCTGAAATGCTAGTATATATATAAGAGTGAACGTGCCTGTGTGTGTGTCTGTGTATATTTTCCTACACAATAACTCTGTCAATTTTAAGTCTACAGACTCGAAATTTGATATACAGGGTGCTGAGATTTAGGAAAATCTTTGTAATCAGTTTTTGGCCTGAAATCTGGCTGTAAAGATGTCAAAGTTCAACGATTTGACCTTTGAGAACTCTACCAAACTCCTTCGACAATTTTGGGTCTGAATACTTGAAATTTTAGATATATGTTCCTTGGACATGGATGTAACTTAATAACTTGATTTGAGTCCAAAACAATAAATGTTAATGTGTCATAATAGGGGTCAAATTAAAAAAAATTGACTGCTTTTATTTTTTTTTTGCTCAACATACACCTCCAAATATCCGGGCAACGCCGGGCTGAAATGCTAGTTTATATATATCTCCTATACTCCTTTAAATTCGTTTTTCAAGCGTGTGTATTGATATTCATATTAAAATCTCTTACTCTATTTAATTAAAAAGAAAATACAATTTTGCTATGTATGGGGCGTTGAATTGCATCTAATAGCAGAAGATCTAGCTAATTTGCATATTCCTTAAAACATTCATTTTAATTAATTCCCTATTAGTTTCTCCGGTTTTCTTATGGGGTGATCATCTTTAGTTAACTATTACGTGTAATTATATTCATGCAGATATTCTACATGATTTATACTTGCATAATATTTGCGTAAAAAGTTTATAGTAAACACAAAATTGTTTCCATATATATTTATGTATATGTATATATTTTTATTTAAAAATTTTTGCCTACCAAACTCCTCCTAGAGTTTTTGGTCTACAGACATGAAACTTCATATATAAAGTATTTGAATCCATGCGAAACTTTATATTTGGGTTTCAGCCCGGAAAAATCGGTGCAAAGGTGTGAAAATTAAAAAAAAATGAAATTTGCTTGGTGATGGTCGAACGCCGCCATTACGAATGCATAACGTAGTAGCTATTGGTTCATGTTTTAATTAACTGAAACCTTGCAGTAGATGTGTCTTCATGGCTCAGTCATTGGCGGCAGAGGCAAAAATAAGTCGTAAGCTGAAGGTTTTGGTTTCGATTCTCGGTGGTGGTGCACGAGTCTTTATTTATTTTTAACTTTTTAAATCATTACTATATATTGTGTCCAATATAATCTATTTTATATATAAAAGTGAACGTGTCTGTGTGTGTCTGTGTACACTTTCCAATGCAATAACTCTGTCAATTTTCAGTCTACAGACTCGAAATTTGATATGCAGAGTACTGAGATTTGGGAAAATCTTTGCAATCAGTTTTCGGCCAGAAATTTGGCCGTTAAGCCGTCAAAGTTCAACGATTTGACCTTTGAAAACTCTACCAAACTCCTCCGCCAATTTTGGGTCTAAACACTTGAAATTTTAGATATTGCTTCCGTGGACATGGAAATTTTAGATATTGCTTCCGTGGACATGGAAATCTTAGATATTGCTTCCGTGGACATGGATCTAACTTAATAACTTGAGTTGAGCCGAAAACAATAAATGTTAAGAGGTCATAATAGTGGTCAAAGTTTTAAAAAATTTACCTCTGCAGCCTCTACCAAATTATTCAGACAATTTCTGGTCTACACATTTGAAATTTGACATAAAGGGTATTCAGAGATAGGGCAAGCTTTTTAATCGGTTGGGGTAAAAAATTTGAGCTACAAATATATAAATCTATGTATGTATGTTTGCATGTCTGTCTAAAACTTTCGATAGAGGCGACAGATTTTCACAAGATCAGTATCGTTTTTAAGCTCGACCCTTCAGATGACAAATACCGAAAAATTGGGTAAAAACATTAATTTCTTCACCCTCAACTGGGCAGAAAAGTCGTCAGTGAAGGAGATGGCGTATTTGTTCCCATTTAAATCCGCTGGTTCTATGGGGCCGGCTAGGTCTGAATGTACTAAATGCAGAATATTTGTCGCTCTTTTGTCGGGAAATTTATTTCTTTTCTGGGGAAATTTTCCTTGGATGCAGACATTGCAGTTTTTGTTGTTTGTAGTCTTATTTTTTATTTTCATCCCTTCGACAACATCGGGTAGTTTTGTTATGTCGCCGTAATTGCAATGGCTGAATATTTTATGCCACGTGTGGATATCGTGGCATTGATGGCAACTGTCTTCTGCATTTCCTTCCTCCATAGTTTTTAGGTAATATAGTCTGTTACGCACGTGTATTTTGAATTTTGTTCCGTTTTTATGTTTTAGTATATTCCCGTCTGCTTCGAAAATAACTGTCGCTCCGTTTTGGGTCGCAGTTTTCACGGAAAATATATCCTGTGGATATAAAAGTATAAGTAGTGCCCCTTTTAAGGTAGTCATAATGGAGTTTCCATTAGTGTCTAAAAGGCAGACTTCAGCGTCTCCTCTTTTTAAGGCTAAGCCACTAGTTTTAGTTCCGTCTGCCAACTCCATGTAGTGGTTCTCAGAACGGAATGTTAGGTCGAAGTTCTTAAATTTCTTCGCGTCTGTTATAATGTGCAAAGTGGCCCCTGCGTCAACTAGTAGGTTCATATGCTGTATTAAGTTCCGGGTATAGTAGTAGTCCTCTGTTTTGAATGTGAAGGAGTTTTCTTTAGTGTTGGCTGCCTTTTTCATTGTATCTTCTCACTTATAACGGCAGAACTCCCCTTTTATGGGTGTTACTTTTACAGTAACTACACCACTGTTTTCACTGTTTGTGTTTGTTGTTGGGATATTCTTTCAATAAATGTCCTTTTTCACCGCATGTGAAGCATGATATTTCACGTTCGTCATGATGGTGACGGCTCTCCATTGTATCCTCTGAAAAAGACGATGTCAATTTCATCACTTCGTCACTGGTCGACTGGATTTTATGTTTCAATGTTTCGTCGAAACCATGGAGTTCTGTTTTAAATTCCAGGAATGTTATTTCTTTGTTGCTGTGTGTCACATAAATCGAAAAAGTGTCGTAGCAGCTTCCTAGTCCTTTTAATATCATGGCGATAATTATGGCATCGTCAACTGGCATTTTACAGAGCTGTTAAAATTGTCTCAGTTCTTATCATGTATTCTGTGACACTTTCGTCTCCTTTCTTTTTGAGAGACGTGAGTTGGGTGTATAAGGAGATTACCCTTGGTTTTCCTTTGCTTGCATAGTGTGCGCGTAATATTTTGAGAGCTTTTCTCCCATTATCTGTAGCTTCTCTCATTATTAAGGATGAACTTTTGTCGTCCAAAAACTCTACAAGGTCAGCGTAAGCATCTTCATTTCTCTTGTTGCTTCCGTCTCTATTAAGGTGTATATCTAAAATGGCGTCTTTTAGGCCGAGCGTGCGTAAATGACATAAAAATTTTGTCTCCCAAATTTCATATTTGGTTTCATCTCCGTCAAATAAAAGTCTGTTCCATCGGCTTCCATTATCTCTCCTGGGCACATATTGCATTTCAGTGAAAAGAGAAAAGGAACTGGAACGAAGATTTGAAAGAAGACACGAACACACGTGTGATGGGTATAAAGAGAAGTATATTTTTTGGGGGGGGACAGAAAGAGGAAGCAGGGAGTGAAAAAAGGGATTATGGGATTACAACGTAAAAGGGAAGTAATCATAAAAGGGTCTATGATAAAAGTTATTGTAATTACTTTCAACAAGAACATTTGAACAATTTTTAAATAGAAAAAGTATGATTTTAATATCAATGCCAAAGCGAGAAAAAAAACAAAAAAAAAAACAACTCAGCTTTATAGACATATAGAATATAACTTAATCTAAATCGTCAAGTCGATTTTTAACACCTGTTACTAGCAATGTTACAAGATATGTTAATTGTCCAGCACGATATTTTCTCGGCCACTGTTCAAAATTTGTTTCTTATTGTTCTTTTCAGCACCCTAACCCAACCACCCAACCCAACCCATTGTGAAAAGTAAGTAACAGCAAATTCAAGTCAGAAATTACTTTATCAATTAAAAAGATTTCATAATTACTTTCAAACTTCCAAGTGTTACAACAAAGATGTAAGTCATTTTAATTGATAAAAAGTATATAGTAAATGATTTACTATTCTGAATTTTGAAGCCTTTTGAATTGAAGAAACCAATAAAATAAAGTCCAGTTTGAATTAGAATAATAAAAGTTTTAAAGATAAAAAATTATTCAAGATCAGTTTGTGCTCCTAAATCAAATTTAAAACAGTACTTGTCCAGAATTCCCCCATTATGAAAAAACAAAAAATAAAGAAAAAGCTATATGTGACGAAAAGAAAATAGTGTACACCAAAAATCACGTAAATTAATAAAGTTGTTTTATTTTTAAATAAAAAAAGAAAAAAAAATCAAATTTTATGGGTTAACTATGAGCAACAACTTTGCAACACCATTTTGAAAACAGTCTAAAGAAACACGGGAGGTAATTCCCAATAATTCAAACATGCGAGATTTTAGAAAATCATTCTTAACATTGCGAGGATGGGGGGAGGCATTGGAAAATTCAACTTTGTTTGAAAATGAATTTTTTTTTATAAAAATAAAACAACTTGATCAATATCCATGATTTTTGGTGCAGTATTTCTTTCTGTAATAACTATGTACATCATGCACATATTTCTTTATTTTTGTCTTTTCATACATGGGATATTCTGGACAATCGCCCATTAATTTTACCTTTTGTTTCTTGTGTATAAAAGGAATCAATAGTAGATGTTACTCATTTCCACTACATTGTCAATGGAAAAAATAAAAATTAGATTCTACTTTCTTTTTTTTTTTTTTTCATATGAGTATATTTTACCCTGAAGAAATACTTTTTAAAAAAATAAGAAAACTTTACAGTGCAAAATGATAATCCATTTCCTGCCCATACATAACATAAGATAGGATAAGTAATTGTTTTATTTGTATTTCTAAGATGGTAGCTATTTTAAAATCTATTGATTTTTTTTTTTTTCAGAAATGCAGGCAGATTTTAACTTTTTTTTCCTCATATTGTTATGCTAGACTTTTAGGTTCATTTTTTTTAAGAATCCTACTTAAATAAGTTAAAACCAAACAATTAAAAAACGTATATTTTTTTTATTTTTTTATCTTTCAGAAAATAAAATTTTCAAATTATGAAAACATTTTTTTAGAAAGGTCATTTTATATAATTTAATAACAAAATTACAATAATATTAAAATGATGTCAGCCTTTACTTATTGGTAAAAAAACGGCAAATTTGTATTTTGAAGAAAAAAAAAATTACTACTTGATCATTTTTTGTGATTTTTGGAATATACCATCTTCTTTTTGTGACAGGTAGATACACGATAAAAGTTGTTTTTTTTTCATATTTGTTTATCGCCATAAGTGACAATCTGAATAAGCACCAAAAAAAAAAAAAAATCCTTACCCATGATGGAAAAAAAAAAAAAAACTCGTACAGCAAAAATCATGTAAAATCATCAAATAGTTTTATTTTTTAAATAAGAAATAAGGTATTTGTACAAAATTGTACCTAAACAAACAAAATGGTATCTTTGCATTTAATAAGCCAGACGTAACTCAGCGTTTGCTCGGCCTTGTCCGGTGCATGACGTCAACAGCTTGGGTTTTGCTGCTGCCTGACAAAACACAACAATCAGCCAATCAGCACTTAGTTTTGATTTGATCGCGTGTGCGTGCGAGCAGCAGAAGAGAATTTCAATATCAATTGGAAGAGTGAAAAAAAAAAGTGCATACAATTCAAGAAACGCAGACGATACCAGTAACACTGAAATGAATTTGCCCATCCTAGCAAACCAGCTCCAGACCCAGGGGCTGTAATCCTTCCACTAATAAGAAAATACATTCTGCCGGGGACCGCGGTCATATCAGATTGTTGGAGGACTTATAGTAAAGTGGAAGGAGAGGGATATCACCATTTAACAGTGAACTACAGCCATAACTTTGTAGATTCCATAATACAGGTAACAACAAATTATGTGGAATGGATGTGGAAGGAACCAAAGCAGCAAAGCAGCACAACAAGAATGCGGAACCAACCGGGAGCTTCTGAACACATATCCTATTGAGTTTATGTGGAGATAAAGTTTGGTATTTGACTCCATATTAACGCACATCGTCGAAAGTTACCCGGTTGGTAAGGAACTTCCTATCACATTCGCTATCTCATCTCCATCTACTTTGTTGTCTGATGCCCTCCAAAAGTCTGAGGAAAATACATCCTCCTGAGAAAAAAATGTTCCTGGCAAAAAAAAAAAAAAAAAAAAAAAAAAAACTCGCAGAGATTCTGGCAAAAAAACAAAACAAAACAATAAAAACAGTTACTACCTAATATTTATTAAAAAACATTGTTTTATATGCATTTTTTGGAAAAAAGAAAACAATTTCTTATTGTAATTAAAAATATATATATAAATAAACGGTAGGTTTTTGCTTTTTATTCATTTATTTATTTTCTGCTGATGTTTCTACATTTAAAATTTTATTTTGTTTACATAGTGTTGTTTTTATTTTATCGGCAATGCTCGGTTTTACCTGGCTGTTGATATCATGCGCAGGAGCATCGGCAACACTTGGCTGTTGATGTCATGCGCCAGATAAAGTCAAGCAAATGCTGAGTTATGCATGGTTCGTTAAATGCATAAGTACCAATAAAATCTTACAAATTGGGACAGAAACAAAAAGTTTTGTGGAAAAAACTAGAAATTACTGGTTGCTCAGGAGAGAGGGGGGTAGGTGCACTTACCTTGTTACTAACCAAAAGAGTTGTTGTTTCCTAGAAGCGTTATAAAGCTTTACCTTGGTCATGTGATGGTGATCACATGACCTTTTCAGACCTATAAAGGGAGGTAATCAACCTCCTTGTAGGGATTCAATTTCAGTTGTATTTAGAAATTGCTGCTGATGATTACCTGGATTACTTATTTTGTTAACTGACTGTCACGTCGCGGAAGGGCAATTCTTTCGCAACTCTAAAGGTGAGTGTATCTTGCTTCCTTCTCGACTGAGCAGTCTTATTACTTTTAGGAAATTAATTTTTCCACATATTGCGAAAGAAACCCTAATACTAACATGAACATGGATAGTAGCAAAGCAGATCTACGGAGAAGAATTTCTATCCTATGGATCAAAATCCGAACAATTCTGGAGACGGCTCATCAGGAGGATGAAATCTCCGTTAAATCATTCTCTGCATTGCAGAAATCCATTTATGAGTATTTGGTGGAGGTAAACGTATGCGTTAGCAAAATCCAACTTCAATCTTCTGAGGAGGAGGACTGGGTGAGAATTGAGAAGGAGGCTCTGGCAAACGCCTTGCGATTCCGAAAGGAACTGGAACATCTTGAGTTGAAATTCCTCCCTGCTGCCCCTGAGTCACTAAGCCTTGCTCAAGGTACCTCTGAACGTGAGAGAGGAGTGTCATCTTTTACCGTGAAGCCACCTCAAATACAAATTACGGGTCCTACCTTTGATGGGTTGGCTATGCAGTCCAATCCTATGAGCTTTAGGAATTTTTTGTCGCGTTTTGAAAACTGCGTAGCTGGTATGGCCAATGATGCCGAAAGGCTGAATTTCTTAAAATGCTCTCTGTCTGGTCAACCTCTCCTGTTGATTAACCATTTTAGTATATGCAACAGGAATTATGAGTTGGCTCTCTCGGTCCTGAAAAAGACCCTACTTCTACCACTAAAATTAGGCCCGTGTTCAACTGCAGTCTCAAGACTGGGGACTTTCCTTCCCTTAACGAAGTAACCTACCAGGGAGTGAATCTTACGAGTGATCTATTAAATTTATTGCTCACCTTCCGTGCTAATAACCATGTTGTGTTAGCGGATATAAGGAAGGCTTTCCTGATGATACGACTGAAACTGGAAGCAGATAGAAACCGATTCTGTTTTTTTCTGAAGGATGGGGGTCGACTGCGCTGCTTTAGATATAATACCATTATATTTGGGTTTGCTTCTAGTCCCTTCATACTAAATTATGTCCTCCGGTACCATGCTGCTCAGTTCCCAATGGACGATTGTAGGTTTTTGATGGAGAACAGATTTTACGTGGATAATCTGGTGATGTCAGATGATAATCCAGATGAACTGTGTAGATTATACGCTCTCTCTCGGGAACGGCTGCTTCAGGGAGGTTTTGAATTGCAGTCTTGTAATTCTGATTATGTGGGTATTCGAGGTGAAATGGAAAAACATGGGACATTGAGTGTTCATGGTAACAATTGGGAAAAGGTGCTGGGGTATCGATACTCTCCTCTCTCGGATGCCCTTCATGTGACACCTGTTAATTGCAACCCTTATGCTTGCACAAAGAGACAGATTCTCGGGGAGACAGCGAAGGTCTATGATCCCTTATCATTGTGCTTGCCGGTTACATTGCGGGGCCGTATTCTGTTGAGCAGGCTTTGGAAGGGGGGGTTTGCATGGGATGTCCTGTTGCCACCAGAATACTTGTCCTTATGGAAAAAGCTTTCATCTGATCTCTCTGAACTGGGGACCATTTCTTTTCCCCGAAGGGCGTTCAGTGAGAATGGAGTGGGCGAACTCTTTCTCTTCTGTGATGCCTCTTCAGAGGCATACGGATTCGCCGCTTACACGGTGCAAGATTGCCATTCGTGCCTGGTGTTTGCAAAGGCTAGGGTGGCTCCCTTGAAGAGGAAGACTCTTCCTACACTGGAGCTTATGGCAGTGTTCTTGGCTTTTAGATGCCTGCCCACTATTTTACGGAGCTTTGGCAGATTCTCTCCTTCTGAGATTCATGTGGCCACTGATTCTCAGGTTGTTCTTTCTTGGCTGGTCTCAGGGACTATTGTGAGTAAGAACCTGTTTGCCCGTAATAGACTAAAGGACATTCAGCAGATGAGTGGAGAGTTGGGATCTGCACTTGGCTTTGTTCCCTCCTTTCGATACATCCCAACCGCAGAAAATCCTGCCGACTTGATCACAAGGGGGTTGACGATGCAAAAATTCAGAACCTGCTTCCAACTGTGGTGTTATGGTCCCAGTTGGTTGAGTAGTGGTTCTGCACCATGGGCAATACAAGAGTTGCCATGTCTGAGTCGACGCAGCCAGGAGATAGTCCGTTCCTCTTGGAATGCTGCTATCCTCCATGGAGAGGAATCTCATACGGTGCTTCCCTTAGAAAGATTCTCTACCTTTTCAAAGCTTTTGAGGGTGACCACCCTGGTAGTTAAGTTTATTAATCGATTGCGTCGAGTAGAGGTTGACTGTGAAAAGCTGGCAGCCATTCTGATCATGAAGACTATGCAGCATCAAGTATATGCTGAAGAAATAGGATTCTTGTTAGATTCTTCAGGCAAGACTGTTCCTGGGTTGGTGCGGGCCCTTGACCTCTTCATCGATAGTGATGGACTAATCAGGTCGGGTGGTAGAATTAGCCGATCTCTCCACTTTAACGTGGAAATTAAACACCCGATTCTGTTGGCAAAACATCACCCAGTGATTAGGCTTATCATCATGGATGCACATGACAGATGCCAGCATTTGGGAGTCGCGTCCACTTTGGCAGAATTAAGACGCCATGGTTACTGGGTACCCAAGGGCAGACAGGCAGTGAAGACGGTCCTGGCTTCATGCGCCCTGTGCCGGAAGTACAATGCCAGACAAGTCATGCCTCCTAATGTTGCCAACCTTCCTGCTTCCCGTATCAAACTGGAGGTTCCTTTCAAACACACGGGGGGTAGATTTTACAGGCCACCTGTGGGTTAAAGAAGGTGATAAGGAGGTGAAAATGTACCTGCTCATCTTCACTTGTCTCAGTGTCAGAGCTGTACATGTCGAGGTGGTGCCGGACATGAGCGTGTTGTCCTTTCTGCAGGCTTTGGTGCGGTTCACCGACCTATATGGCATTCCCTCTGCCATTTATTGTGACAATGCTAAAACCTTTTTAGGTGGTGGTCAGCTGTTTAGGAGGCTGGTATCGACTCATGATTACCAACAGAAATTCGGCTCCTGTTTAATCAAGTTCTGCCCCATCCCCCTTTTCTCGCCCTGGGTTGGAGGTGTCTGGGAGAGAAGTATCCAGACAATCAAGAATTGTCTCTTTAAGGTGGTTGGTAGAGGTCAGATGAATTATTTCACCTTATTGACCATCATATCGGATATTCAAAGAGCCATGAACAACCGCCTTCTAATCTACCGAGAATCGGCAGAGACTGAGTTGGAGGCAGTAACCCCCAACATGTTTTTGCGGCCTAATGAGAGTCCCGGGCTGCTTTTGAGTCTCAATGATGCAGATTTTGCCACACACCTTCCTCCCAGTCGAGAGAGGCTTCTCAGAACTATGCGGGTACGAGACCAGTGTCTGGAGAAATTCTGAGCTCTGTGGTACAATGAGTACTTGTTGAGTCTCAGAGAGAGGCCCCAGGGTCGTTCCAGAGTGCCTATCCGGAATCGTTTAAAGGTTGGAGACGTGGTGTTGGTGAAGAGTCCTCTGAAGCCTAGGCCCTTTTGGGTCCTTGGAAT
This sequence comes from Euprymna scolopes, assembly GCF_053919585.1. Lineage (NCBI taxonomy): Eukaryota > Metazoa > Mollusca > Cephalopoda > Sepiida > Sepiolidae > Euprymna > Euprymna scolopes. Next base: position 34,725,693 of record NC_136500.1, read on the forward strand.
CATCCTGGAGGTGTTTTGCGGAGAGGATAGCGTAGTCAGGTCAGCAAGGGTCAAACAGGGGGGTGGGAATGCAGTACATATCCACTCATTAAAGAACCTATTTCCCCTGGAATTATCCTTGAGTGAAGAGGATCATGCTCCAACTGTACCTGCATCAGTTGATGAGCCGGCAGACAATCTCGGTGATACTCCTCCCCAGTCTGCATGTTCCAATGAAGTTGTTTGGTATTGTCCCATATGTGGTTTCCCGCAGGGTGACCAAGACATGATTTGCTGTGATAGATGTGACGACTGGTGTCACTTCAGGTGTGTGGGGATTGAGTCTCCACCTCCTGAAAGACAAAAGTGGTACTGTCCCGATTGTGTCCCGCTACAACGGCGGCGAGGAAGGCCTAGCCTCCTCCCCGAATAGTTAGGGATCAACCACAAAAGAAAATAAACAAACAAATATACTAACATGTTACTGGTTCGAGTAAGAGCCTACCCTTATATTCTTTGCTTCCCTTCATTTTCTTTTTTCTCTTTCCTGGGGAATGTGTGGAAAAAACTAGAAATTACTGGTTGCTCAGGAGAGAGGGGGGTAGGTGCACTTACCTTGTTACTAACCAAAAGAGTTGTTGTTTCTTAGAAGCGTTATAAAGCTTTACGTTGGTCATGTGATGGTGATCACATGACCTTTTCAGACCTATAAAGGGAGGTAATCAACCTTCTTGTAGGGATTCAATTTCAGTTGTATTTAGAAATTGCTGCTGATGATTACCTGGATTACTTATTTTGTTAACTGACTGTCACGTCGCGGAAGGGCAATTCTTTCGCAACTCTAAAGGTGAGTGTATCTTGCTTCCTTCTCGACTGAGCAGTCTTATTACTTTTAGGAAATTAATTTTTCCACAGTTTGTACAAAAAAAAATCATGGAAAAACATCGAGTAGTTTTATTTTTTAATAAGAAACAAGGTACTTGTACAGAATTCTACTCATAGGAAAAAACAAAAAAAAACAAAAAAACAAAATCAAAACAACAGAAAATCAGATAAAATCATCGAGTATTTTATTTTAAATAAGGTACTTAAAAATAATTTTAGCAGTACTAGTAGAGGCCTCTTTAATTTTAATTACTGCTTTTAGTAGTCTCTGAAGGCCTTCTGAGTTTTTGTTTCCACTGATCACTTAAAAAAATAATTTCTCTTCTAGAGGGTGGGCGATACAAATAGTTTTATTAGTGCTCTGGAGGCCTCCTTAATTTTATTTAATGCTTCCACTAGTCCTCTGAAGGCCTCCTAAGTTTTAATTTTTTCTACAGCTCATTTAAAAAATAATTAATCTTCTAGAGAATAAAAACTTGGTTCCAATAGTGCTCTGGAGGCCTACTTACTTTTATCTAAAGCTTTTAGTAGCGCTCTGGAACCCTCTTGAGTTTTATTTTTTTCACTGATCAATCACAAATATGATTTCCCTTTTAATAAGGCGGGGTAAAAATTTGATTGTAGAAGTTCTCTGGAGGCTTCCTTTCTTTTATTTCAATCGTACTATAGAGTACTCTTGAACTTTTTTTTCAATGCTCACTGAAGTGAGTAGTATCAGTAAGTAAAGAATTGCCTTTTAGAAAGGTTTTATTAACTGTAAAATACACGTACGCTCTTGAAAGGATCGAGCGGGAAAATGAAACAGAGGGCGCTTTTATTATGAATGTCAATCCCAAGGGGGATAACTCTTAACAACAAATTAAATCATAACATTTTCCCCGTCCTAAAGTATTCAAGTAAGGGGTAATTAATTATAGACAAATTTTTTTTTTTTTTTTTTTTTTTTTTTTTTTTTACAATCACATAAGAATCATTTTATTTACAAATAACATATGAACCCAAACTGCAGTTTTTTCAGTATTTAGTCACAAAATCCTTATATTTACTAGGGAATTGTCGAACTCGGGACGACCTCCGCACAGATTGGCAGGAATGCTGATTTTCAGTATTATTTTTTAGTGAAATCTGATTTTCTTCAAGATCAGACGATTGATTTTTGTCTTCCTCATGACCAATGTTTTCATTAGTAGAAGGTTCAAATAAAGTCTCTGAAGTAGTAGGATTATTATTAGAGTTTTCTTCATTTGATGAGTTTGGAGCTAAGTCTCGAACGTTGACAGTGGTTTCAGTACCAGAAGGTAGTTGAACATAAGCGTAGTGGGGGTTGACATCTATTAGGGTGGCAGGCGTTACAGGAGGGTCATGTTTACTTGTTTTAGTGTGGTTTCTAATATATATTGGGCCTGGTTTAACCCAAGAAGGAATTGAAATTCCGGAAGCAGATTTACGACTATATTTAAATAGTCTATCATGGGGAGTCATATTAGTGGCAGTACAAAGTAATGATCTAATTGAATGAAGTGCGTCCGGTAGTATGTCTTCCCAATAAGGTAGTTTCATTTGATTAGAATGTAATGTTGTTTGAATGGCCTTCCATAAGGTACCGTTGAGTTTTTCAATCTGTCCATTACCTTCAGGATGATATCTACTTGTTTTAGAAGTAGCAATTCCTTTTTTGTGTAAAAAATCCTTTATTTCTCTTGCTAAGAAATCAGAAGCACGGTCAGTATGTATCATGTCAGGCAAACCAAAAATTGAAAAGAGTTTGTTTAGACAGTGGATAATGGTTTTGCTTGTCATATCTCTGCAAGGAAAAGCGAAAGGAAAACGGGAATACTCATCAATTAGAGTAAGTAGATATTTGTTGCCATGTATAGAAGTAGGTAGAGGGCCTTTAGATTTAATCGTTGAAAAGGTAATATGGCTTGAATGAGAGTCCCTCCATTGGTATTGGCGAATTTGGGTTTCAGTAATTGACAGGATGAGCAAGAGTCAGTAATATTCTTAATTTGATCCAAAGTAAAAGGGAGGTTCCTCGTTCTTATAAAATGGCTTAGTCTTGAAACACCAGGATGACATAATTGTTTATGTAAATCACGAAGATCTTGTAGATTGTAAGTAAGAGCAGAGATGCGAGAGAATGTGTCGGCAGCAATATTTTCAGGTCCAGGTCGATAAACTATAGTGAAATTGTATTGGGATAATTCTATACGCCAACGACATATTTTGTCATTCTTAATTTTTGATTTTCTTTTATTGTCGAATATGAAGCTGATGCTCTTCTGATCTGTGATGACTTTAAAGTGCCTGCCGAGTAGAAAATGTTGCCACTTACGGAGAGCTTCTACAATAGCGGCTGCCTCTTTTTCTACTGCATGGTGCTTAATTTCGTTAGTATTGAGAGTTCTTGAAAAAAAAGCAATAGGACGACCTTCTTGATTTAGTGTTGCAGCAATGCAATAGTTACTAGCGTCCGTTTCTACTTCAAATTCTTTATTTGGATCTACCGTTATTAAAGTGGCGTCTTTTAGATCATTTTTCAATGTTTGAAAAGATTTTAATACAGATGGAGGTAGTGGAAATTCTTTGTTTTGATTTAGTAATAAAATTTTATCAGAAAATTTTTTAATGAATTTGCAGTAATAGGAAAACATTCCAACTATTCTTTTTTGAGATTTAAGATTCAGCGGAGGTGGCATTTCGAGTAATGGTTTTAGTCTTTGATAATCGGGAGCTATTTGATTATTTTCTATGGTGTAGCCGAGTAGAGTAATAGAACTAGAAGAAATTATGCTTTTATTTTCATTTAAAGTGATGTTATATTGTTTAGCAATTTTGTAGAATTTTTGAAGATTGTAATCGTGTTCTTCTTGATTTTTTCCGCATATAGTTACGTTATCAACATACACAAAGGTATCGGTTAGATTTTCTTTTTCTATAATATAGTCTATGCTCCTCTGGAAAGCACTTACTTCATTGGTGACGCCAAAAGGAAGACGAGTAAATTGAAAAAGTTTGCCACTTACTTCAAACGCAGTGAATTTACGATCAGCATGATTTATAGGTATTTGGTGATAAGCAGATTTTAGGTCGAGAGTAGAGAAGATGTTATATTGAGCGATGTCGTCTACCATCTTATTGATATTAGGCATTGGGTAAGCGTCTAGTTCCGTGAATCTATTAATGGTATCGCTGTAGTCGACTACCATTCTTTTCTTATGATTCTCATTCGAAGTTACAAGAACTTGCGCTCGCCACGGAGATATCGAAGGTTCTTCTTTCAACATTCTAGCAGTCTCTTCTTTTATGAATTTGTTGGCGGCAAAAGTGTAACGTCGGGATTTTGTCGCAATAGGAGTAGTATGAGGAGAAAGATTAGAAAAGAGAGGAGGGAGTGGAACGTTCATGGTAGGAAAAAAATTATTCGTGTTTATAGCTCCAATTATAAGTTTGTCTCTAGGACCGTCGAATTTAAGTGTTACTTTTTTATATTTTTTTAAAATATCTTTTCCGATTATTAAATCAATGAAAAGGTTTTCAATGATTTCAATTGTTATTCCAGAATGGGTTTTATCTTTCAGTATTAAATCCACGACAGCTTCGCCAGTTATTTTAGCATGTTGATCGGAAGCAGCCAGAGCTATAGTTTTGTTTTTAGGTATTGTGAAGAGTTTAAGTTTTTTAGCAGTATTTTCATTAATGAATGTTTTTACACTGCCGGAGTCCACCATAGCGTTCACGAAGTGCCCGTTAATTTGGCATTGAGTGAATGTGACATCTTTGGAGTTAGTTCCTAGTCAGGATAGAGAAGGTGAGGGGTAGTCAGAGTCGTCATAAAGAACAGCAGTATGAGTGTTAGAAATAGAAGATTTACACACTTTAGCCCAATGACCATTTTTTTTGCATTTTTTACATTCGGCGTTTCGTGCAGGACATAAATATCGAGGATGACGTGATTTTCCACAGAAAAAACAAACCCCTTTTGGATGCATATTTTCTTTAGTCACAGCTATACGATTGTAGCCCGAAGGATTATTTGTAGCTGCTACAGTAAAGTTATTTGCGTAGCTTATCGAATGCTTTTCTGCTTGTTCAAGAGATCTGGCCGTGGCATATGTGTCTTGTAAAGTCAGGATGGGTTTTTCTAACAGTCGTTGTCGGATGGACGAAGAAGAAATTCCACCGATGAAAGCTTCCCGAATGTATTGATTTTTGTTTTCTTCAGCAGAAACCGCTTCGAAGTTACATGTTTTGGCAAGCATTTCCAATTGTAGTATGAAGGCATCTATATTTTGTGTTGTTTGTTGCTTCGTCGTCATCAATCGATATCTATTATAAACAATATTTTCAGGTTTTAAATAAGCGGCGTCCAATGTTCTTAATGCACTATCGTAGTCGGTTTTATCGCTTATTAAATCGAAAACAGAGGCTGAAATACAATTGATCAAGGCAAAGAAATTATCTGAAGTGTTTTCGATTAATCCGTTATTATGCGAGCGGATATAATTCTGGAGGGTTAATTTCCAATGCCTATAGGATTTTTCGGAATTAGGGCATGTAGGTTCCACCTCGAATCTGTCGGGACGTAAGATTCGATCCATTATTTTTTTTTTTTTTACAGTTAATAAAATTGAAGTGAGTAGTATCAGTAAGTAAAGAATTGCCTTTTAGAAAGGTTTTATTAACTGTAAAATACACGTACGCTCTTGAAAGGATCGAGCGGGAAAATGAAACAGAGGGCGCTTTTATTATGAATGTCAATCCCAAGGGGGATAACAAATTAAATCATAACACTCACTTAAAAATAATTTCTCTTCAGAGAGAAATAAAGCTTGATTTTATTAGTTCTTTGGAGGCTTCCTTACTTTTATTTAGTGCTTTCTATAGTGCTTATGAAGCCTCCTGAGTTTTATACTTTTTCACTGCTCACTAAAAAAATACTTTCTCTTGTAGGGATATATAGTAATAGTATGGAAATATATCTATGGCAAGTAAGCTACACAGACGCATCCATTTTTCATTCCCTCAGAGGTAATCATCAATCTAGGTATTTAGTCTGATCATTCTCTGGGGGATAAAACATGGATACCTACTACTACTACTACTACTACTACTACTACTACTACTACTACTACTAAGCTCTACTTACATATTGAGAACTATTGAAGTAAATACTGAAAATCTATATACAACATATCATATCACCTTATAATAATAATAATAATAATAATAATAATCGAAAATCACAAAATCATATGGGATATGCATGTATAAATAAATAAACCCATCCAAGAAAGAATACCGGATGTCATAATAGTTAACAAGAAGGAAAAGTTCTGCCAGATAAATAATGTTGATCTGTAAGAGTAATAATATATAATGAAAATAGACTCGTGAGTCAAGGTGATAGAATAATAATAATATAATGTATCAATATAATAATAATATAGTAATAATGTAAAATAGTGAAAATAAATAGTAAATAAATCAATGATAGATAAATAAGAATATGTTAATCAAGTAATGATCTATCTATCTATCTATCTATCTATATATATATATATATATATATATATATATATATATATATATATATATATATATACTAGCAGGGGTGCCCGGCGTTGCTCGGGTGTTTGGAGGTGTATGCCGTGCAAAAAAAGCAAAAAAACAAAAAAAATGGTTAATATTTTAAAACTTTGACCCCTATTATGACCCCTTAAAATTTATTGTTTCGGGCTCAAATCACTTTATTAAGTTAGATCCATGTTCAAGGAACCTATATCTAAAATTTCAAGTGTCTAGACCCAAAATTGTCGGAGGAGTTTGGTAGAGTTCTTAAAGGTCAAATCGTTGAAATTTGACCCCTTAACAGCCAAATTTCTGGCTGACACCTGTCACATCGATTTTCCCAAATCTCAGTACCCGGTATTTCAAATTTCGAGTCTATAGACTAAAAATTGACAGAGTTATTGCGTAGGGAAATGTACACAGACAGACACACACACAGACAGACAGACAGACAGACACGTTCACTTTTATAGATATATAGATTGTATATAATAAAAGAGGCACAGTTTTTCTCCTCTGGACCAAAATACCGTAGGTTTACAACAGCAGATTGCACGTGAAAATTTATTATATTTACGCTAATAGCCATTACCTTATTTAACTATAGAATGCCATTTCATACACATTATTTTGTAATAGTAAAACATTACATTAATTCCTAGATGCACCATCTTCGTCATCGTCCTAAAGTAGTAGCTCAAATTTTCCCCCTCTTTGAGAAGTCCTCTTTTGACCCCATTCTACATCGTGTGCATTTATACTTTTTCCCACTTTCCTGTGTCTTAGCTGTCATTAAGTGACTAGTAATTTCTTAGATATCGCATACTTTTAACGCTTTACCACTACTCGAATAATGATTTCTCCCTCCTACTATTCCTCAAAATCCCATTGGTTGACATTCCAGATTGACCGAATCATCATTAAAACAAGAACGCTACAGAGATTACCACAAACATGGTTTCCCCGAGTAGAATCATTACATATTAAATATCCCGATTACAAACTTTGTAATCTCAAAAAAAAAAAAAATGATTCACACTACATTATAATTAATACTATCATATCACTACAAAACATATTACTTGTTTTATTGCTTATTGTCGTGTTGTCAAACGGAAATTGGAGTTTTATATTTTCATTGCTGTTTGCATTTATTCCATTTACAGTGACCAATAATTATTAATTATATTTTATTTTAGTAATAAAGATGACGAGAAAGTAATTCATTTGTACTAAATGGTTATTAGAGACGCTTGAGGAAAATATTTCGTCTCATTTTGTTTTCGCATTGCCGATTCGATTTTTTAAGTTTTCACGTTTGTTTACATTATAACTGCTTCACAAACTATACCTGGCTAAAATTGAATCACGCTATTATTTCACATGTTAAGATGTGGTTAACAATTAATTATAATTAACCTTTTATTTTATTAATAAAGATACCGCAATAGTATTTCTAGGAACACATGGGAGAATATTCCATTTCATTTGGTTTTCGAGTTTTCGATTCGATTTATATGTTTGCATATTTGTTTATATACACAAACTATAAATGGATAAAATTACATCCCGCTATTATTACACATGTGAGGGTGTTATTATATTTTAATTTCACTTAATTACATTATTTAACAAATAAAAAAAGGGGTAAATATGAGGATTTTTTCCACCTTCGACATCGGCAAACAAGTAGTTTCACATATACAAAGAAGTGCTCCTTTCAAAAAAGGTTTTTGGGGTGCTGGAAATGAAAATAACATTTAAAATTCCAGAAAACAAGTATTTTCACAAATATTAAATATTGTTTAAAAAAAGTAGGGGATCACTTGTATATAATAATTTAACGTAAAATGAGTATCCACTTTATAGCCACCTTTTGTTGGGAGGGGTGGGGGTTCAGCGTACAATGAACACAATTTACCATAAACTGAGCACCTAACATTTTGGGGAGTCGGGTGGGGGCTACAAGGCATAAATAATCGATTTAAAACCAAAACGAAAAAAGTGGGTGCTCATTTTACATGAAATTGTGTTCATTGTATGTTGCGCCCCACCCCCCGAAAAAAAATGTGACCATAAAGTGAGTGCTCATTTCGCATTATATTATTATAGAAAAGTGATCACCCACTTTTTAGAAAATAACATCTATTCATATTTTGGAAACTACTCATATGCTGGATTTTCATACATTATTTTCATTTTCAGCACCCCCGAAAACCTTTAAAAGTGGTAATTTTAAAAGATTTTACAAGGGTGGAAAGATTCTTCATATTTACCAAAAACAGAAATTATGCCAGATTAAGTTTTACACTGAGTAAATGTGTTTCATTTTATGATTTATAATTAAAAGCATTGAATAATACAAAGTACAATTTTGGGTAATTATTTTTACATTGGGGAAGGAGGGTCTTTTGTAAATATTCTTCCACCTTACGATTGAATAAAAAAACATAGCGTGAAAGTTGAATCTAACCTGAAAATACTAATTACAAATAGCGCAGTACCAAAAATGCATAAGCAGTAAAATTTGAAGTAGATATTGATCTCGGGTTGATTTGATGGCAGAGCACGATACCATATGCGACCATATGCCAACATAACTTGGTGCTTATAAATTTTTTGGTACCGCGCAATTTTGAATTAGTTTTTTCAGGTTAAATTCATCTTTTACGATATTTTTTTCTTATATTGTAAGGTTGAATCTTCCCCGTGTAAAGAATGGCTTTCAGAATAATAACATTATTATTTGAGCTTTTCGCTTGATTACATTTTCAATAATAACGTGCTTAAATTTAACTCATTTTAAGTTTAAGAAATAGATTCACCATGGTTTGTTATTTAAATAAATCTGTTTATAATGTTTACTTTTACAGCTTAAAGCGGTCATTTTCTTAAATAGCGTTTTCATTTATATTTGGTAACGTACAGGTGACTACAGGAGTTTAGTTGCCTTTAACGGACATGGGGTTCGATAGTTTTTTGTCACCATAACTCCAGTCTTGCCAACTAAAATACCTTGCCCTGAAATTTACCCTGAAAAATCCCCTGAAAAATCCTCTAAAACTTCCAGCAAATTTTGTGACAACCCCACACCCCTGGCACAAAATGTAGTGTCTATTTCGAAAGCCATTTTTAACATGAGGAGGTAGGGTGTTGGCAAACAACAAAAACAACAACAGCTGTATTTTAAATTTTTATGTAGGAGGAGGAGGATGTATGTTACCACCGGGCAATGCCATTAAATGGGAAATGCTAGCATATATATATATATATATATATATATATATATATATATATATATATATATATATATATATATATATTTCATGATTTTCTTGGGGGTACAAAACTTTATTAAGGCGATCATGAAGGGAAGACATATTCCTTCAGAATTCATTTTATATTAAAAAAAAAAAAAAAAACGAAGAGAAAAGGAGAATGAATAGCGATTAAAAAATAAAAGTAGGGAAATAAAGGAAGAAAAAAAAAAAATCAAAACGAGTCAATTGACATGATTCGCCCTCACTCATCAAAATTGGAATCGAGGGATTTATTTTTTAGTAATTTGTTTTCCTTAATAATAAAATCTAAAAAAGAGACGGCAGCAAGAGCAATCGTATGGGGATGAATTTTTAGAGGCTGATCACGTTCAAACCCAACAAGCAGTCCTTTTGCTTACAAAGGGAAGGCTTCCTAAGGTGAACGTGAACAATCTCCAAGACTTTTAGATGATATATGGAGTGAGCTCGACTCAATACGGAGAAAGAGTCGATGCTGAAGTTCGTTGCACAATCCCGGTATTTAATAAAGTGCGGATCCATATGTGTTGTTTACAGCGTCGGTACGTAGGAATGTTCCATTCCTGATTTTGCTCGGTACATGTTGTTGTATGCGACTTTCCAATTTTAAAGACGTTCGACCTACATAGTCAGCACCGCAACCATATTTCAATGACTAAATAACATTACTAATATGATGAGGGGGTAGAACATCTTTTTTATTGAAAGCAATCAATGGTTTTGTATTTTACACAACATGAACATTTGAAGCAAAATAACATCCTTCAACAGTTGAACTAATTTGTTTGGTGAATTTTTCACTTACCTTCCAAACCATGGCAATCGAATATAAACTGGACATTTATCCACCATATTGGGTTTTGTTCGTAAAAAATCTGTTCTTTTCCGTTTAATGATGGTTTCAATTACATCTAAAGGATACCCATTATTGGACAAAGCATCTGTAATTGTATTTAATTCCTCATCCAATTTTTCTGGCGAGCAGATCATTGGGGCACAATGTGTTAATGTCCAAATTAAATTATATTTGTGCTTGTTCAGCAGAATGAATCCCACCGTGTGTACAGCCCAGTGAATGTTGGTTTGTGATAAATCGATGTAAGGTAACTAGATGGAGTTTTCGTTACCGAAGCATCGAGAAAGGCCAGGGCGAAATTATCTTCACTTTCATACCTATACTTTAATGCTGGATGCATACTGTTTAGTAACAAGAAAAATTTGTTTGCCTCCGAATTACTATCAAATAGGCAAAACGTGTCATTTACATATCTAAAATAGACCAATGTTTTCATGGGTCCGGACATTAATTTTTCCTCATGGAATCCTACAAAAATGTTGGCCAATGTAGGTCCCAACACGGAGCCCATAGGCACACCATCAATTTGCCTGTACATTACATCATTAAAGCTAAATTCGACGGATGTAACGGCAAATTTAATTAGTTCAACAAATACGTGTTCAGAAACGGAAGGTGTTGGACTTTGGCTGCGATATAAAAAAGTCAGCACAAATATTTATCGTTTCTAAAACTGGGGCGCAAGCAAATAAATTGCTGATATCATACGAACACATAAATTTATTTGTACTCGTTTATTTTTGCATGTAGTCAGCAAAATTAAATGAATCTATCTCTCTCTCTCTCTCTCTCTCTATATATATATATATATATATCTTTAGAGTAAAACAAAGAAATGTTACTATGATTTTTAATTTTTATTTTTTGTTCCTCTGGCAAAAGGAGGGTGGACTTGTAAATTCACCCTTTTCTGTTCGTCCATTCGTCTGTCCACACTTTTCTCAATAACTACGCCTCGGAATGTTTTGAAATTTTGCACAAACATTAAACATGATATGAAGAAAAAAGTAACAGAACGGATTTTCCGAGAAAACTCCTGTTACCCCCCCACCCCTGGGTGCCTTTCAGGTTAAAACGGCTAAAATTGACACTTGTGTGCTTAAAAAAAATTGATGCCTTTAATTTTTATAAAACTTTCTGTAAAGTTGTAACTAACTGATTTCTATATAATTTTGTTTGTCTATACTTTGCGATAACACTTGGGTGTGCCCCCAGGGCTCTTTTAGGGCTAATAAAAACACTCCATTTTTGGGATTATTTTACCATATTTGTCCAAAATTTTCTGTGTATGTCTATTTAGCAGTTTTGCATGGTGCTGAACTCAAATTTAAATATGTTAAGGCCTTGGGGATTTTTGTGGCTAAATGGGGCAAATGATGGACCTAGTCATTTCTTTTTTTTTTTTTTGCATGGTACAGAACTCAAATTTACATATGTTAAGGCCTAAAACTGCACCGTTTGTTCATTTTCACCAAGATTTGACATCCCCTGGGGACTTTTGGGGCTAAAGGGGGAGGAGCAAATGCTGGACTTAGTCGTCATTTTTTATGCCTCATTCACTGGGCATTCTTGGGGGACCATACATGCTTCACTTGTTTATTCCATTTTCACCTCAAACAAGGCACAGCGCCACTTTAATGTAGGGGGCTACTATCGGGGGCATAAGTTGCAGAGATACTATGTAGGGAGATGTGCAGCAAGATGTCTGTTCACATTACACTTGAACTTCTGCATATCAGTACAGTTGAGAAAGCAGAATCCCAGAAGGGAGTTTCAAATTCTAGCAGTTCTGGGGAAGAAATTATTGGAGTAGAAGGCTTTCTTACATCTAGGGATCTCTACTGTGTAGGGGTAGGATTTTGCTGCTTGTCAGATTTGTCGGGGTATTTAGGTTGAAGGGGTACAGGTGCTTGCAGTTCGTGGGAGCATTCACCATTAAAATACTTGTAGAACAGGCAGAGGGATGCAACATTTCGTTGACGGGACAGAGGCTGAAGCTTAGATGACAGTTCAGAGCCTATCAGGTTGGCGACTCTCTTTTGAACCTTGTCCAGGAGTGAGAGACTAGTAGCAGATGCACCAGCCCAAATGTGACAACAATACTCCATACATGGACGAATGGTGGCTTTATAGAGGCACAGGATACTTTCAGATGTTAGTAGCTTTCTAGCATGGTAGAGAGCATCCGCCTTCTTCGCAGTGGCCCTGGCAATGCTCTCAATGTATCTGTTCCAACTCATATTCCCTGTTGACGTTAGGCCAAAGAGTTTAAAAGAAGTGCTTTCAGGTAATGTATCTTTAGCCATAGCTATTGGTGGTTGAGAAGGTTTCCTGTAATTATTGAAGGAAAGAAGCTTAGTCTTGTGACCATCCATTTATTTCCCCATTCCACTACGGATTGGAAGTCTTCCTCTAGATTTTCTGCCATTTCCTTAGATATGTGTTCATTTGTTTTCCCCTTGTGCCTGTTATAGAGCATGGTGTTATTAGCAAATATACCCGTCTCAGAGACAATTTTATCAGGGATGTCATTTATGAATATTAGGAATAATAAAGGTGTTGAATAGACTCCTGATTTTTAAAATATTTGATAAAAACACTATTATGTCTCTTAGTTTTGTCCCTTAAACGGTTATCTCCCTTGGCCGGACATTTTTCTTATAGAGTTTCCCCTGACTCGACACCGGCAGGTTGACCAGTGTTTTTTCCCCTAATTCTAGCTGCCTTTCTAGCCACATGGTTCGTTTTTTTTATCTCCCATTATCCTACGCCGTTTTAAGCCATCTACGATAAAAAACATTATTTATCCCCTTCTTAAAGACACTTTTTAATACCTTAATGTTATTTTTTATATTATCTCATTTTAACTACAAACTTTGTTTATTTTCTCCTTATTTCTAGCTGTCGTTGATTTCCTTATGCATACGATTCCCCGATTCAGCCCTTTTATAACTTCTCGTTCTGGACTTTTTCTCTTTGTATTCTGAACAATGTTTTTTTTGTTTCTTTCAGTTTTTTACCGTATCTATCTTCAATAAACCTGTTTATGGGATTTCCTGTCTTCAGAGTTTTGATTGCTAGTACGCGTTTAATGCTAACTGTTCAAAGATCGTATGTTTCTAATCAAACGCATCCTGGAGACAGTATAAGCACTATCAAACTAATTAAAAAACATAACAAAATCTTAATAACACTGACCCCAATCAAAGTAAATCAAAAACACACTAAACCATATAACTGTATAAATAAATTAGAATGCTTTCTTCGACATATGTGTTTAACAACATCTATAGTGTACGAATCGACAATAACAAATAATGGAAATCTTTCTATGAATTAATTTTATATTGATATTGCAGGAAATACTTTCATAGAAAGATATACAGGCCATAAATGCTTCTTCAATAATCCAAGCTACATAATTAAAATATTACTATCCATATACTATTGAGAGCTAACTAATCAAACCAAACACAATTGCTAAATGTGATGTTTTAAAAACTAGAACTTATCAATGCTTAAATTCCTCCAGTTACTTATGCCTTAACAAAAAACTCTTAATATTTATTTTACGGTGGTACTTTTTTATCAGGTACACTCACCACTTCAGGCGAACCTGAATATGCGTCTACTAATGTTAATAATAGTCCTATCTCATTGACATAGGTATGATTCATGTGTACTTTGCTCCCCCGTATTTCCTTTTGCTTGAAATTCCTGAGTTCTATCTTTTTATGGCCACCATGCTTCCAATTTTAATCTTCCTTGCATAGCTGCCACACCACAATGTACATCATTATATACACTTTTTATAACCTGTCTCCTCGGTTTCTGGGGGAACTAGCAAGTCTCCATTACATATTACCCCATTTTTTATAGTCAGTTTATGTCTTACTTCTTTGAATGGTCTTTCAGCCATTAAACAATTTCCCCAGTGATTCTCTTTTATCCTCAACACTATTCTGTTTAACACTGAGTCATTTGTAGTTTCAGTAGCCATTTTATCTACAGATATTACATCAGTTTCTACAAGGTGCAGGAATGTGTCTTCAAATTTCTTGTTGTTTTTGTCCTTATCTTCTCTATAAAACCATAATCTAGATAAGGCATCAACGTGTGGTATCGTATTCCTTTTAACATACTCAACGTCAAAGTCGAATGCCATCAGTCTGATCGCCCAACGTAATATTCTGGACGTTGTAACTTTTGGTAGTTCTTTTCTTGGGTTGAAAATAAATCCCAGTGGTCTGTGATCACTTTTCAACAAGAATTTTTTCCCCATCAAGAACTGTCTTGCTCTATCCGTTGTCCACTCTATGGCTAGTGCCTCCCTTTCTATATTAGAATAATTGTGTTCAGTCATTGTTAATATCTGTGGGAACATGATGAGAATTAGCAGCGAACCGGACGTTAACGCATCCACCATGAGAGACAAAATGAAAAATCGTCTTTTGCACATGGCTCCACGCATCGCTTCCGCTTGGGGTAAAAAAAAAATAAGATAACCACAAAATAATTATCGACCAATGGCAGAGCTCCGTGCCTAAAATAAACACCTCAAATATCACAGTCACTGGGAGCCAATTTGCCACTATTAAACAAGGGATTTGAGGGAACAAAAAAGAGGGAAGAGAAGATTCGCCCTGCTGCGTTAGTGAATGCACGGACAGATTCTCCCACCCGACCTAAAGAGATGAAGAGAAGAGAACTCGCTCCGCTGCGTCAGTGAACGTATGGACGGATTCTGTCACCAAACCTGAAGAGACATAATGAAGAAGTAAAAGAAATAAGGCACCAGTGAACTGAAGCCGATTAGGCTCTCATGTTTTGGGCCAAACGCCTTCAATTTTAATCACTGCCTAATACATACAAACCACAGAAGAGACGAGGAAAAAGAATTAAATTGATCTTTTATTTATTATTAAAATCCAGAGGTGTTTATTTTTTTGTGTGCAAGAATATCCACTTAATATTCACTTAAACATTGATTTTCTTGAAAAAAAAAAGAGAAAAAATAATACCTATAAAATTTATTTTATCTATAAATAATATTAACTTCATAAAATAGTACATTCTAAATAGTATAGCCATTCAAAACAAATCTTCATCTCTATGTAAGTACGTTTCTGTGAGAATGCTTTCTCTTAGCTCTGAAAAAATACAACCGTTTAGATGTCCATTATTGTTAATAAATGTAATAATTAAATAAGACTATAATTAATGCTTAAAGATAGTTTTTTTTTTAATCGAATAAAAATATTTATATGGGGTTAACAACTGGGAGCGGGAGTTTCTTGTTTTTTACTTTCCCGGGCAACGCCCATACACGGGTCACTCTAATTTATTTATTTATTCATTAATTCTATTTCATCAAATTTTTATTATAAGACACCTGTCACTCATATAAGCTCCTCCCGTTCGTTATTTTGTTTTAGGATTAATTGTATAATCCACCCATTTGACATTTGCATATTAGACTCCGCCTTATTTTTTAAACTGGACAATTCCGCTTCTTCATATATTTCCTCACTTCTACGGAGAAAATCGCAACACTAAGGGGAGATAAGTCTGCCTTACTGTGCAGTCCACCTCCGTATCACACGTTGTTTTTTCTCTGAGGTGAGTTGAGTATGTTTGTTTATATTATATTTCCATCTCTTACTTCTCTTTTCGAAGATAAAAATAAAGAAATAAGTTGAAGATCTAAACATTTAAATGTTAAAATTCTAAGCACGATTGACATCTAACGTGTATTGTTTTAATAACGCTTAGAAAATTCATCTGAATAAGTTCGTTCAATTGTTTGTTTAGATATGTCACAATTATAGTTCTTTCTTGTTCACTTCTAGCTTTTTATTTTATAAATTATTGCCGTGGCTTACAATTTTCTTTCTTTTCAATCTTCGTAGTAACACAAATACTTCCCGTTCATGTCTATTTCTCACCTAATCGTAACTTTGATAAATACATATTGAAGTTGTTTATTTTTACTTGTTAATCAAATATTGATTGAAATTAAAACAAAAACAAAACTAAAATGAATTTTAAAAAATATAAAAAGTAAAGGTACTTCTACACTTTATCGCCGAAACTGGAGACGCCATTTTATTCGCGCACCTGCCGTTGAAATCCAAAGGAGAAATCAGTATTTTAAACTATGTCCGAAGTCTGAAATAAATAACAGAAAAAAAAAAAAAAAAATTAAACTGGAGAACGATTGCTTCCGGAAAGAATAAATTAACATAAAATTAAATGAAAAACTTTCCCATTTTTATTAATTAAATCGAAAATCGAAACATTATGGATATATGTTGTCTTTCACTTTCTTTATTTACTTTTTTTTCATAATTCTTTTCGGAAGTTTATCTAGTTTAATTTTTTTGTTATTTCTTAACTTCGGCCATAGTTTAAAATACTGATTTCTCCCTCTGATTTTAATCGACAGGTGCTCGAAATAAAATGGTGTCTCCAATTTCGGCGACAAAATGTAGAAGCACTAAAATAAATAAATATGATATTCAGCAATATTTTTCTCCAAGCACTCCAAACAGGACAACAACACCGGTTAAAATGTTTTATTTTTTTTAAGCAATATTACACTACAGCAATGTGCGAGATAAAGTTAATTTAACACACGTGTGTGTCAAAGATATCCGGCTCTTTTAAATTAAGGAGGCACTCTGCTCTGCACGTACTGATTAAAAAAAATTGCTGTGTGGATACGTCAGAATTCCCCGGTGGAGGTGCCTTAGGCGATCGACATTAAACAAATCCCTTCCTCCCAAATGATGAAGTGATGTTTGGGAGGATGTCATCGAAAAGAACAATCGTTTCTATCCCCTCTGGCCATGCCCTTAACAAGTGAAATTCTTATGGCAGTAGTTTTTTTTTTTTTTTTTTTAACTTACAAATCAAGGAAGCTGTTAAAAAAAAATAATGGTACTTCACGAGGAACGTGGACCTTATGTAAACGGTGTTTTTATTTAATGATTGCTCCCTCAAAGCGCATGCACAAAAGTTTTTCTTTGGTTTATTTAATCACGAAAACTTTTTGAAGGTATTATTTGAGGCAAAAAAAAAAGGGGGAAGGCAAAAGCATTATTTTAATATGTATGAAAAAATAATTTAACAAAAAAAAATATATATCGTGGAGAAAATAATAAAAATAAAATGAAATAAAAATAAAATAAAAACAAGCACGAAATAAAAGTATGAATTAAATTTACCCAAAGAAAAAAAAATAAATTAAAATAAAATACATGCGCGATTAAAAAAAAAAGTCTATGAGATATATACGAAGAAAGTGAAAGCAAAGGGCGCAATCATTAAATAAAAACACCGTTTATGCAGGGTCCACGTTCCCCGTGAAGTAAGAACCAAAATAATTACATATATATATATATATATATATATATATATATATATATATATATATAAAGGTACTTATGCAACCGCGCAGAAATAATGACTTTATTATTTAAAATGCCATTCTTAACGTGGGAGGGTAGGATGTTTTGTAACACTTTCTAACAATTTAATAAACAAAAAATATCTTAAAAACTGAATTCAACTGGAAAATGCTATTAAAAAATAGCACGGTAAACATATGCATAAGCACTTGAAATAAAAAATTATATATATATATATATATATATATATATATATATATAAACTTTATAGTTACTAGAAGCAAAACACCAACCACTATTTTCTTTTTTTTTTTATTGCTGTATTCTTTTTGGTAAAACAAAACCAGGAACCAAAATAGAAAATTAAGATTGGAGGAAGGAGAGGGTATTATTAGTTTTACGTCAGCTTGTAAAATGTTACAAATTTCTACAAAGTTGCTAAAAGTAAACTTAAAAATATTGGCAAGATAATAATAGCAGGGAACGTCGTCCCTTGGACAGATAACAAAACAAAACTATTTTAGTGTTTGTGAAAACCCTGTTGTGTAATATGACAGTTAAAAATAAAATGACAAGTATACTTGAAATACTTACTCGTTATTCAAAATGTTAGCGTACACCAAAAATTACGGAAAACGATTGCGTAGAATTTTAATCTTTATAAATAAAATAGTAGAATGTATAGTACTTGTACAGTTTAATCAAGACATTAAAAAATGAAAATATCGAAAAAAAGTTATGGAATGAAGTTCTCCGAAAAAAAATTTCACTTAATTTCATCAAGCAGCGAAAAACAATTTGTTATGATACCGAGCAAAATGTTCGATTTTTAGGAAGAAAAGCTAGTTATTAAAGATGGGTGTTCGGCGCTTTACATGGAGTAATCTTCCCGTGGCGTTTATAAACTCCGAACAAAAATTAAAAAAAAAAAAAAAATGTCTGCCTTCAACGCGCTCTCATAAAAACGTGCTTTTCTGCTATACCCCCCCCCCCCCAAAAAAAAACCCTACTCTATCAAATTAAGTGAACTTTTTTTCTGGAGATCTTCAGTTCAAAACGGATACGTACAATGTAACCTTTTTTTCGATATTTTCATTTTTTAAATGACTTGATTAAACTGTACAAGTACCGAGTGTGTGTGTGTGTGTATATATATATATATATATATATATATATATATATATATATATATATATGTATGTATAAATATTAAACTCTTAAAATATTGGGCACATAACACTGAAACTAATAGGCGAAATAATAATCATACACCAAGGATGGGTTATTACGAATAAAACTTTTGGTGAATGAATAACCGGTACAGAAATATGTCCGCAAGTTGAAATGCAAAATGTTAATTTCAACTTGCCGACATATTTTTATTAGTTTTACGCATGCTCAAATTCATTCATAGCTTGAAGTGGTTTAAGTTTAAAACTTTCTTATCTATCGATGGGGCTAGCTCAAACGGTACGGTATGGCTTGAGCGCTAAATGTTTTGGTTCTGATTCCAGCTGATGACACCCAAATCCTATTTAAAAAAGAATCTTTTGAAATCAGTACTATATGTTAGGTACAATATAATATTTAAGTGAGAATTGGCTCTTTAATAATAAATACAAAATCTTCATGAATTAAAATATATTCAAGTGTATCTTACGACCGAGCGACGCCGGCCGCCTCCCACCTCGCTATTAAAAATTAAAATAAATATGTGTATAAGATTAATGATTTTACGATGGAGTAACGCCATGTGTCGTATTTATCTTAAAAAAATTTACATGAAAATCTAAAGAAGTTTAATTTATCTCCCTTGAATGGCCAACAATGGTGGCGCTTTAGAATTATGCATGTTAGTTTAACCTATACTCCTATTAATTTTTTTTTTTTTTGTGTGTCTTGATTGATATTAAAAATCCTTTTATCTATTTATTTAAAAAGAAAATACAACTTTGTTATATATGGGTTGTGGAATTGCATTCATCTGCAAAAGATCTAGCTAATTTGCATATTCTTTTAAACATTCATTTTAATTAATTCCCTATTTTTTTCGGTTTTCTTATGGGATGATCAGCTTTAGTTTACTATTACGTATAATTATATTCATGCAGATATTATACATGATTTATACTTGCGTAATATTTGCGTACAAAGGTTATAGTAAACACAAACCGCTTTCTATATATACTAGCATTAAGCATGGGTACACGGCATTGCCCGGGTTTTTGGAGGTGTGTGTTGAGCAAAAAAAAAAAGTGGTGGTAGGAAGGCAGGCTCGAACCCGTACCACGAAGGAGGCAAAGAACGGGGAAAAAACATGACGTCTTTGCTGTTACGACCACTGCCAAACTGGAAGTGACATAGGTTTAAATTAAGGCTAGAAAATCGAAAAAAGGGGAAGACTGTCGAAAATATCGGCGAAAAAAGCAACCCCTTCCTGTAGAAAAGTGGCCAGTTGAGGGTGAAGAAATGAATGTTTTTACCCAATTTTTCGGTATTTGTCGTCTGAAGGGTCGAGCTTTAAAACGATACTGATCTTGTGAACATCCGTCGCCTCTGTCAAAAGTTTTAGGCAGACATGCAAACATACATATATTTATATATTGATAGCTTAAATTTTCGACCCAAACTGATTAAAAAGCTTGCCCTATCTCTGACTACCCTTTATGTAAAATTTCAAATGTTTAGATCAGAAATTGTCTGAGTAATTTGGTAGAGACTGCAAAAGTCAAATTTTTAAAAACTTTGACCCCTTAACATTTATTTTTTTTGTGCTCAAATCAAGTTATTAAGTTAGATCGATGTCTAAGGAACCTATATCTAAAATTTCCATTGTTTATACCCAAAATTGGCGGAGGAGTTTGGTAGAGTCCTCAAAGGTGAAATCGTTGAACTTTGACCCCCTTATCAGCCAAATTTCTGGTTGAAAATGGATTATAAAGATTTTCCAAAATCTCAATACCCTGTATATCAAATTTCAAGTGTGTAGACTGAAAATTCACAGAGTTATTGTGTAGGGAAATGTGGGCACACACACACACACACACTTTCACTTTTATAGATATACTAGCAGTTCCGCCCGGCTTTGCTCGGGCCTTATGTACTGTTCATAAGGTTATGTGCATATGTATATATTAAAAAGTGTGAATATGTAAAGTAATGCCTTTCTGTATAATAGTCTTCCTTAACTACCATAGAGAAAAGATAGACATTTTCACTTTTCTAGATATACTAGCAGTTCAGCCCGGCTGTACTGTTCATAACTTGCCTTATGTGTGAATACACTTTATGTAAGATTTCAAATGTTTAGACCAAAAATTGGCTGAGTAATTTCATAGAGACCGCAGAGGTCAATTTTTTTTTAACTTTGACCCCAATTTGGACCCTTAACATTTTTTATTTTGGTTTCATAACAAAATGCAAATTTTTATCCATGTCCAAGTTTCCTACATCTAAAATTTCAAGTCTTTAGATCCAAAATTGGCGGAGGAATTTGGTAGAACCTGCAAAGGTCAACTTTTTCAACTTTGACATTTTGGCAAAAAAATTTTTGTCCTAAAGCTGATTACAATGCTTGCCGCATGTCTGAATATCCGTTACGTATAAATTTCAAATATTTAGACCCAAAAGTAGTTTGTTAGACAGCAAAGGTCAATTTTTTTGTTTTTAATTTTGACCCCTTGGCAGCTCAAACTTTCAACACAAACCAATTAAAATGTTTTCCCTATCTCTCAATACACTTTATGTAAAATTTCAAATGTTTAGACCAAAATTGTCTGAGTAATTTGGTAGAGACGGCAGAGATCAATTTTTTTTAACTTAAACCAATTTTGGGCCCCTTGACATTTATTTTTGGGGGCTCAAACCAAACTATAAAGTTAGATCCATGTCCAAGTAACCTACATTTAAAATTTCAAGTGTTTAGACCTAAAATTGGCGGATGAGTTTAGTAGAGTTTGCAAAGGTCAAATTGTTGAACTTTGACCCCCCCCTCCTTGACAGCCAAATTTCTGTCCGAAAAAAGATTAAAAAGATTTTCCCAAATCTCAATACGCTTTATGTCAAATCTCGAGCCTGTAGATCGAAAATTGAGTTATTTGGTAGGGAAATGTATACACACACACACACACACACATTTATAGATATACTAGCATTTCAGCATTTATTGTTTGGGGCTCAATTCAATTTATTAAGTTAGATTCACGTCCAAGGAACCTATATCTAAAATTTCAAGTGTTTAGACCCAAAATTGTCGGAAGAGTTTGGTAGAGTTCTCAAAGGTGAAATCGTTGAACTTTGACCTCTTAACAGTCAAATTTCTGGCTGAAAACTGATCACATAGATTTTTCCAAATCTCAGTACCCTGTATGCCAAATTTCGAGTCTGTAGACTTAAAATTGACAGTTATTGCATAAGGAAATGTACACACACAGACCGACACACAGATACAGACACGTTCACTTTTATAGATATATAGATAGATTGAATGCAATATATATAGTAATGATTAAAAAAGTATAAAAAAAAAGACTCCTGCGCCACCACCGAGAATCGAAACCAAAACGTTCAGCTTACGATTTATTTTGCCTCTGCCGTCAATGACTGGGCTATGAAAATATGTTTACTGCAAGGATAAAAATAAACACATGAAC
The DNA here is from genome assembly GCF_053919585.1 of Euprymna scolopes. Classification (NCBI taxonomy): domain Eukaryota; kingdom Metazoa; phylum Mollusca; class Cephalopoda; order Sepiida; family Sepiolidae; genus Euprymna; species Euprymna scolopes. The sequence continues at coordinate 34,748,344 of NC_136500.1, forward strand.
CAATAGTTGCTACATTATGCATTCGTAATGCTGGTGTTCAACCTTCACCTGGAAAATTTTATTTTATTTTATTTATTTATTTTTTTTTTTTTAAATTTTCACGCTTTTGCACCGATTTTTTTTTTTTTTTTTTTTTTTTCCGGGCTAAAACCTAAATATAAAGTTTTGCGTGGATTCAAATACCTTATATATGAAGTTTCATGTCTATAGACCAAAAACTCTAGGAGTTTGGTTGGCAAAATTTCTTAAACAAAAATATATACGTATACATGAATATATATGGAAACAATTTTGTGTTTACTATAAACTTTTTATGCAAATATTATGCAAGTATAAATCATGTAGAATAACTGCATGACTATAATTACACATAATACTTAACTGAAGATGATTATCCCATTAGAAAACCGAAGCAACTAATAGGGAATTAATTAAAATGGATGTTTAAAAGAATATGCAAATTAGCTAAATCTTTTGTTACTGAATGCAATTTCACAACCCATATATAAAAAAATTGTATTTTCTTTTTAAATAAATAGAAAAGAGGGTTTTTAATATGAATATCAATACACATGAAAAAAAAAACGAATTTATAGGAGTATAGATAGATTTATGTAAGTGGATATATTTGTTTAAAAAATTTTACCTACCAGGCTCCTCTGTCAGTTTTTGGTTTACAGACATGAAACTTAGTATTCAAACCCATGTGAAACTTTATATTTGGGTTTTAGCCAGGGAAAATCTGTGCAAAAGTGTGAAGATTAAAAAAAATGGAATTTGCTAGGTGAAGGTCGAAGAATGGCATTACAAATGTGGATGTATAACGTAATAGCTATTAATTCATGTTTTAATTTTTAGCTTTGCAGCAAATATGTCTTAATAGTTCAGGCATTAATGTCGAAAGAAAAAGTAAATTGTAAGCTAAACGTTTTGGTTTCGGTTCTCGGATGTGGCACACAAATCTTTTTTGTTCCAATATAATATAATAATAAATACCAAATTTGCATTAATCAAAATATCATATTAAGTATATTTTATGACCGGGCAATACCGGGGAGGCCCGCTAGTTTCTTAAATAAAAATGTGTCATTACTTTCCATCATTTTTTTTTTTTTTTTTGTGTGTATGCTTGTATTTTTCAATAGCAAGTAAGTATTTCATAAAATTTTCCCGTCATTTTATTTTTAACTGCCATATTCCACAGCAGGGTTTACGTACACAAGCCCTGACGTTTTGGGTACTTATAGATTAGCCCTACCTCATGCCTGGCAATATGCTTGGTAAAATCCGGTTAAAAATATTTCTGGTAAAATCCGGTTAAAAATATTTCTGGTAAAATCACGTTAAAAATATTTCTGGTAAAATCCGGTTAAAAATATTTCTGGTAAAATCCGGTTAAAAATATTTCTGGTAAAATCACGTTAAAAATATTTCTGGTAAAATCACGTTAAAAATATTTCTGGTAAAATCACGTTAAAAATATTTCTGGTAAAATCACGTTAAAAATATTTCTGGTAAAATCACGTTAAAAATATTTCTGAATTTTTGAGATGAGGATTGATTATTCATATTATTTGGATACTTCCGAATACTGTTCTCATCTTGTATTTGCACAACATAAGGACCTGTGGCAAAATTTGGTTGGAAAGGTTAAACTTCTGGAGGTTGAAGGTTTAATCTTCATTGCCGGCAATACTCAAAATACAATTGCGAATTACTCAGGAACAGTCATAGCTGATGGAGCGAGAGCATGCTAGATGGAATCAATAAAGGGTTATGTTTGAAAATCCGTGCAGATTCCCTAGTTTGACAGTTCGACAGGATACAGTTGAAGAAGGTATGAGATTATATTGATGGGGAAGATCAGGAAAGATTGTTGAGTTCCTTGAGAAGTGATAAGGATGGATTGGCCAGAGAAAGAGAGAGGTTAGTTTAGAAGTCAATTTCTAAAAACTGTCCAATGCATAGCAGCATCTAAAATGGACAATAAAATGAATATAAGAGGATTATATATTTTTAAAATTTTATTTTTTTTGGAATCCTTTGAGATGAGGCTTCATAATTGGTGTATTCATTTTTTTTTTTTTTTTTTTTTTTTTTTTTAACTGTTATCCTCATCTTCATAGTTGTTATCTCACCACATTTTTGCCAACTCTTCTGACCTGCTTTTGGGTAGGATTGAAACCACTATCTTCAGACAATGCTCACCTTGAACAAGCTCAACGCCTCTATCCACTGCACCTTCGGGGCTCATGGTACTACAATAAGGCTGACTGGGATGCCATCAGAGATGCTTCATGGGGAAATATCTTTTCTCTTCCTGTGGAACTGCGTGCAAATGAGACCACTGAATGGTTCAAAGCAGCAATTGAAGCACAGGTTCCCACACAGAAGTTCTTTCGCAAACCCTATTCTTCTCAATGGTTTACTTCTACTTGCTCAGCTGGCATTGCTCAAAGGTAATATGCATACCGCAGATTTATCTGGCATAAGTCCAGTACAAGCAGACAAAAGTTTATAGAAGCTGGAAGTAATTGTAAGAAAGAAATAGCGACAGCTAAGAGAGAATATACCGAAACCACCAGAAAACACCTTGAAGCACAGAAATTAGAAACTTGTGATTTCTGGAAAATCTACAACAGTGTAGTAAATAATGGGCAATCAACAATTCTCCCACTATCAAACAATCATGAGGTTGTTTGCATGGCAACCGAGAAATCTAACATGCCTGCCAGTTTGCCTGAAACTCTACTTTGTACCCGGCAAACCACTCCTTCCCTGATTTTCCTTTGTGGACAGAACCACACTAGATGACCTGAATATCACCCCTTCTGAAGTACATGATATCATAAAAAAACCTAGACACCTCAAAAGCATCTGAACCTGATCTCATCTCAGCTGTACTATAAAAAATCCCTCTGCCTATTTTACAAGTAGATGCTCTAATGAACTACAAGCCCTTGTACCCCCTTGGCATAAAACTCCTGACAAAGCTGACAAGCAGCAAAGTCCCACCCCTACACAGTAAAGATCCTCAGATGTCAGAAAGCCTTCTATTCTAATGGTTTCTTCCCCAGAACTGCTTGATTTTGAATTCCCTTCTGGGTTCCTGCTTCCCCAACTGTACTGACATGCAGAAGATTAAGTGTAATATAAAGACTTCTTGCTGCTCAACTCCCTACATAGTATCCCTGAAGTTTATGTCCCGGATAGTAGCCCCTACATTAAAGTGGCACTGTGCATTGTTTGGAGTGAAAATGCAATAAACAGGTGAAAGTTACAATTTTATTGATAATTCTGTTTTGTTTATTGTAGAGGCTCACTACACTTAAACAAAAGTTATTTTGTAAAATATGAGGTCAAATACTCAAATACTGTTGCATTTTGATTTAATTAGTCATAATTGAGACATCTATAAATAGTGATTGGCTTGTTCAAACGGGTTTCCTTCTGATTTCTGTAACTACGAGAATCAGTAAATAAGGATATCTTTGTAATAAAATAACTCGTTTCACTTGGCCAACGTTTTTGATATATTTTTTAATATGATCTCCAGGTAAAAGTCCGAATTAGTAAATACTAGATAAAAAAAAAACAATAAAAAAACATAATTTATATCAGATATATATAGCATAGTTTTAACATTTATAACACTTCATTTAATACTTTTTCCTCTTTAAAATCTGTCTTGACAATTGAAAGTAGACAAAATGGCTGACCTGACGACAGTTGTTGACACCCATTAAATGATGATTGTCAAGAATACAAATTTTAAAGAAAGTATTAAAGTGTTATAAATTATGCGTGTTAGAAAATTCTATTCTAATGCATTTGATATAAGTTGTGTTTGTGCTTTTTTTTATTTTGGAAAGCCAACTACAATAGGATATATATTAGGATAAGGTCATTGTATACAATGTCATGTGCTGTTTCCAGAGAAGTTTCTAGTTTTCAGAAATCTCTTTTCTTTTCTGTCAGTTAAAATAAGACTAAAACTTGTTTCTGTATACACATCTGTAACTCTTTGCTGCCACCAACAATTTTATGATGCACATCTTGAATATCCTCAAAACAAATACTTTTTTGTGAGATTAATGTAATTTTTTATTATCATGAATCAATTTCAAACCATACAGAGTTTTATATTTATGGAAAAATATAGCCCCCCCCCCACCTTCGCAGGTAAAGTTAATTCCCTTGAACAAAACCATTTTGCACCAATTTTATTTCCCCTTGCATAGAAGAATTTAGGATATAATGATACTAAACTTTATATCTGGAATCCTTATTCCAATTTTGATCAAAATCTATTAGATGAATTTTTTGATTCTAGAAAATGTCTAAGATTTAAGCTTAAGAGCTCTAAAGAAATTCGGGGAGTCTAGCTTAATTAATGTCTAATTACTATCAATCAAATCCAGTGCAAATCTGAAATATTTAAATTTTCGAATGGGAAGTTGTGCTTGTATACTATTTCCTAAAAACACCCTTTAAAATATTCTCTACAAAACTTAAATATGGGGAATATTTATTAATTGATGTCTATGTCTGATTAAAATTTCAAAAAGATCAGTGATATCTAATTTTTTACAATGAGCCTCCACTTGCTTTTTGCCATCTTTTATGTAAAGCTAAATGAAAGTAAACATAGCCTAAAGTATTACTGCATATACTTAGCAGCTGTATTCCAAAATTCATAATTGTTAGTTAATTAGTTTAGGAGTGAATCCTGTCCATACACATCTATTAACATACTAGCAGAGGTGCCTGGCATTGCCCGGTCGTAAAATACGCTTAAATATATTTTAATTTACGCAGATTTTATAGATATTATTATTGTGTCAATTCTACCCAATATATAGTAATAATTTCAAAAGTAAATAAAAAAAAAAAAAAGTTAAAAAAGACTTGAGTGCTATCAGCTACAATTGAAACCGAAACCAAAACTTATGAAGAATTCTTGATAAAATTATAACGGTTTCAAGTAAGCAAGGACGCCCGGACGTTTCAGAGTTTTATAATTAAGATATATATCCACCCGCTCACACACATGCACCCTCATATACATATATGCACATGCATACACAGAGGCAAGATTCAAGCGAGCAAGCAAGCAAGCAAGCTGCAACGGTTTAGTTTATTATTGTTGATTCTAATTTCTCTTTCCTTTTTTGCAATCAATTATTAGTTCAACTCTATTCACTTTGTAATTGTATCTTATTTTGCATGTCCTTTTAAGGGAACAGCGAGGATACTAAAAAGAACTCTTGGTTAGTTTCAATAAAAAGCAGGGCAATGTTGGCAGGTGGTTTGGCTGCCCCATACCCAGCATTGCAATCTTCAAAGAAAATGAAAAAAAAAAAAAAAAAAATAGCCACCCCCCCCCCCCTTTGAGAAGGGAGGAGGAGAATGGTGGAGAGGCTCAAACCTCTTCCTCTAGATCAATAATCTTGTACAGGGAAATTCTCTCCTAATTGTTTAAGGGTCGGTGTAGCTAAGAAACGGAAGAGGTTAATCAGATAGTGCAAGATCAAGAGAATAAGATGTATTCTTAAATCAGAAGCCATGTTTAGTTTCAGAAGAGTTTTTGATGGGTAGTTAGTCTATACAAATCCTGGAGATGACGAATTCTCAGTAGGCAACTCTTCTGTACAGGTTCCAGACTTTATAATTTTGCAGCCAAAGAGTAAAAGATCCTTCTCGTGTTGACACGGAAAAATTATGTATTAGAATGCTAAAAGGTTTAATTTTTGTGGAGCAATTCTGATTTCTGATTGGTTGATAGCACAATGTGAATTAATTTGATTTATCAGTTCCTAGCAGCAGCATTTATAAATAAAATCTCCCAACTTTGAGGGATCATACCCTCCATCTCACTAGATATAAAACTTTCAAGGTCAAGTGAATAAGATGTATAATACAAAGTTTCCCATCTAAGTCTTTGTATGGTATCTCTGATCACTCGTGCGACGTGCAGCCTGACGTTGTCATGGAGAAGCGTTCACTACTATTGGCTCCTTCTGGCTCAATACATGTTGCATATGTTTTAATTGCTGCAAGTACAAGTCTCCAATGACTGTTTGGCCTGTTGGTAACAGTTTATAATGAACCACTTGACAACCTACCATATTTTCTACAGTGTCTATGATTCTTGCTATTCTCTTTTTTATTTTTGTTTTATTACCTTTAATTATTAATAAACAAATTATAAAATGGAAATAGTTCATTATAAACAAAACTAAAATGTCACAAGTAATATTATTTAAGATCCATGGTTGGATTTGCAAACTCGCTTTCTCTGATTCAAATATTTACCCCAAGCTCAATAGGTGACCCAATGGGCCCCTCTTTTTTTTTTTTTTTTTTTTCTAGTACATACATAAAAATGTATGCATAATGGTAGAAGGTTTTTTTTTTATGACAACAAACATGGCAATCTGACAGTGGCCTTCTGCCTGGCTGTTCCCAGAAAGTCCACTCTCTCGTGCTTCAGCTTTTCTCTGAGAAGGATTTAGTTCCTTACTAATCATTTGAGGCGCCTATTCTGAGGAATGCTAACAGTTTTTCAGACATATTGATCTCTATTGTCCATTTCTTTGTCTCGATCACTGCTACACCTTGATTAACAATCCTATTCCAGCTTCCTTTTGTGTATCTTTGAACAACTTTTTCTTTGTCTTTTCTACTCATCTTGCTCCTTATAACCTTTGTTCTGCCGATCAACTTCTTTCCTCTTTTTTGTTTTAAATTCCTAACACTTTTTTTGGAGGAAGATGTTGATAGTATCGCATATTGACTCTTCCATCTCATGTTTTCACACATTTACTGATAGAAAAAGGAATGACAGTTTGACTAATGCAGTTAAAGATGGACAATGGAAACTATATCGAGATTAATCAATAGAACTGCTACTAATCAGATAACACATTGTCAGATTACTTATATTGATAATAGTTTGTGTGCGTGTAGACGTCACAATAGTAGTGAATTAAATGCACAGATTCAAAGTAATGTCCGATTTTAAAATGAATTTTTTGGCAAACGTGCCTGAAAACTTAGGTAGATTTTCATTCTGATTTTGTTGATTTATGTCTGAAACGGTAAAATATCTATTTTATTATGTTAATCTACAGTTTTTGTGTTTTTGAAAGTCTTTTTTCTGTGCAAGGATTTTTTTGTGCATTTGATGTCTCTAGATAAACTGTTAGTCGTATGATGTTACCTATGAAAACAAAGATCTTTTTGAATAAAACATTTTATCGATAGATCCAAATCATTTTAAGCCGTCAGTTTGCTTTTACAAATGATATGCATCAGACTTCTAAGAATTGACTATGGTGCATCTACTACTAGTCTCTTGCTCTTGGACAAGATTCAGAAAAGAGTTACCAACCTAATAGGTCCTTTACTGTAGACCAAACTCCAACCTCTGTCCCATCGATGAAATATTACATCACTGTGGCTATTATACAAGTATTCTAATGCAAAGTGCTCCAAACTTCAAGCCCTTGTACTCACTCAAAGTAAAGACCCCCTCCCCCCGAGTTTTGATTTTTAAATTTAAAAGCAATCTTGTTTAATCAGTGTTGAATGACTATGGATTAAATTTAATGCAAATCTGAAATATTTGAATTTCAACAGATTGCTACTCCCTAAAAAACACTCTTTAAAATACCCCAAAGAAACTGGAATTTGGAGATTTATTAATTGATGTCGAATATTAAAATTTCACAAAAATCAAAGGCATCTGAATTTTCATGAGGTACTTCCACTCTCTTCTTTGTCCCCTGTGCATAAAACTAAATGTAGCTAAATATAGCCTACATTACACATCCTAATATGTAATAACTGTGTTCCAAAATTCATAATGATCGGTTAATTAATTTAGGTTGAATCCTGTCCATAGAAATATATAAACATAACTTTGCATTTTATGTTGCTTTCTTCATATGAACCGATCTTATGTCTACTTTTCTGAATTAAAATAAATTTAAATCTGTTCACTTAAAATTGTGTGTGTGTGTGTGTGTGTGTGTGTGTGTGTGTGTGTGTGTGTGTGTGTGTGTGTGTTTAGGCAGCATTTTTTCATTCAAGCAAATATTGTTAAAAATAACAGATAGCTTCTGCTTCATTATACCTTTTAGTTTTTCGATTTTTCTCATGCTTATTTATTTTTTTTAAGTAGTTGTGAAACAAACATCTGAAGATGGACATCAGGAGAACATGTGCCAGAGTTTGTGATGCCAAAGTTAGCATTATGTGATAAAATTGTATTATGCTAAACATTGTAAAATATTATTACTGATTTCATAAGCAGTTATAATTATAGGTTGAGTTTTGATGTGGATAACTTTGAGTATTTAAAAAAATTTATTGGTTTCCAAATGTATTATTTTAGTGTTATTAACTAGAATTTGTCTTAAATAGGAAGGGGGACAGTTATTCATTTTATTATTTTTTTTGTTTTGTTTTGTAGATGTCAATAAATTGAGCTAGAATTTACAAAAAGCATGATGAGGCAGCAGGATAGGGTAGTGATTGTAAAACCAATGTAGCTATTATTATTATGGGAGTTACATTCTCCCAAAGGGCATTTTCAACTCAGAGATAACATTAGTTCTTTTTAATGCTTTAAGGGTTAGGGAGGATTTATTTATTTATATATTTATTTTTTTTTAGTACAAGATTTTTGGCCTTTGATTTCTTATCAAAAATAAATCTCATTTTATTATTTTCCTTTGAGGATATGTATATGGTTTTAACGCAAAAAAGATAAGAAAACTCGAAAAAAAAACAAAAAAAACAAGATGGATACTCTTAAGATGTGGGAATTACCCCTGCGTTTCTGAATTTTTAAAATGAGGATTGGTTATTCATATTATTTGGATTCTTTGGACTACTGTTCTCATCTTGAGTGTGATTTTTACCTAACGTTTCGGTCGATGTAACCTCCGACCTTCAAGTGTATTTTGTGAAAATGACACTCAAGATGAGAATGGTAGCCTGAAGAAAAACTAATACAATTAAACCTGCATGTTTATCAATGAAAATGCTATTTCAAACAAACCAACGAAAATGCTTGAACGCATATAAAATATCCTGCATTCATTCAACCTACAACTTTCATGACAAACAGATAATAAAAAGCATCTATATTTATGTACTAGAGATTCTTGCGACCCAACGGATTACAACAGTTACCACTATTTATTCTACTGTGATTTTATTTGAAACTCTTATATATATACTCTTTGTAAGAAAAAAAAGGATGTATATAAACCTGCTGTAGTCATAATACGGGTACCATAATAATCCAAACTTTAGATGAAGCTACTTTTCAAACGACACTGAAATAAACACTGACAAATTTTCAACACCAATGCTTTCTCTTGGCTCTTCAAAATTCAACTCTTCATCTGCTTTTGATTTGTAATTAAAAAGTTTGTTTATCTTTACACATGCAAATTAGTTGCAAATTTAAAAATATGGCATTATAAACACCAGTTCTTTTTTTTCTTCTTCTTTCTCTGGAAAACGGTTGCTCTACATGTGAGCACCTAATTTGCTTTGAAGTGTTTGTTTTCATCTTTATTGCTACACTATATTTAAGACATTCTTCTTGCAAAACTAAAAATAAGTATTTCTACTTCGATATTATGATTATTTATTATTCTTTTATAGATAGAAGTGAAGAAACTTATTTTGCCATTTAATTTACATAAGTGTTTGTGGTGTGTATGGATACAAATGTAAATTAGATGGTCATGCTGAAAAGAATCCGCGTGAAAGGTGTGTGGTAAAATACATGCATAGCTGAAAGACAAATGGGTGATTTGTTCAGTTAATTATAAATTATGACTAATTAGAACAATTGCAAGGATTTTTTTTTTTTTTTTCAAAAATAACTCAATTCCGGAACTAAAGTATATTTTAGCATGCATTTTGTGTTATTTCAAAATGAATAAACTGAAAAACGATTTTTCCTATTTAGAAAAAAAAAAAATTATAGCAATAAACACAGATGCCACATATAAATTCAATATAGTCACAATAAAAATAATTAGGCTTTATTCATTTTAAATGTTATTTTTAGCAGAACATGGACCGATCCTTTCAAAGTTTATTCTGTACTTTCACCTAACAATTTAATACAAAAATATTGTCAACAGCCCACATTCCACCATGTTAAGAACGGCTTTCTAAATATTATTTCAGCATGGACAGTTAACGACATAAGTCATTGTTAACATGGCCAGTTTTACCTAACAATTGTCACGCAACAAGAGTTAAGTGACCCAAAACAGGAAGCATTTTTACTCTGAACCTAATCTAGCCTAGCACTATTTTAGGTTAACTCCCTATTATTAGTAATAGTACTGCTATTAAGGTTATTGCTGTTGGTGGTGATGATTTTAGTATTGTTATTATTACTAATTTTTACTAATTGTATTATTTGGATTTATCGGACTACTATTCCTATCTTGAGTGTGATTTTCACGTTTCGGTCGATGTAACCTTCAACCTTCTTCGGGTATATCTTGTCGAACTCGGAATGTTTCTGTCGAACTCAGGAATTTGGATGGAATTTCTAGCGGAACCCTTTATTTACTTCACAGGGGTAGCGTGCTCTTGTTCCATCAGCCATGACTGGATAGAGGTCCTAAGTAATTTGCAATTGTATTTTTCAGTCGCCCACACTGAGGATTGAACCTTCAAACAAATCATATCCAAATTCCCGAGTTTGAAAGAAACATTCCAGAGTTTGACAAGACACACCTGAAGAAGGTCGGAGGTTACATCGACTGAAACGTTGTGAAAACTCACGTTCATGCTGAGAACAGTAGTCCGATGAATACGAATACCAATCCTCATCTAAAAAATTCAGAAACGTCATTTTTTACTAATATTACAATTTTTTTTTTTTTTTTTTACCATTCTTCATATTTTTTATATTATTTTGATTTATTATTAGTCTTTTTTGTTTTTATTATTTTTATTATTTAATATTATTAGTATTACTGTAACAATTATGTTTATTTTCTTTGTTATGAGTATTATTATTAGTATTTTTCTCAGTATTACTATTAACATTATTACATTTTTAATCTTACTATTATCAATATTATTACTTGTAGTCGTATTAAATTTTCTTATTATTGATCTGTTTCAATATTGTTAACATCATTTTCATGTATTATTTATTAAATCTAGGTTGGCCTTCGGTAGGAGAATTTCGTTTTTCAATCTGATTTCCCGGGCAACACCGGGACATGGGTAAGCTAGTTAAAGTATATAAGGGGAAATAAATGTTGAGTAATTCACATTTAATATAAAAATAGATTTCCTTAATACTAAAACGTTGATAATTTGGCTTGGTTTCTTGTTTGTTTGCACATTGAGTGTTTGAGATGGTTGGAAGAAAGAGCAAATGAGATAAGTAGTGGGAGGGGAGCTACAGTTGGAGTAGCAGTACAGAGGAAGGATGGTATTTTATTCATCTCCTCTCTAGGAGTTCAGTCACAAGGCCAAGTTTGGTTTTGAAAGGTCAGCACACTCTGACCCACAAAAATGTTTGAGCAGTCCCGTCGGAATTCTCTAGTAGGGGTCGTTTCAAGCATCTTCCAATAAACTAACCACCTTCTCCTAAAGAAGGTAAAGCCTGTGGCAGTAGAGATCCTAGGACTGAAAAGAACCATACCTCAGTCCCATAGCAACAAAGTCGCTGTTGGACTGATTGTCGAGGCGTATCCATGACTGGTGCATACACCTACTCAAGCTACGCCAGGTAAATATAAGGGGAAGAATGGTATGAATGGTGTAAATGTAGTAGTAGTAGTATCATAAAAGGAAAGTAAGGTGATCGAAATAATAAACGCTATTGGAAAATATTCTTCAGGTGCATGGAGAATTTTTATGTCTAACTATGGACTCCATACAGAATTCTGAATTGAACCCTTTATTCCATCAAGAGGTTAAGTTTTTTCCTCTTTCTGTTAGCCATGACTGAGTAGAGTTGAAATGTGAAGTAATTCTTAGTTTGTATCACCTGTAGTGAGGATTGAACCGTTAGCTTCCAGAGAACTAACTTAGAATTGATTGTTACAAAGTTTTTCATTTATATATACTAGCGGGGAGTATCCGGCATTGCCCGGGTGTTTAGAGGTGAGTGTGCTTGGGCGGGGAGGGGGGGATAATCAAAACATAAGAATAAGCGAAGTAAATATTTAAAAAAAAAAAAATGTTAAAACTTTAAAAAATCGAAGAAAAAAAAACACACAAAAAACTAACGCAAATGAATGATGTTAAATATAAAAGTGGGAAAAACGAAAAACGCGAAAAAACGAACGTTAAAATTGAAAAATAAAAACAAAAAAAACGTGAAAAATTGCTTAAATAACCCAGTTTCAGTATTAAAATTTTAAAAATCGAGAAAAAAAAAAAAAAAAAAAAAAGAAGACATCTCACTCCACGATCGAACCCAAAACCTTTAAATAATGAGGCCGCCCTCTAAGCAACTGAGCTAAGACGACGTTGATGAAATTGGATGGTTTTTTTTTTTTAATATTTAAACTAAATCATGTTCCGATGTCATTTGCGCATGCGTAGAAGCAAACTTGTCACGAGAAGACGGTTTTTGCTGACCCCTCCCTGTAGAAAACTGATGATTTTAGGGTGAAGAAATTTAATGTTTTTGGCCAATTTTTCAATATTTGTCGGGTGAAGGTTGGAACTTAAAAATGATATCAATCTCGTGAAAATCCATGACCCGTGTCGAAAGTGTTTGCGAGACATACAAACACACAAATACACATTTTCGCTTATATATATATACTAGCGATGGGTACCCGGCGTTGCCCGGGTGTTTGTAGGTGTGTGTGAAAAAAAAACAGGTGCCCGTGAAAAAAAAAACGAAGCTTTTACGACGCGTAGTTGGAAAATAGTAAAGTTTGAAAAAATAAAACGGGTGCGCGTTTTTGATTGACGTGACGGCGATAGGTATTCAGCAGTTAGAATTCTGTGCGGGATTGTTTATAATGAGGTCAATAAATCGGTTTGTTTGTTTTTAAAAACCCGCTCCCCCGTCTGATATGACGAAGTCGACATTGACCAAACGTTCACTGGCTCTGGGCCTGTTGTATTTATTTGCTTCCCCACTGAGCAAATTAGGCACAAGGCCGTTTTTTAATGTGGAGAGAGAGGGAAGGGGGAGGGAAAGGGGGATCCTGCTCCCGAGAGGTGGGAAATGGGAGCTGGATAGTAACTGTGGTCGTAGGGTGATCCCTACCTTGACCAAGTTCAGATATGTGGGGTTACCCCCACATATGGTCTTTGCTAGTCATAGCTAGTCTTTGCTTGCAGCATCTGTCGGAACAGATACTACACTTTGATCTTATCGCCCGGGGCCGCCGAAGCTGGTGCCTGGGCCTGTTGTATTTATTTGCTTCCCCACTGAGCAAATTAGGCACAAGGCCGTTTTTTAATGTGGAGAGAGAGGGAGGGAGGAGGGAAAGGGGAATCCTGCTCCCGAGAGGTGGGAAATGGGAGCTGGATAGTAACTGTGGTCGTAGGGTGATCCCTACCTTGACCAAGTTCAGATATGTGGGGTTACCCCCACATATGGTCTTTGCTAGTCATAGCTGGTCTTTGCTAGTCTTAGCTTTGCAGTATCTGTCGGAACAGATGGTGTTTATTTGCTCCCCCACCGAGCAAATTAGGCACAAGGCCGATTTTTAATGTGAGGAGTGAAGGGAGGGGGAAGGGAAAAAGGGGACCAGCTCCCGAGAGGTGGGAAATGGGAGCTGGTTAATGGTCAGGCATGTGGGGTTGCCCCCACATCTGATCTTTGCTAGTCATAGCATGCAGTATCTGTCGGAACAGATGGTATTTATTTGCTCCCCCACCGAGCAAATTAGGCACAAGGCCAATTTTTAATGTGAGGAGTCAAGGGAGGGGGAAGGGAAAAAGGGGACCAGCTCCCGAGAGGAGGGAAATGGGAGCTGGTTAAAGGTCAAGCATGTGGGGCTGCCCCCACATCTGGTCTTTGCTAGTCCTAGCTAGTCATAGCTTGCAGTATCTGCCAGAACAGATACTACACTTTGATCATGTCACCCGGGCCCCGGAGGGTGCGCGGGCAAGCGGCCTGTCGGCCTGTGATTAGAGTTGAGTTTCGCTTTTTTTTATACCGAAAAGCGAATGTAACGCATGCCGATGCGAGAAATGTGCAATAATTAACGTTTGAAAGTCAATAAAATTAAATAGAGAGGCGAGCTCCGTGGATAATTCGTAGATATTACAATTTATAGATGATATAAAAAGTTTTAAAAAGTTGTGAAGCGAGCAAGCGCTTGTTTGAAAGAAGCCTTTTGTGGACATCGACGAAAAGCGAACATACAATTCGCTTTTATATTTATAGATAGATATAGTTGTTAAAGGGAAAATTATTCCCAACGCGCATTTAGGTAAAAGTGCACTTTCGTAAATAATTGAATTTATTCAAAATGTATCACAAAACAAAAACAAAGAACCTCTACATAAATCGTGATATATCCAAACAGTCAGCGAGTTGGACGAGTGATAAGAGGTTAGGCTTCTTACTATAGGGGTCTCGATTTCGAATCTCGCTGGATTCAGCCACTCTGATGAGTCCTAGACGACGAAACACTTGTCAGTGGATAATTATATTTAAAAAAAAATATATATGTCGCTCCCCATATGGTTAAAAGGAAAATTATTTCCAACGCACATTTAGGTAAAAATGCACTTTTGTAAATAATTGAATTCATTCAAAACATATCACAAAAACAAATAACGTGTGTGTGTGTGTGTGTTTGTTTGTTTCAATTTTCTTATCCTTTTCTTTTTGCTGGGGATAGGGCAGACATCTTACTGGATACCAGACATTTACATAATGTTTTAGATACATTAACCAAAAATATTTTTAAGATCCTAACCGTCCTTTTAAGAGCAATTGTTTGTATCTCTCTTGCACTTTGTTCACTGAGTATATTTGCCAGGTAATTTTTTAAATTCTTAATCCTGATCCTGGTTGCTAATTGCTGAAATGATAGAGATCTTCCTAAGCTTCCAGTTTCTTTTCACTGACTAGAACTAGGGTTGCTCTCTTGTTTACTAAGTTATGTAATTGCAATTATCAGTGTTGTAGCATGGTTTTCGATTTAAAAAAAAAATCTGTATTTATTCCCCCACTCATTTCTACAGATCAATACTTTTTTCTTTCGTCTGTTTTTTTATGTGAATCAATAATTTTGATTATTGATTGAACTAGACCATATTGATCGTGTCAGTTGAACATTCCTTCGACTGTTGTCCCTCTACAAACACTGTCTGGAATGTTTAAGTATCAATATTATAGTTTTGCAAATTTAAGAGAGAGAAAAAATTATTTTACTACAATACTAGCAGGGCGGAGGGGTACTCGGCCTTGCCCTGTTGTAAAAATATGCTTCACCACTTTTCAAATGACTCCTTCTCTGAAGAAAGCCGGAGGATGAGTTGGCTGAAACATGGTGAAACACCAACTAATGAAGATGAGGATAACAGTTAGCAAAAAAATAAATAAATTTAACAGTTAGCAAAAAAATACACAAATCATTTTAGTTAAATTAAAAAATTTTTTTTATTTTTTTAAATTTTTTTTCATTTACACATATTTTATAACATCTGCAGAAAAATAAATTTTTGTTGTGAAGGAGACAATTCTTTTTTATATTCTTTAATGAGTTATTTCCCTTCTGATATTGGTTTATTTATTTATTTACTATACCATTTTCGCTAATATCCTTTGTAAAAGGTATCAATCTATTTATCTTCCCTAGAGATGTAACATTCTCATAAACAGAATATAGAAACACACTTGTGCATTACAACAAATGCGTACTCACTGCATTTGTGTTATCGCTATAGAGTGATCAAGGAAGAATTCAATTACATCAAAGTCTTTAATAGCTACATGCGGTCTGGTCTTCATTCTTTCCATCATCGTTTTCCCCAGTGTGTGGCCGTTGATTTGTATTGTTGGGTCGTCTAGTGGCTTTGATCTGTTAATTCAACCAAATAAAATTAATGCATGGAACCATAAGGAGATTGTTGGCAATTTAAAGGTTTTATTGGTGAAAAAGATTCTTTGCAAAAGGAGAAAGACCAAAACTTTCATCCTTATAAATTATAAGTTAAAATTAATTTCTTCTTGCTTATTTTTCTTCATTAAAAATTGGTCAACAAATGGACAGGTCTTGAGGAAATTTCTCTCAAGTTTCTACATTGTTGGCATATGTTATCATTTGGCTTCCCTGATCAAAACTGCTTTGAATCTCTGTGTTGAATATGTGATGCAATTTCTATCTAACAAACCAACACCTGCTTTCTAGCGTGTTTTGTCTAAGAAGCTGACCCTTGACTTTATCGCCTCACTCGCACAGTCTATTTCTGCTTGCTACCAAGTTGTCCTAATATGCACTTAGTGAAACACTCTTGAAATTCATACTGGCTGACAATCTCTACCTACTAGCATAGGACCTCAATATATAATAGAGATGTAATGTTATTTTGCTTTCTTAGTGATAATATTTATGCTAATATCTTTTAATCAAAAATCCAATCTATATAATATTGTTTGTTCCTTCCTTAGTTAGTCATGCGTTACACTTTGAAAAGAAATGCCAAATACAATCTTTGAAGGTCAAATTCCTTCAAAAAGGTCAAATTTGTAAAATTTGGCTTTTAAAAAGGCTAAGCTGGCAACCTTAGACAAGAATGAGAATGATCTCCCTTTGATATAGTTTCGCTTTTGAAGATCATTATTAGTGTTAGGACAACAGAATATTCTTATTGTTTTGACTCTCGAGTATATATCCATTGATATCTGATATTTTTATATAGTGATGTGGTTCTCAGTTCATTAACTGTCTGATATATGCTTGAGTTAAAACAATAAAAAGAATATTCTGTTGTCCTAGCCCTAATTATTATAATAATAATAATATATAATGGATCAGCCGGTATCAACAAACATTATCAATAGATTAAAAATAATTTTCACAAGAGTTGCCAACCTAATAGATCCCAAACTGTCAGCTAGGCTTCAGCCTCTGTCCCACTGACAAAATGTTGCATCCCTCTGCCCGTTTTACAAGTGGTAGATGCTCTGACAAACTACAAGCCCTTGTAACCCTTTGACGTAAATACCCCCCACAAACCCAGCAAGCAACAAAATCCCACCCCTACCAAGATGCCAGAAAGCTTTCTAATTTTCTTTCCCAGAACTGCTAGACTTTGGAATTCACTTCCAGGTTCCTGCTTCCCCGACTGTACTGACATGCAGAAGTTCAAGTGTAAACAGACCTCTTGCTGCTAAACTCCCTACATAGTGTCCCTGCAATTATGTCCCAGATAGTAGCCCCCTACATCAAAGTGGCCTCATTTAAAACCTCAACATAGTATTCCTTGTTGATTGTCTGTCCAGTGCTGTAAAAAGGGGTCATAAGTTTCTTGGTGGATTTGCTCTAGCTGGCCTTTTTGGGTCTGGGAGAGCCAGCATGCTTCCACTTAGAACTCTCTCTGGGTCATAGCAGTAGATCTAGCTTTCATTCCAGAGCATCAAGAACTGCAGAATCTGAATTGATCAGCTTGACCATCTCCCTACTGTCACGATAACGTCTTTCTTTTGGATCTTTTGAACACCCTTGGGTCAAACTTCGTACAAATCTTCCATATCTTCAGTTCCTTGCAGATAATTGTGTATGCAGTTCCCACACTGACATCAAGCTGTGCACTTATTGTCTCTATAGACATACAAGTCTTTATAGGCAATCAACTCTGGGGTTCTGACTTCCTTACTCCTTCCACACCTCTCATCATCCCTCATAAACTCCCTGCCTTCCTTGAATCTCTTATGCCACTCAAAAACTGATGCTCGATTCATGCAAGATGGTCCAAAAACAGTCTGAAACCTTTCATACGTTTCTGTGATATTTTTTCCAAGTTTAAAACAGAATTTCATTGCATATCCTTCTTAAGTGTCCTCATGTTCAGATTTCATTTTTGAAATTCACCACCTGTGACAATCGGGCTTTAGTAGGGCATATTCTAATTCCTGCTGTAGCTGTTCATTCGAACCTTAAACCATGAAAATTGGTCAGTCATCTCATAAAATGTATAGCAATAACATACTGAATTTTCAAGAGTCTATAACAATTTTAAATGCTTGTACAGCACTGTCTGGGGGGGGGGGTTTGGTCAGCTGACCTTTTTTTTTTTTTTTTTTTTTTTTTTTTTTTATTATATTTTCACCCCAAACAAGGCACATTGCCACTTTGGTGTAGGGGGCTACTATCAGGGGAAACATCTACTGGGGCACTATGTAGGGATTAGGGCAGCGAGATGTTGGTTCACGTTGCACTTGAACTTATGCATGTCAGTACAGTTGGGGAAGCAGTGACCTGGAATGGAATTCCAAAGTCTAGCAGTTCTGGGGAAGAAACTACTGGAGTAGAACGATCTTTTACATCTAGGGATCTCTACAGTGTGGGGGTGGGATTTTGCAGCTTGTCGGGTCTGTCGAGGGTGTTCACGTCGTGGGGGCACAAGTGCTTGCAGTTCTTCAGAGCATTCACCATTATAATACTTGTAGAACAGGCAGAGGGATGCAACGTTTCGACGATGGGACAGAGGCTGAAGTTTTGATGCCAGTTTAGGGCCTATCAGATTTGCGACTCTCTTTTGAACCCTGTCAAGGAGAGAGAGACTAGTAGCCGATGCACCAGCCCAAATATGACAGCAATACTCCATACATGGGCGAATAGTGGCCTTATAGAGGTACAGGATACAGATTGCTACTTCCTGTTGCTCAACAGATCATCTGAATTAGCGTTAAGCTTTATTATTATGTTAAAATTTCTCTTCATTCTGTCGCAGTTAATGGTGGTTTAGGAGTTTAGCTCCTCACTAGTGAAGCCAAAGATGGCTTCATTGTGATTGTGTCTCTAAGCAAAAAAAAAAAAAAATTATATAGATGTCTCTCGCTGTATATGTGTGTGTATATATATATATATATATGTGTATATATATATATATATATATATATATATATACATACACACACACATATATAGAGACATAATTATAAATTATAATTTTTTAATATATATAAGTGATCTTGTTTGTGTGCGGAACGGTCTCTACCAAAGTACTAAGTCAATTTTTGGTCTACAAACTTAAAACTTATTATATAGGGGATTTGACCCTATGATACAAATTCAATTTGGTTTTTAGCCAGTAAAAATAGCTGTTAAGGGGTCAAATTGAAAAACATTGAAATTTAGCAGGCATAAATCGACTTAAAATGCTTTTGTACACATTTATAGGTTAAATTCAGTTAAATTCACATTTTCCAATCCATCTGCTCTTAGCTTGGATGATAACGAATAAGACTGGTGAGCTAAATGTTTTGGTTTCGATTCTAGCTGATGGCACCCAAGTCATTTTTCTTTAACGTTTGCAGTAATTACTATATATTGGGTACAATATAATAATCAATAAAGAATTGGTTCTATAATAATAAATACAAAATCTGCATGAATTAAAATATCATATTTAAGCATATTTTACAACCGAACAGCGCTGGGTAACCTGCTAGTATCTAATATTAGTTGATCTCTATAGAAACGTTTATTATTGAATTCATTCCTTTTATTTGTCCTATATCTCATAAGTACCACCACACATCACTTCAGTAGACATTTACAATTTTGTGCATGTATCGATCTGTGTGTTATTGAAGGAAATCCAAACTGGATATACTAATCAATCAAATTGACTAAAATTTCAATTTTCAATGACAGACTGATAAATGACATAATTGATTGGCTAGTCAGAAGCAAATATCGATATGTCAAATGCGTTGCTATTTAAGTTCAACATGTAAAATCCTATTGACTTATCTTTATATATTAGAGACATGGAAATGATTGGTTGATACAGCAACAGAAATGTTCTGATAATGTGCCTGCTCAAGAGCAAAATGTAATACAAAATTATTCTTTAGTTGGTGGACAGGTGGGGAGGAAGGTCCAGTTTTAAAAAAACATATTCACCGTATGCTCCGGCAATCTTTCATAAGTAAGAGCACCTTAAGTGCCAGGCAATAAACCTAATCTCTCCTATTCAGTTTTAAAACTATAAAAAAAAATTTAAAGATAAACAAAAAAAGAAAATGGAATTGCTGTATTTGTTTCAGATATATATTTATTAATGAAATGGAGACGGCTTTGTGTGTATTTATTTTATAAATATTATGTTGATAATCACCCATTGATTTTTTTTTCTTCTTTTAATTACTGTTGTATTAATCAAATGTTTATGAAAAGAGAAAAATAATTTGATCCTATTTAAAAATAACGATTTAATTACAAAATTAATTTCATGAGAATGCATTATTTCATAATTAAAAAGGATTTGTAAGAATTTAAACCGTTTAATAAAGTCGTTTTTGGCTTTCAAAAATTCTTAAATTTGTTAAAAAATGGAAAGTTTTGGAAGCTATTTACATCCAATTAAAACGACATTAAATAAAATTACTTACCGTTTCATCTTATAAAACAGAAACTTAAAACTGAACACAAATCAAAATTTTGAAGGCGTACATATGGTCAATTCTCTACAGTTGCGAATGTTGGGCAGTAACGAAAGCAGCTGAAAGTTATTTGGAAGCAGATATGGTTTTTAAGAATTCTACAAGTCTCATAGACAAAAAGGAAGACAAACGAAGAAGTCATGTGTAAGGTAGAGTACAGCAGATCACTACGCAATACTGTTCAAGTCAGACAAAGTTCTTCAGCCATTTCATGCAGGCAGACTGTGGGGGGGGGGAGTTTGATGTTAGGAAAAATCACTGGAAAAAAGAGCAGAGGAAGACAACAAAGTTCACTGACAGTCTCAACAGAGTCACTGGAACACGGTAAGTTTGGGAAAAGATGTTATAAATAATAAACTAGACAAAATACTATTAAAAAACAACCGAATATATGTCAACTTATGTCACGGTAACATATATTGAGCGAATTTCTAACAGTATTTTGTCTAGTTTATTATTTATAATACCTTTTCCCAAACTTACCCTCTCCGAGAGACAGTCGGCCGCCATTTTGAGTTTTCCAATACATCGCTAAACACTGCATGTTTTTCAAGCTGAATAAACATGTTACACTGAATAAAAACACAAAAAATATATCCAGTTTGGTAGAAAAGTAACTTATCTTGCCTTTGATAACATTTATTTGTTATATATTTGTTTTTTGACAACTTTTTCGAATCAATGTGTACAGTAATACAAACCCCAATTTTCTTACATCTTGGTTGTGGAATCACATTCACTAGCAAACGATCTAGCTAATTTGCATATTCTTTTAAACATTTATTTTAATTAATTCCCTATTAGCTGCTTCGGTTTTCAAATGGGATAATCATCTTTAGTTAACTATTACGTGTAATTATATTCATGCAGATATTCTACATGATTTATACTTGCATAATATTTGTGAAAAAAGTTTATAGTAAACACAAAATTGTTTCCATATATATTTATGTATACGTATATATTTTTGTTAAACAAATCTATCTATCTATATATCTATAAAAGTGAACATGTCTGTGTCTGTCTGTCTGTGTACATTTCCCTAACTCTGTCAATTTTAAGTCTACAGACTCAAAATTTGATATACAGGGTACTGAGATTTTCCCAAATCTATGTGATCGGGTTTCGGCCAGAAATTTGGCTGTTAAGAGGTCAAAGTTCAACGATTTGACCTTTTGAGAACTCTACCAAACTCCTCCGACAATTTTGGGTCTAAACAATTGAAATTTTAGATATAGGTGCCTTGGACATGGATCTAACTTAATAACTTGATTTGAGCCCAAAACAATAAATGTTAAGGGGTCATAATAGGTGTCAAATTAAAAAAATTGACCGTTTTTTTTTTTTTTTTTTTTTTTTTTTTGCTTGGCATACACCTCCAAACACCCGGGCAATGCCGGGCCCCATGCTAGTCGCTACTAAAACTTTTAAAATATATTACGGTCTTTTTGTTCTTGCCATCTGCTATGTCTTGGTTACAATCCTACCTCATTATGAAAAACAACTTTAAAATTTAAAAAAATAAATTTTATAATTTTTAGAAAGCCCAATGTTGCCCATATACCATTAAATGGAGAAGGCTTTGAAAATTCTGTACCAAAAAAGAAGAAAAAAAACCCCCAAAACATACAACTGTGAAAGTTTAAAAAATACAACAATGGTTTCTACAATTTGTAATTTACATGAGGTCTCCTGAAGTATAGTAGCAGATAGGTGCTACAAAAAAGTTTTTATCTTCCTTTTACAAAATTACTTTGAACTATCCCCACTGTAAATAATGTTTTAAATTATACTTTCATTCAATTGATTTTAAAAAATGGCATTTGCCTGTTTGGTGACATTTAAAAATTCATAGAAATGCTTAAATAAATATTTAGACACGTCTGTTCTTCCATACTTTTAAAAAGTTTATAATTCAAGATGGCGCCAGTTGAATGAATACATTATCTATTCATTATAAAAATGAAATTATCTGAAATTGAGGTATTAATATTCTAATATTTTTACATATTCTTTTAGCAAATCATTCTAAATCTTATTTAGACATAAAAAATTAGTTTAATTGATTCAAAAATATTTTTTTTAATATTTTAAATTTTATTTAATGTTTGTTTTTCAGCAAAAAAATTGGAACTTGACTGCTTTTGGAAAAAATTTAAAAATTATAGAAAAAAATATTATATTCTGGTTTTAATATGATAAAATTCAGGCTTTTATCTTTCTGGAAAAAAATCCAAATTTGTTCAGAAATATTGGAATTATTAGATTTTAATAATAAAAAAAAGACATCAACTTGATTTTTCTATGTTTCGGCCATATCTAATTGTAACCTTTCATTTCTTTTTTTTTTGTCCTACAGACTGGAGAGTATTTTTTTTTTCTTTTCTAAAGATTCAACGATTGCCTTGAATATGTGTGCATGGGTTTTTGTAGTCTACTTCAAAGTGACAGAACCAACTGGTTTTTTTTTGGGGGGGGGCGCCAACAATTTTTTTGCTCAGTGACTCTTGGTCTTTGGTTTTATTCTCTTATAGCACTGTAATGTTACGTGTGAACTCGCTTTCAGAAAAGAACCCAAACACAATCTGCTTACTTGCCAAAGAGGAAGATTTGTCTCTCTTCCTTTCTATGCGCCAGACTTTCTTCTATGATACAATTTCTATACATTACAGCCTTATTGAAAAAAAAAACAAAAAAAAACGAACGAACAAAATCCTCCCTTCCTTTTTTTAATAAAAAAAGGCCAGATTGCTATAGCTTTATGTCATTACTTTTTTTCTATTTGGTTCGATTTTATTCCACTTTATCTTTCTTCCTCTTTGCCTGTTTTTTTTTCTTACCCTCTTAGTCATGTTTTGTTTTGCCTTTCTTTGCCTCCCTTTCTGCCCCCCCTCTCTCTTTCAATGTTAAATTTGCCATACTTCAAACGATTCATGGTATAGGAGGTACTGAATTTTGTTTCATCAATGAATGTCTTCCTGTCACCTTCAAAATGTATCAGTCAATACTTAAGGGGGTATTGTAGATTAGCACTCTTCACTAAATGACCACCTCTCTAAAAGAAAAATGAGATTCTACTTATGTTAGAGGTCCACGATGTTTACTCATGATCACCTATGTTGGAAAATTGGTGGGTATCCATGATCTCCAGGTTCAGAAATTCATTTCGGTTTCAGATTTTCTTGCCATTGGCCATCCACATCACTGTACAAGACATCTTGCCCCTTACTCAATATGACCGTGCATATATAAAAAAAATATTAATTTTTAAATAAAATGAGACAACAATAACTAATGAAAATTGGCTAGTCAAAATCAGCTTTATTTGTCAGCTTAAATGTTATTTATGTCTAACTTTTAGAATCTGGCTATCATAACTTTATATATCAGAAACCTGTCAAGTTTTTTCTCATTCTGACATATTAAAAACCTACTTTTTCTATTTAAAAATTATTAAAACGAACAATATACTCGGTCATGAATAAGTAAGCAACTACATGGAGGTTAACTAATTTGCATATTCCTTTGAAAACTCAGCATTAATTATTAATCAGATTTGTATTAAATTTGGTCCATATTCATTAGACACCAATTAAGATTCTCTGGGTTTCAATTTCTTACTAAGCTCACTTAAATTTTATCCATTTTACTCATGCAATGGATTTTGATTAAAATTGGAATAAGGATCCTAAACATAAGGTTTAATAGTATTATGTTGATTTTAATTTTCCTTGGGAGACATAAAAATAGTACATAACTGTTCTGCTTAGGGAATTAATTTTCTCTGTCTTTGGATGAGTACTCTAGTTTATTGTGAAATGCATTGCTGAATTCTCTGAATGATTGAGGATTCTTTGTACTCCTGCTTTTATTCTGAACACCATATTACCATTTTTTAAGGTCTTTTTTTTTTCTTTTTTTTAAAGTGCAGAAATTTGGTTTGTAAGACAAATGTTAGAGGTTGTTTGGGAAGATCACATTTCTAATGAGGAAATATGGACTAGATGTGGATGCACTAAAGGAATGATGATGGAAACTGATGAAAAGACAAATGATGTTCTTAGAACATATTTACCATCAAAGAGGCATAAAACATCTGGTATTGACTGGTAAAATGTCAATCGAAAAAGCAAGTTGACTAAGATACATTTTGATGGACAACTTGTTTGATTGGACAGGATTATTGTCAAAAGTTGAGCTGTTTCAGGCTATAGATAACCACCCGCATTGGGGAACCAATGGTTGTCAATGCTGTTAAATGGCAGGACCAATTATGTTTTTGATTGGGTATTCTAGTTTATTGTTAAATACATTGTTGGTGTTTCTCTGAATTAATGAGTACTCCTGTGTACTCCTGATTTTATCCTTAACTCCATTTTTTAACATTTCTATTTCTGTCCATTTGTAAAACTGTACTTTACTGTACTGGAATTTACCACGAAGAACACACAAGCATTTTATTAAAAAAAAATTTGAATTTGATCTACTTTCTAATTTTCTTTTTTTTTTTTTTTTCCAGACATAGAATAAGACTTGGGTGGAGCCATTTTAGTCAAAGACGATGATTGTTTGTTTAACTTTCAGGGTATCAATTCATTGGAGACTGAAGCAGACTTTTGTTGCCCCTTTCTGTCGCATGTGTTTTTGGAATGTGAATGGAACTAATTTCACTATTCTATTTTAATTACAATTGGGCGGGGTGGGGTACACACGTTTTTCTTCTTCTCCAGCAAGATATACTAAAAATAAATACCAACAATCAGAATTATATATTGTATTATCGATGAGCATCACATCAAAGATTTACTTTGATCTACTGACCCATTTTATATAGAATCCCTAAGGCTCGATTCCTAATTACAGTAGGGAGATGTTGGTGGCTTAGTGGTTGACAACACCAACTGACAATCTGGGTGTACCAAATTCAAATCCAGTTCATTCCACAGAAACGCTTTCACTTAGAGATGTTGGCAACCTTCACCTTGTCTCTCCCAAAAATGCCCGATATTGCTCTAAAAAGAATTCTAACTAGAAAGATATGTGAGAAACGAATGCCAATAAAAATGATGATACTCAACAATATCAGCAGCAAAACTTTAATATGACAAGTTGCCTCATCCCTCCTATAAATCTGGCCTCTATCACATGAGTTCCTTGTACTTCCTGTGACAAGATGCCTTGGTTAGAGTGATTAGAAGCAATAATAAAAAAACGTATAACATATCTTTTAACTTTGTGTATAAACTACAAATGTAGTAGTTGGACTATTTGCACATTTACATAATTTGTGAACCTATTTTTAAAGTTCATGAAAAGAGAGTGAACTTACTTTTTTATCTACACACTGTTAAGAGTTATAGTGTTTTTTTTTTTGTTTTTTATATATAGTTTGTTTATTTGTACGCAAATAGAAACATGATTGACTAAAAAGAAATAGGTAGAATACACGTTACTTAAGCAGTAATTTTTGCGGTATCAATACCTGAGAAACAGTTCAAATCTAATGTAAGTTTAAACATTTTTTAAAACTCCATGTTTTATAAATTTTAATAAAATAAAATAACAAAAAATATCACAGAAATATAATTTTTTTTTTTCACTAAGTGACCTTTTTTTCTTTAACAATCAACAACAAAAAAAATGACATGAAAGATATTTGGCATTTGTTCAAAGCAAATTATTTTTGCTTAAAAACAACATTTATAATGTTTTTGCCAATAACAATAATACATTCATCATAGTTACTTACTCTCACATGTAAATATTTTCTTTGTATTAGTTATAAAGTAGTAGATATGAAAGATGGCAATTAACATATCCACATAATGTACCAGCATCACTTAAGGACCGGATACAAAAATGACGATTCTCCATGGGGATGAAACGTGGAAGATTCTGTGTAGCTTAATTGCCATATATTTTCATAATTTACTACCTAGCTCTACTCAGATATTAAGTCTGGTGCTACCAGATCAGGCTGTCTACTGACTTCCTGAGATGAAACGCACCTACATAGATGTCTTTGTTTTTTTATTCCCTTTTGCAAAACTTAGTCATGTTCTGCGAAAACAAAAACAAAAACAACATTCTCCTCCCCCTCCCCTCCCTCGTTTTCTTTTTCCTTCACCTCCTCACCTTTTTTTTTTTTTTTTTTTTTTTTTTTTTTTTTTTTTTGCCTAGTTGGTAGGGCGATAGAACATACCAACTGCCCCCCTGCAGAGGGTAAAAATCCTTCAATGGGACCACCAGTTGACCGTTGGTGGCAACCCGTAATGCATTAAGAACGGGATCCTGGTGGTTGAGTGGAACATGCCTAGGAAATAATAACATGATACTACAACACACCACTTTGGCCCTTACTAGGCTAGACGGGAGGTTGGATAGGCCCGATCCAATCAATCGGTTGGTCATGACAAGCACTAATTCAGACAATCCAAACAAAAACACACTAACACTCAACATAAACAATAAACTGAGTTAATAAGCGATGGCTGAAGGGTCAATCAAGCTGGGAAAAAGGTAACCATCAGGAATAATAAAAATACAGGGAAATCCCATACTTGGGTGGGCATAACCATATATTGTGAATGCTTGGAAACCTCCCCATGTTTGAGTATACCAGCTATGTAGCCCTGGAGAACCGAGGCGAATGGGATTTACCCCCTCATAGTTCTTCCCCATAAGGGGCTCCGAGGAGGGTGGGGAGCATGGCTGATGAATTTTTCAAAAATTATTATGAATACCAAAAAATCCAAGAGACCACACACAGAAATTGACTCTGACAGCGACAATGAAGATACAAACTTTCCAAGATTCATCGTGCTAGAAGCAACGTCTAATATACCGTTAACTAAAATGTCACCCTTCACTATCCAAAAGGTAATATCAAGCAAAATAACACCCAAAAATGTCAAAAAATTAAGGAATGGTACCATATTGGTAGAAGTACAAAATAAAAAACAGGCCAAAACTCTACTTCAACTACAAAAATTGCATGAAACGAACATCAAAGCTTATCCACACCAAACACTAAACTACTCCAAAGGAGTCATAAAAAACCAGGAAATCTCCGTCTGCACAACAGAAGAAATCAAAACAGAACTAAAAAACCAAGGGGTCACAGATGTAAAAAGAATCACATTTAAAAAAAAAGGAGAGGTAATATGTACAAACACTTATATACTAACATTCAATTATCCTCAAATACCAGAGACCATCAATATAGGTTATGAAAGAATGAAAATAGAACAATACATTCCAAAACCTTTACAATGCTACAACTGCCAAAAGTTTGGACATAATAAAGACCAATGTCTAAGATTCTTCACATGTGGAAACTGCAGTGAAAAAAACCCAGACCACGATGAAGAAGACTGTCCAAATAAAACCAAATGCACAAACTGTCAAGAAGAGCACCACTCTCACTCAAAACAGTGCAAAATAT
Source organism: Euprymna scolopes (assembly GCF_053919585.1). Classification (NCBI taxonomy): domain Eukaryota; kingdom Metazoa; phylum Mollusca; class Cephalopoda; order Sepiida; family Sepiolidae; genus Euprymna; species Euprymna scolopes. Next base: position 34,776,438 of record NC_136500.1, read on the forward strand.
ATAAGCAAGAGAAGGAAATAATAACAATCAAATATCAAAAAAACATAACCTTCCAAGAAGCCCGCAAAGAAGTCACAAATCGCACCAAAAACTCATATGCCACAATAACCCAACAAGCAAACAAAATGTACAACTACAATGAACTAAACCTTGCTCCAGAAATTGCAAACCTAGCAAAAGAACTAAAGAACATACTTGAAGAATTAAAATCCTTTTTATCAGAACTGAAAATAAATTTTAACAGCCAAATAAAAGTCAGAAACGAACAACCCAGTATAAAAGAAAACGAAACAAAGGAAATCAGAAAAACTTCCATCAATATTGAGGAATCAATCTCTAAAGAAATGAAACCTCCTCAATTATCAAAACGTGAAAGATCCAAGTCACTAACAAGGACAAAAACAGATGTTAAAAATAAACACACAACAACAGGAAAAATGGAAATAGAACAGAACAACAAAAAAACTACCCCCCAAAAACAAAATGACAAACAAAAAACAGAATTAGTATTAATTGAAAATGAAAATAAATTTGAACTAGTTGAAACTGATAGCCAAGAAAGACAGTCAAGACAAAGTAAATCTAAAAGTCCCAGACCAAAACCCAAAAAAAGCCTCTCACTAGAAACAAGAAACCGACCATCCACTTCCAAAGCGATGGAAATTGATGTAGGATAAAAACCACTACAGAAATCAGACAGATTTAAAAAGAAAAGCAAAATTGAAAACCTATCTATGGAAAACCTCACAAAACACAACAAAACAACATTTCTACAATGGAATTGTAGAGGACTAAGATCTAACCATGAAGAAATGCTAGAGATCATCAAGAAACAAAACCCCTCGGCAATCTGTCTACAAGAAACGCTGCTCAAAGAAAACCACGGCTATAAATACAAAGAATATAATATGTATGACAAAACAAGCACATCAACAACAAATAGACCAATTGGAGGAGTATCTATACTAATTAAAAAAACTATACCTCACACAATCCTCCAATTAAATACCGAACTTCAAGCAATAGCAGTAACAGCTAATCTATACCGGAAAATAACAATATGCTCAATATACATTCCACCAAATCGGCAAATAAACAAAAAAGAAATAGATATACTGATCAAACAACTGCCACCCCCTTACATAATAATGGGAGATTTTAATGCACACAGCAATCATTGGGGAAATAAGCGAAATAATAATAAAGGTAATATAATAAACGAAATATTATCATTAACAAACTTATGCATATTAAATAATGGCAAGAATACCTACATGCACCCAGCCAATGGATCCATGTCTGCAATAGACCTATCAATTTGTACCCCATCCATCTATATGGACTTTCAATGGGATGTATTGGAAGATCAACATGGAAGTGATCACTACCCCATTCTACTAGAAAGTAATCAAAAAATACCAGAAGAAAAAACTCAAAAATGGAAATTACACAAAGCTGACTGGGAAACATTTGCCAACCTATGCAAAACAGAAATAAATGAAAACATTTTAAAAAAAAGAAAAACCACTAAAACATTTTACACAAACATTAAACAATATTGCCATCAAAACAATACCTAAAACTTCAACACACTCCACCAAAAAAACAAATCCCTGGTTTAATGAAACATGCAAAAAAGCTGTCAAAGAAAGGAAAAACACACTTAAAAAGTTCAAACAAAACCCTACAGCAACTAACTTACAAAAATACAGAGAGATGCGCGCCAAAGCAAGATATACCATAAAACAGAGTAAAAAAACTTCCTGGAGAAACTACATTTCACAACTAAATAACCAAACACCAACTAAAAAAACATGGAATATAATAAGAAGAATTGCAGGAAAAGAAACACAGAACACCATAAACTACTTGACTAAAACTGATGGAACAAAATGCATAAACCAAAAAGAAATAACTAATTTATTAGCTGAAGAATTCTACAAAAATTCATCAAATAAACAGTATTCAGCATCATTTCAAATTTACAAAGAAACGTCAGAAAAAGAAAAACTTAATTTTACAACTAGTAACAACGAAATATATAACATACCATTCAGCATAAAAGAATTGAAAAGAGCAATAAACAAAAGCAGAAATACGACTCCAGGCCCAGATGACATACATTACCAATTCTTAAAGAAATTACCAAAAACATCTCTCAAAATACTACTTAACATATATAATAAAATATGGGAAACTGGAGACATACCAGAATCCTGGTTTGAATCCACCATTATACCAATTGTCAAACCGAATAAAAACCCAGCTAACCCTACTAGTTACAGGCAGCCCTTACCAGCTGTCTTTCCAAAACTATGGAAAGAATGATCAACTACCGCTTAATGTGGTACCTGGAAAAAAATAACCTTCTATCGAAATACCAGAGTGGATATCGACAAAAACAAAGTACGAATGATCAAATAGTACGACTGGAATCCTTCATTCGAGACGGTTTTGTGCGTGGACACCATGTGGTGGCTGTCTTTTTTGACATCCAAAAGGCATACGACACAGCATGGAGATATGGAATTTCAAAAGATATCCATAATATGGGGATAAGAGGAAATATGGCAAAGTTCATACATAACTTCTTATCTCACAGATATTATAAAGTGCGACAAGGAAATACACTATCAGACCAATATGAACAAGAAACAGGAGTACCACAGGGAAGTGTATTATCCATCACATTATTCCTAATAAAAATGAATGAAATAGTACAAGCGGTCGACACAGGATTTGAAAAGTCACTATTTGTAGATGACTTTTCAATTGCCTATTCTGCTCAAAATATGTCTACAATAGAAAAAAAAATACAACATAGTTTGAACAAAATAGAAAAATGGACTGACAAAAATGGATTCAAGCTAGCCAAAGATAAAACTGTTTGTGTCCATTTCTGTAGAAAGAAAAAATATCATCCAGACCCACAACTCCAAATACAGGGAAATCCAATCCCAGTAGTACAACACACAAAATTTTTAGGTGTCATACTAGACAAGAAACTAAACTTTAATGCACATATCAACGATCTAAAGCAAAGATGCCTAAAAGCATTAAAAATCTTAAAAATAATATCTAAAACAAACTGGGGAGCAGATCAAGACACAATGCTAAAAATATATCATGCACATATTCGATCCAAATTAGATTATGGATGCATCATATACAGCTCTACCTGTAAATCTTATCTCCAAAAATTAAAAACTATACAAAACCAAGGATTAAGACTTAGTCTGGGAGCATACCGAACATCACCCATGGAAAGCCTATACATAGAAGCCAAAGAACCTCCTCTACATTTAAGATGGCAGAAATTAACACTACAATATGCAATAAAACTACAAAGTAATCCAAACAATCCAACATATGAAAAAACTTTCAACCTGCAATATACAAACTTCTATACCAGCAAACCAAAAAACATACCCTCCTTTGGACATCGTATCAAAAACACAATAACTCAAATTAATAAAGAACCTAATATCATAATCGCACACACAGTAAGTAACAGACCACCATGGACCTTAAAAAATCCAAAAACTGATCTAACCCTCACTAAATACAAGAAAAATAATACAAACAACTTAATAAATAGAAGCCACTTTGGTGAGCTTAGAGAAAAATATTTAGAATACAAAGAAATATACACAGATGGATCCAAAACAACAAAAGGAACAAGTGCAGCATGTACCGATGGACAGATCCATCTCCAAACAAGACTTCCCATTGATGCATCAATATATACAGCGGAACTACAAGCAATCAAAATGGCACTTGAACTTATAAAAAACAATAATGGGAAAAAGTTTATTATATACATTGACTCTTTGTCATGCATCTTAGCTCTAAAAGGAGAAGAACTCGAACACCCTTACATAATCGACATAATGAATGAATACAATGAAATTAGCGAAAAAGGGAAAAAGATTATCCTAGCCTGGATACCAAGCCATGTTGGTATACCAGGCAATGAAAAAGTTGATAAACTAGCCAAAGAAGCTATATATCAAAATATAAGAAACATCAAAATACCATACACAGATTTCAAAAAAAAAATAATAGAATACAACAAAATTAAGTGGCAAGCAGAATGGGATACATGCACCCAAAATAAATTGCATGAACACCAACCTACAATCAAAAAACAAAATAAAATAGTAATGAGAGGACGAAAAGAAAACATCGTTCTAAACAGAATTAGAATTGGACACACCAAACTAACACATTCACACTTAATTGAAGCAACAGAAAAACCGAAATGCACATTCTGTAACCAACAAATGACAATAAAACATATATTAACAGAATGCCGGAAATACAAATCTACTAGAGACAAATATTATATAGCAAATGAAATCAAAGAACTGTTTCATAAGGTAACACCACACCAGATCATCAAATATTTAAAAAAAATACAACTTTTCAAATTATTATAAATAATGCTGATAAAACTCTGAAAGCAACCAAAAGTTTAAAAACACAAAACAATATAATAATTAAAAATTTGTATAAACCAAAATTAAAAAAAAAAAAAAAAACTGTCTAAAATCAATCAATGGTTTGGCATTAAATGACCCACAGTGGTTGATATGCCGTAAAACACCAATAAACCAACCAACCAACCAGATATTAAGTACACTTGAAGTAAATACTTCAAATTGATATGCAAGATATTAACATCTTATGAAATTTTATAGATACATGAAATAATGGAAATTAATATATTCACATAATGTACAATTACTGTTAAAAAAAAAAAAAAAAAAAAAAAAAAAACGAGTATAAACTAATTTTTCAAATTGTAAATTTTCTTACTTCTGTTTTTTCAAAATTAAGTAACATTGGCCATGGTTTTATTCATTTATTGTTTGCACAGACACGAAGATGGCTGACCACTGTAACATTATTAGTCAAATAAAAACAATTAAAAAAGATCTCTTATAGAAATAGATTTGCACCTTTCCTTCCTTATTTGTTGAGCAGACTTTTGTGTTGTGGGATAGATATATATTTTACAAATAAGGGCACATTGCTCTTTATTATGGCGTGGGGGATAAATTTTTTTTGTAAATTATTTTATTTGTGATTTTGAAACTAAGTACTGTTTGTTAATCACCTATTGACCGAGGTTTTATTAATGTGTAGTTTACAGACACAAAGATGGCTGATCACTCTAACATTAATAATTAGCAGGACCTGTCAACCGGCGTTGCCCGATGGAAGCCTAACTCCCTCCCCCCTCATAAAAAGATTAAACTAAGGTTGTTGTTGGTTACTGCTGTCCCTGGACAATTGCAGACACTCCCAACCTCTGCATGTTAAGAACGGCTTTTTTTTGGGAGGGAGGGTGTAAAAATATTTCTCCAAAATGTAACCGTGATATTTGTTAACATATCCACCTGCAAATATTAAAAAAAAAAAATTGGGGGGGGGGGCAGTGTCGGTAGTAGATTTGTTTATCGCGTATGCATACTACCCAGCAGCCAGTGAATCCGTGCATAATCCAGGTTTTTATATCTCGAAAACTAATTGTCTCTGCAAAATATTAATGAGATTTTCTTAATAAGCATAGTCGGAAACCTTTAAAAGTCGTCATTTAAAAAAAAAATGTGGAGGTGGAGCTAATGTAAAAATTTACCCCCCACCCCCCAAAAGAAAAAGTTAATGTGACGTGTGTGTAGTGTTGCTAATCATTCTAGACAGAAAGCAAAATTGGTAAACACAAGTCCAGGATGGAGCAGAGCAACGTGCTTATTTAAATAATTTAGATATTCCAAATAAGCAAGTTGCTCTGCCCCACCCTATACATAACAAATAAGTGTTTCCGCAATTACATACAAATTGAAGCATAAGTATTTTGTGCATCTTTACATTCCCAAACCATTGCTGTGTTTACATTATCTGCGATTGTTCCGGATGTACAAGCAAAGATGAAAAAGATGTTATGTATATATATATATATATATATATATAATTTTTTTTTTTTTTTTTTTTTTTATATGTACTTGTTCACGTTTGTTCCAATAATTAAGGGTAACAGTATTTAAGTGTCTCTGTCTGAGCGATTAATATGATAGCATTATTGTCTCCTGTAGAAAGCAATGCCATTTTGGAGACATTTTGGGTTGTTTATGTAGGAAAAATATATTCATTTTGTAATAAAAGAATGTCAGATGTCAATCAGATTGGGCGGAATATAGCCAGGGAGATGTTATTATTTATGAGTCGAAAAAGTGAAAGCTAATGGTATGTATGTGTTTATGATCCAGTTACGAAGGGTGAAGCCCCATATCTGTCGAGAGTATGGAATTCCTCCTGCTGATGACTGGATGTGGTAGGAAAAGTAAATAGAGGGAAAAATAGGAACTTCTTCCTCTAAAGATGTTGCGATTCTGATGTTCTAACTAAGATACAATGTAGTATTTTATTATAACGACTAAATGTGTCTAAAATGGTGTTCTAACATTACAAAAGATAAAGTAAAAATATTAAATTTTTATGTGGTAACTGTTGTTGCAAACCTACGGTACTTTGGTCCTATTATATAGGAGATTAAAAAATGAAAACTGTTTGTTACGGAAATGGACCAAAACTTTTAGAATTTATGGGCTGTTATTAGACTATTTAAAAAAAAAAAAAAAATAAAAATAAAGCATTTTTTTTATGTTGCAGGGATTGTGTTGTTGGAATAAAACCAGCCCCCCCCCTCCATCTCTTCTTATTCCAGCTATGGGTAAAATAGTAAGACATACTTGCACCACTGAGGCTATAGGCTAGTTTAGCAGAAGGAAGTACTCAAGATGAATAAATAAAACCAATCCTTTAGACTGATGTTTGTTTTGGATGGTTATGCTTCTATGCCAATTAATTTGAGGAAGTTGTAAAAGTCTGACTGGAATGATTAACAGCCAACCAACAGAACTAAACTTAGATTGAAAATCCAAGGACTGTCTTTTACTTAAACTTTTTTAGGATAAAAATGTTTGAATTATTATGAATACAAAAACAAAATCTCTGTAATCAAATTGAATTGTTACCCTTGAAATTTGGTAAAGTATAATGACCGCTTCCTATCTCTTTTTGGCTTCCTAGTATAATTTGATTTTCTTAATTAGAAATAACACTACTTGCGGAATTTATGTGATTTTTGGAATATGACATCTTTGTTCTATGACAAGTACATACATCACAAAAATTTTTCTGTATTCTTTTTTTTTTTTAATCAAGTGTAATTCTAAATAAGCACCAAACTTTTTATTACTCAGAACATAAAATATAGTGCAACTGAATTATCTAGATATGACCAGTGTTGGAAAGAGGAACAGAAAAAGTTTTGCATCAGCATATTTTTTTATTTTTTTCACTCAAGAACCCTGTGACCACACCAGAAGGACTCGTATCTTGCTGAAAACATGAACCGACATTTTGGTAGCTTTCAATTTTTATAATTTTAAAACGCCTATTAATTAATGCAAAATTCACAAGATGTTTCTATTATTTTATCCACACACACACACACACACACACACACACACACACACACACACACACACACACACACACACTCTCTCTCTTGATTTGAATGGAAATTATCTACCCTTTCTTGCTAACATTCGACGCTAGGCTATTTGAAAAGTATACTTAAAAATAGACTAGCATTGGCTTTTTTTTTTTCAAAAGGAATGTTGAAAGACGTTAAATTAAAAATATATGTAAGAGTCATTCCAAAAGTAAAGCCTCCTATTTTTCAATTCAAAAAGTTGAAGAGCTATGAAGATGTAGGTGGTACTATTTAAAATTAGCAACCATTTGTGCTACAGAATTTATTTTTCTACTTTTCATCTCCATTTTCAATGCACTTTTACCAGGGATATATATATATATATATATATATATATATATATAATTTTGAATAAACAGACAAACTGTTTTGAAACTACATTAAGATGACATTTGATTTAAAAAAAAAAAAAAAAAAAAAAAAAAAATCACTTTTTTAACTTGAAATATTCCTTAATGTGGTTTCAAAGCAGTTTATTCAAAATTTTTAATTTTATTAACGAGGCTTCCAAGAGCCTTTTGGCAAATTTTTATATCTTTTATTTTTTTTCTTCTAAGTGCGACATTGAAAGGCTGATAATCAAGACATCATTATGTACAAGAATGCATTTACAGAAATAGTATGTTGCGGAAAAGTCTGTGTCCGATACTCTGACTATGTCTGCCACAACATTTGTAACTGTATTTAGTTGTAACTGTATTCATAGTGTCTGGAAGAGTCTGTTTATTCCCGAAATAGGGTAGATATATATCACTCCATAACAATAGCAGTGTGATGATATTCCTTTTTGTTTGTAATAGTCTATTATAATCTGTTTATTCATTTATTTCTTTTGTGTATTTTTAGTGATTACGAACAGTGACAGAAGTGAGTCATAAACAGCATATAGAATAAGAGCAGGTGGTGTTGATTAAACATTAAGAGAGGGTGAAAGTGATCGATAGAAAGTTAGTAAAAAATGGGTCACTTGATGAGTTATTTATAAATCATGGCTGATTAGACTAATTAAAACTTTTTTATTTTTTTAAGCATAACTCAATTTCAAAACCGAGGAGTATTTTAATATGTATTTTATGTTGAAATACATAGGAAAAACTCCTTCAAAAAGCCAACGATGATCAACTCTGCTTTGGTATAATAGGTAAACATGGAATATGCAATGAGTTTATCATATTAGACATATGGTTCATAAATCTAACCCACTTTTCCTAAATTATATTAGGGCACACATAACCTTGTAGAATCAATGAACTCCAAAAACTTTAACTGATATTAAATGTGTATATTTTTGTTTTTTAAAGACTAAAATATATATTTGATCGAAAATAACATAAGCAAAAAAAAACAAAAACATATTCCAATAAATTTTATTTTCTTTCCACTTTAACACTCACCCTTTAAAATGATGACTTTTATAGGTTTTCAAGTATGCTGAAAATGAATATCACCTTTAAATTTTGCACAGAAAAATAATTTCTGGATATCAAAACTTTTTTTTCAATGTATTGCATAATGTCAGTGGTGTTCGCCATTCATAACATGGAGAGGAGCGGGTGTTGTGTAATATGCATGCGCATTAGTGCTTGTTCACTTAGGAAAAAACATGGTCTCCAGTAAAAACATAATGGATTACATTGGATAATAAAGGTTTTGATATCTACTTGTCTGCACAAAATTTAAATGTGATATTTGTTTAAAAACATAAGTCATCGTTTTAAAGGTGAGTGTTGAGGTGGAAAGTAAAAAAAAAACAACAAAAAAACATACCCATACTCCTTAGCTTTTTGGCTAGGAAGCGTAGTATCTGTTTTGATGTTGCTTAGCCTATTCTGTGTCCTCAATAATTGAAGACGTCCTAAATTGAAGCAGTTTTTATTTTTATTTCAATCCAGAGGGTACCTTTCTTTGGGGGGAAACTAGATTTCCCCCACATTAAAAACCGACCTTGTACCTAACTTTGCAGCTGATGGGAGACAAGTATAAAAATATTTTTTAATTTTTTAATGGAAATCGCTCCAGACGTGGCATAAAGCCACGTGATATTAGGAGCTTTTAAAAAACAAAAAAAGAATATTATTTCAATGTAAAAATCTTGCAAATGATAAGTGTTAGATGGAGTAGATTCTGACTCGGAAAACAGCAATTCTTCCCTCTTTCTCATAAACCTTGCTTCTGGAATGCGAGGACTAAGACAAAATAAAGGAACCGAGAGTAATGCAGCTGCCGGAAGTAAACTGAAGATCCAATTTCTACTTTTTTTTTTTTTTTTTTTTTTTTAAATTGATGCGAAATTGCCAGAACACATAAGCGTTAGTTTTAAAGTATTTGTCCACAAATGCCAGATGTCCCGAAATGTTTATAAATGTTTTGATAAAGTTATTTACAAACATTGGTTCATCATTTTAATGTTTTCTAATTTACTAGTTGGTTTTATCATCTCGCTACGTTATTGCGAAGTTCACTACTTGAACTGCTTGAAGCATTCATTTGAAATAAGAAACATCTCATTTATAACTTTGATGTAAACAGGAAATAAATTTATTCGTACAGATAAACAAATGTTTTAAATGTGCAATTTAGACATAGATTGCTATTTGTTAACAATCCAGTTGGTCTCTCTTGTTGCGAACCAGGATATAAATACCCTAACTCGCTACAAGAAAAAAATAATGAAATGAATTGAATGAAGGAAACAAAAACTCAAATGCTGGAATAAAATAAACATGTCGTTTATTTTCTATTGAAAAATGAAAGTCTTGGGTGTACACGTGTTCATTCGGCTGTTGATGACTACGCGCGTGGAAGGAAAGGGGAATGCAATAGAGAAACGCGAAGTGGCAAGCCAGCCTGTAGAAAGAGAGGGTTAAGCTCAGTAGAGAGGTGCGCACATGTCTGTGTTGATGGACCAAAACCGAAGGGGAGATAGTGAGAAAGTCAATCCCGTTCATGGAGAGAGAAAGTGTATAAAGTGTATGTGCGCTTATCCCACATCACAGTAGCAGGGAAAATGACGTTAGGGCGCGCGGTCGGTTCGTTGACTCAACAGGTCGAACGCTGGTCCGGACGAAAAAAAGGGTAGTTGACAGGTTTTGTTGACTTTTATACTGGGGTTAGTGTTCTGGCTGCGCATGTCTGGCTTTCGCTTAAAAGGAAGTGACGTCACAGCTCGGGTGTGTGTGTATGCGCATGAATGTGAGTGTGTGTATGAGGCTGTGTATATGTGAAGAAAAACATGTTCGAACACTAAAAAAAAATTTTGAACACAAATGCGAACTAAAACAACATTGCGAAACAATTATTTGTCATATTAAAATCCAAACAATAACTGAATTTAAAAAAAATAATAAATAATAGCTAATTGATAAAATATCCTTTCTCAAAACCAATATGCAAATTAGTTAACCTTGTGTCTTATATTACACTAGCCTGGGTGCCTGGCATTGCCCGGGTGTTTGGAGGTGAGTGTTGAGCAAAAAAAAAAAAGTGATAGTAGGCAGGCAGGTTCAAACCCGTACCGTGAAGAAATCGAAAAGGGGATGACTTTCAAAAATATCGGCGAAAAAAGTGACCTCCCTACCTCCTTGTGGAAAAGCCCTCAGTTGAGGGTGAAGGAATTAATGCATTTAACCTATTTTTTTATATTTGTTGTCTGAAGGGTTGAGCTTCAAAATGATATCGATCTTGTGATAATCCGTCACCTCTGTCAAAAGTTTTAGGCAGACACACATACAAACATACATACATACATACATTTAAATAGATGAGATTTATGTTATAGATGTATTCATTCTTTAATTCGGTATGAATAGGATGATTCTATTGTTGGTATTGGATTCTCCGATATCGTTCTAGTTAGAAGCATTGGATACTTAGAGGAGGAACCTAAATGCAAATGTTTCTTAGGAACAACTTGGATTCAAAACTTGGCATACCCAGGTTGTGGGTCTGTGTTATTAATCAATTAACCACCATCACTTCCCACATCCTACACACACACATTTGGGGAATTGGAATCTGAAAATTTTGTGCCTATTTTCCAATGACAGAACCGATTCCTTTATCCTTTTTTTAATTTGATTTTGTTTGAGTTTAAAACAAAATCTTCCACTTGTGGTAGTAATAATAAACCGATAAATATCTATTGATTTTAAACTATAGGTAAAATCTATAGACCCCCCCTCCTACAAGTGTGTTTTTACGTTTAAGTAAAACTAAGCACCTTTAACGCATGTTTTTATGATAATCAGAAAAAATAACAACTTTATAGTTAAATATTTAGAGATTCAAAAAGAATCGGAATCGGGGGGGGGCGGAGATATTGGAATCATACTATCACTACTATTTATATTATATATGTTTTTAATTGTATATTTATTCTTTTTGTCTTTTAGCATTTTAAAATGGATGACAAAAAGAATAACTTTCTAAACTCACAAGGCAAAATGAAGTGATAGCTTTGTCACTCCTTAATTATGATTGCACTAATGTATTTTGTGACAAAAGCAAACGTGGGAAAATCATAGAAATGACATGGTTAAATTCCTCATAGAAAAAAATGGTGAATATGTCCAGCTGAGATACTTATATACATATATGCAAAATGAATTTCCTGAGCAGTAGCTGTTTTGCACCACATTTTATGTCTCTTATAAAGATAAAAATCAACATACAAAACTTTGTCTAGAGTCCTTATTTCAATTTTGATCGAAATTCATTAGATGATTTTGATTTAAATTTTAGAAAAATGTCTAAAATTTCAGGCTTAAAGAATTAGAAATCAGAATCTTGCTTAATTGATGTTCCATAATTATGGATCAAATTTAATGCAAATCTGAAAGACAATTTACATAGGGAGGTGAAGGGGGGAGTTCAGTAAACAAATTCTTGCTATCTATAAATGGACTTTATTAATGCTCCCGTCTCCTTTTTAGTCACGTGCAAGTGACTCTATAAGTCACTCCGTCGGTCGGTCTGTCCGTAACACTTTTGTGCTTGGCCTTTTTGGTTAAGTTGTTAATAGATGCTGTTCTTAGCTTTTTAAGCTTTTCTTGGCCTTTTGGCCAAAATCAAAGTGTAGAGACATTACTAACAATGCAATTTTATTTTTTGCATATTTTTCTAGATTCCCCACTCCCCAACACAAACTGTTTTTCTTCCAAATTCAAGAACTTTTTATTTTTCCAATGAATTGAACTTTTTTCACACGCATACACACACACTTTAATTAAAAAAAAAATGTTACACACACAAAGTAATTGTAAATATATTCTTTTTTGCAAAAATGCTGGGGTTTTCATTAGTTAGTTTAGAGTCCACAGAGTGAATGAAGTATTGTGGTAAATGTTGCCAGTCAAGAGTAAAGTCGTCTAAGACTCCATTTTCACTGTAGTAACAAAGACCCTGCAACACTCCCCCACCCAGATCTTTAAGGGCCTTGTGCCTAAATTTGTTTTGTAAATTTGAATTTTGCTTTTAATTTATTTTAATTTTACATTGAATTATTTTTATTGTAATTTTCATTTTCACAAAATAAATTATATATCAAGATCAAAGGGTAGTATCTGTTCCGACAGATACTGCAAGCAAAGACCATATGTGGGAGCAACTCCACATATAAGACCTTGGTCAATGTAGGGGCAACCCTTCATATCAATTGTCACTATCCAGCTCCCCTACTCCCCGGGGAGTTGGTCCCCATTTCCCCTTCACTCCTCACATTAAAAATCGGCCTTGTGCCTAATTTGCTCGGTGGGGGAGCAAATAAATACAGCTTTTCTTGGCCTTTTAGCCAAGATCAAAGTGTAGTATCTGTTCTTACTACATGCTGTACTTATGTTTGTAACTTTGTGATATAAAGTGAGGGATCACTTTTCTGTATTAATTTAATATAAAATAATCACCCACTTTACAACCAGTCAGTCTCGAAGCCATTCAAGTCATTCTCCAGATCATTCAGGTTGTTTTTGAAGGATTCCAGTTATTTTTTTAAGCATTCAAGTCATTCTTAAGTTCATTAAAGTCATTTACTTTTTATTTAAGTCCTTTCAGCCCATTTTTCGGACATTTTAGTTTATCTTTAAGAATTTCATGTCAATCCTACATTCACGCATTCATTCATTACACGAGAACACATGACTAATGGCTATCGGCCTTGTTCAAAAGTAACAGAGGGGTGTGCCTGAGGAGCAACGGTAACATTTTATTTCCTTAAGTACATAATTAAAAAAAAAAATCATATTTATTATCTTTTTTTTTTTTTTTTTTTTTTCTTTTTAAATCTTATTTTCTTTGTATTAGTTAGACATCTTTGATGCTATTCTCTCAACGTTTCTGTCAATGTAATCTCTGATCTTCGGGTATATTATGTCAAACTCAGAGGGTGGGGAATCTGTAGAATTTTACACAAAACCTTTAATTTAGTCTGGAGGCGTAGACTGCTCTTGTTCCGTGACCAGTTAAAGTCTCAAAGAATTCTAACACATGGTGTCTGGCCATGGAACGAGGATGGCATCTTGAGTATAGCCAAGAACCATACTAACAATTAAGATGAATTGGGTTTAACAGTTACGTTTTAGCAAAAAAATAATATTAAGAATATATCTGGAACCTGCACACATAATAAATGGAAATAAATGAAACATTAACAGAATAGAAGGATCACCAGATGGCGAGTGTTACTTAAAACATAAACTGCTTTACTCTCTCTATAAATATAAACGAAAAGATCCCTCCCACCATAACACATTCTCCATCACTTCCGCCATAGCAGCGAAACTCGAATGACAAGTATCAGTGAGTGAAAAACTTTCCAACGTAATAGAGATGCCTTTTTGGCAAAGAAGAAATCAGTTCAATGAATATCTGAACATGTGGAAACTCCGGACCGGTATCTTTAAAATTATTTCAGTGCTAAATTGTCATAATATCTTTGTTTGAAGTGTCTCTTGGGAAGAAGGAAAAATGAACGCTCTTAAATGAAAATTACAGTAACCTATATCTATTCCATTTTTTTATTCGTAATTATGGGAGAGGAATTTATCTTCAAATATCTTAAATTTCAAATTAAAGCGATGGACTTGTACTAAGTAAATATTAATAAGTCCTTACACTCCCTGTTTTTTTTTTTTTTTTTTTTTTTTTTAAGAGAGTAGACAATGCATTGTGGATGTGTTATTGGCAGTTCTCGTTACTCTTGCTTCCTCTTATTTATCCCTCAGTCCTCATTTCCAATGAGTGATGTTTCTGACAAAGGGTGAAGGAAAAGCTGCTCTCCAGGACAACAGTACTTCGTGAACAGTAGCCTGAGATGTCGGAAATTTTCTGTTCCTATGTCTATTCTTGTGGCCATGTCACTAGTAAGGGTGCTGGAGGTAAACGTTTCATCTGGGCTGATGTTATCCGCCTGATAGTCAGGGACCCGAACCTTGGATTAACCACTAAGGAGGCCGTCCTATCAGCAGGTGCAAAATACTGGGGCTGCTGTATTGCCATTTGGTGAATGGACTCTGGACCATGCAGTAGTTTCGAGTGGGGCCTCTCGATGCCATACTAGTGGGTAATTGTTATGGTTTTACCTTATCATGGCTACAAAAAAAAATCTTCCTCTCCTTTTCTCTTTTACCTTCCCTCTCTGTCCTGCTCTAACCAAGTCTGTCGACCTGTTCCACAAATCCCAATCTTCAACATGAAATACCTCCAGAAAAATAACACGTGTAAACCTAGAACCCCATCCTCCAATGTAGACCCTTACTACCATGTCTCCTTCTCCAACATCAGGAGTCTCCGTTCCAACCTTCCAGAGGTTGAAACCTAATTACAGGAGACGAAACCAGACATATTCTTCCTAAGTGAAACTGGTATTAGGCCGACCGCTTCCCTTGCCGAATTCATAATTAAAGGATACTCCAACTTAACATCTAAATCTGACCCCCCAAGATCGCCATGGACATGGAATATGTGCCTATATTAAAGATGGCTTTCCGTGTGGTAGGGATATCTCCAGAGAAGACCCTAATTTACCTTATATGTGCTTCCGGGTTGCACTTGCTTACACCGCTGCATTTATATTCGCTCTCTATCACACCCACAACAGCGGAGTTACTATCCTTGAGAGCATATCTGAAAAAATTGACCACATCCTGTCTGCTCACCCTTCAGCTAACATCCACATTTGTGGTGACTTCATTGTCCACAATGTGGAATGGCTGACCCACTCTAACAAGACAGATGAGGGGAGGTTCTGTCATGATTTTGCCATTGCCGATACTTCCGGTCAGTATGCTAGCTTTCTAGACCTTTTTCTCACAACTTCCCTGAGGTATGTTCAAGTTCCATTCTGTCTCCTCTGGGATCTTCCGACCACGTTAAGATAAAAATGAAATGCAATAAGTCTGTATATAGATACTCAACCGCTGACTGATTATATCCGATCTACCACTGCATTCCATGTTTAAAAAAGATATGTCCTCCATAGTATCAGACCTGACCGAATGGCTAATTGTAGGCATAGACCAATTCATACCATCCAAAATATTCCAACAAAAACCTAACAGCCAGCCATGGTTCTTCCCCAGAATGTGCTGCTGCCATTGCGCACAGAAATCACCTTTTTCATAGCTACCAACGTAATAGATGCACTGAGACTAAAGCCGCTTTCAGGACTGCCTGCAACCACTGTAAAAGAGTAATAAAAAATGCAAGAGAGCTATATGCTCAGTCCGTTAAATCCAAAGTAGCTGAGCAGCGGCTTGGTTCCCACCTGTTTTGGCAAATAGCAAACAGGATCTTGAACAGAAGCATGCGTTCTATCCCAACCATCATCAATGGACCTGAGGTCATCTCGTCAGCATCCGACAAGGCCAAACTATTTGCCAAGAACTTTGCAGCTAATTCTACCCTATGCTACGAAGGCCATCAATTCCCCGTATTTCCTCCTATAACAGACAACACACTATGCAACATACAAATATCTGTGCGTGATGTCGCCAAGCTAATCAAGAACCTTGATTCCAGTAAAGCAACTGGCACTGACGGCATTCCAATCATTGTACTGAAAAAGCTTCAACTAGAACTTGCCCCCATACTTACAAAACAGTTTAAGCATTGTCTTAAAGAGAAGTGCTTCCCAACACCCTGGAAAACCTCATCAGTATGCTCTGTATTTAAGAACTTGGGTGATAAGTCCTCTCCCTCTCAGTACAGACCAGTAAGTCTCCTGTGTGTCATGAGTAAGCTGCTGGAATCCATATTAAATAGAGAAGTAGTCAACCACCTCTGCAAAAATAACCTACATGCAATAGATCTACAGCAGATGTGCTAACTGTTATATCTCATAGGATTAGCGAATCTCCTGACAAAGGCTTCCTCTCTAGGGCAATTGCTCTTGACATATCAAAGGCCTTTGATAAGGTATGGCATAAGGGTCTACTTCACAAGATTTCCAGCTATGGTATAACTGGAAATGTTTTCTCGATCATAAAATCATTTCTCTCTAATAGGCTCATAAGAGTAGTAGTTGATGGGCAGAAATCAGAGGCCATCAATATTAATGCTGGAGTCCCTCAGGGGTCCATCCTAGGACCAACTCTCTTCCTGATATACATCAATGATCTCCCAAAACACATACTTAAATCATTCGTTGACATCTCTGCTAATGACACGACCATCTATGGCAACACATCAAAGGCCGTAAATGACAAAGTTCTCTCTAATTCTCTCTCCTCTGATCTTGAGCGCGTGGTACTATGGAGGAGGAGGTGGCTGGTTACCTTTAATGCGTCTAAAACCAAACTCCTATCCTTACATCATCAACGCTCTGATGCCCATCTGACATCAATTGATATGGGTGGCTCTCGTCTAGGGGAAGCTCCATGTTTTGATAAGCTTCTGGGCTTGACCTTTACTCCTGACCTGAAATGGAATACGTACATCAAGTCAGTTGCCAAGATCGCTGGAAAAATGGTAGGATCCTTCTAGCGCTCCATAAGATATCTCACCCCTGATGCAATTCTCTATCTGTATAAAAGCCAAGTACGTCCAAGGATGGAGTACTGCTGCCACATCTGGGCAGGAGCTGCTAAAAACAGCCTATCCTGCCTTAACAGAGTACAAAATAGGCTTCGTGGCCTAGTGGGTGATGCCCTTTTCTTATCCATGCAACCTCTCTCACACAGGAGAGACGTTGCGAGCCTGTCTTTTTTTTATTGTTACTACCATGGCAGGTGCTCGTCTGAACAAAATCTCTGGTCTCCCCTCTCCAATCTTTCACGATAAACACCCGCCTAGCTGAAACCACTGTCATAAATTTTCTCCACTCCTTATCTGTGCCAAAATCAAAATGTAGATTCCATGAACAAAGCTTCTTTCTTAGAAGTACACGCCTGTGGAACTCTGTTCCGGTTGCCTGTTTCCCACCTGACTACAACCTAGATGTCTTCAAGTCCAATGTGAACAAATTCCTGATGAACTGCCTCCTTTAGTAAGACACTTTATCAAATCTCCAACATACTGTACACACAATAACCCTTATCCCCGAGTGGCTTCCGGGCCTTGATAAATGGTGACTACCTTGTAAAAAAAAAAAAAATTAATTGAAAATGGAGAAAATGAAATTTTATAACAAAGTGTTTTCATAAAAGAGATAAGAATATAAGTTATTTTCAGTCATTTATGCAAACACGGGTTTGATAAATAAAGTTTATTAAATAGTCATAAGTTAAAATGTTTATAGTGTGAATATATGCATATGTTAGTAATATACAAGGTCTTAAATAAATTTCCAGACTTTTTTTCATATCGGCACTTTTACTAATACATGAATTCTAGTCACCTTCAAAGTAATCTCCTTCAGCTACAATGCATTTGTTGTACCATTCCAACAATTTCTGGGAGGCCCTTCTTGAGTGATCGTGTCAATCGCCCTTGTCACAGCCTCTTTCATCTCCTCAATTGTCTCCTAAGGTTTTCCTTGAGGTTAAGGAATAATCAAGTCACATGGAGCAAGGTTTGGACTATAGGGAGGGTGAGGAATTGTCTTTCTCTCTGATATTTTCTGAGCACCTTTGGGACAAACTTCACACAAATCTTCCACATTTTCAGTGCCTCGTGAATAATTGTGCACAGTTCCCACAGTAACATCAAACTGTGCACTCATTGTTTCCATAGATACACGAAGGTCCTTATCGATGAAATTCTTTGTTTTGTCAACCAACTCTGGTGTTATGACTTCCTTACCTCTCCATGCCTCTCATAATCTTTCATAGACTCCCCGCCTTCCTTGAATTTCTTATGCCACTCAAAAACTGATGTTTGATTCATACTGAATCTGAAGCATCCCATACGTTTCTGTGGAATTTTTTAACAAATTTAAAACAGAATTTTACTGCATATCATTCTTCTAAAGTGTCCTCATGTCCAGATTAAATTTTAAAAAAATTAACCAGCTGTGACAATCCGGCTTTAGTAGGGTGTATTGCAATTCCTGCTGTAGCTGTTCATTTGAACCTTAAATAAAATTTGGTTAGTCATCTCATAGTATGTATAGCAATAACATACTGAATATTCAAAAGTCTATGACAATTTTAAATGCTTGTACACAAAAGTTTGGAAACTTATTGAAGGCTGAAGGCATCTCATATGTGTAAGTATTTGGTAGCGTAAAATTGTGTATGTTTGTGCGTTGGTTTACCTTGTTTTTGTTAGTGTGTGTATTAATGTGAGCAGCAGTTTGTTCTGTTCATGTTGCTAATGTGGAGGAATGTGCGCATGATATGGATAAAGCTTGTATGTGAGCGAGTCCTGGATTTCTTTTCACTCCCTTTGTGCTAGGCACGGAGGTGGTGGTGGTGGTGGGAGTGTTGAGCAGATGTTCTGGAGTCCTATTTAAGGAACATCTAAAAATTCTGCTAAAAACTGATTCTGTTGACCATATCTTATAGGAATTAATAAGTTGATACTGACATTACTTTCACACATGAGTTACTTTTTGGGGAGAGAAATGAGTTTCATTGGTTGAAAATATTTTGAGTTCATACGTTTCTGTGAAAACTTCTTTGCTTTGGGGAGTGAGGAGGAAAGTAAATTTCAACTAAGTGGAGAAGGAAACAGTGTAGCAATTAGAGCCATTTGATTGTTAGCATTCGTAAGAATCATCTCATAATTAAGTTGCCACAATTCTTAATTATATTCTTAGAATAGCCTGTATTGAGGATTGAACCTCCAGAAGTTTATCTCCTAGAACTGATTATATTTATCACTTTATTCTTTGTAACAGAAGTGTTCTTTTTCTTTTTTCTTTTTTTTATTTATGTGACTGATTAAACATTAAATGCAAGAAATGCTAGGCGTTCTCTGGGTGGCAAATTAATTAAATATCCAATAAAATCTTGTGACCTCATTTCTTTTGTACTAAGTGAGGTGCTTTTGCAAATATTCACCCCTTCTCCTCCTTCTAAGAGAATAATGAAATAGAATGTTTTAAATGTCAAAATAATAATAATAGTAAATATCTACATATATTATAAAAATGAATTTGTCTGTGTGTGTGTGCAGAACAGTCTCTACCAAATTCTGTCAATTTGGGGGTTACAGACCTGAAATTTGATGTATAAGAGATTTGAACCTGTGGAACAAATTTGATTTCGTTTTTAGCTGGTAAAAATAGCTGTAGTTTTGAAAAATTAGAACTTGCCAGGCATAAGTCGATTAAATCTGCATCTTCTATACATGTGCAAATATGCATTAATACATTTTACTCTTAATTTTTTTTTAGGTTTTGATATACATATGAACTTGGTTTCAAATAGTGATGATTGGTCAAGCAATATAGACGCTAGGCTGTACACATAGTTACAAATTTGATCGAATATATAATCTTCTTAGTGACAGTAATGATGTTTTTGAAACAAAAGTACAAATTCATTGGAAGAAAAGTAATTGTAAGTTCAAACGAAATTCTAGATTGGAATATTTTTAAATTAGAAAATTAAGAGTGAATAAATTTTTATTTAAAATATTTAATTTTTAGTGCAGTATTTTTAAATGCATTCTTGCCAAATGAGATATTACATTGATGCAATCCTCATCTACTTTACTTGCTGGCATGTGTTGACTAAAAATTGGTATTAGACACTTATGAGCATTATGGTTTGAGTTTTGTGTTGAATTGAAAGTTTCCTTGTGCATTATTTTGTTATTCTGGAATAATACTTGGCTGTCTGCTGACTTTCGTAAATTATCTGTGGCAAGTAATTTATACCAGGGTTTGCACAGGCTTGAAAAGTCCTTGAATTTTAACTTTTCTTGAAAAGGCTTTATTTCTATTATTACCTTGAAAAAATGTTTGAAAATATGGAAAATGTCTTGACAAAGCCTTGAAAATCGTATTCTTTATATCCTGTAATTTGTTGAAATATTAAAAATAAAATCTAAATAAATATTATTAAATTATTTTTTGTAAAGTATTAATGAAAATACCATTAAAATAATTTTTAAATATTGAAATTAAAATTGAAATACATGTTCTGAAATCGCATTCTGTTATTGTAGATACAAGAGTTATGTCCCTTTATCATGAAACTACTTGATGCTTTCAATATAATAACATTGGGTAGTTTTGTGTTAAAGGGACGTAACACTTGTATCCAAAATATTAGGAATTTAAAAGTAAAACATAGCAAATGTAAATATGATTGCCGACAGGCATATTGTTGTGTATGTAAAAAGACATTTGTTTTGATCAAAATGAGTGAAAGTGCCTTGAAATCACATTAAACACAAAGCAAACGAAAGCTGTAAATAATTGACCAGTTTTGTTGCGCATTAGAGAACTTCATGTAAATAACTGACTTTTTAAAACTACTTCTTGAAATAAAGAGATAAATGAAAATGACTTTTCCTATTGTTAATTGAGTTTTTTTATATCATTGTTTATCCAAATTTTGTTTTGAAAATTTGAATTTTGTCTGGAGAAGGCCTTGAAAATAGGTGTTGAAAATCTGTGTGAACCCTGTAGACAACGAACCTTTCCATGTATAATATAAACAGCTTGTTGGCATGCACTAGGTAACTCAATTAATTGTGATGTTTGGTCTTTGTAGTAGTTATCATAGTGATTGTGACAGTGTGCAGATTTTTTCTTTTCTCTTCTTCTTTGTAACAATCATGGTGTTCTTCAGAGTTGATTTCTTTCCCTTTTGTCATTAAATTCTAACAGAATCCTGTGGATATTCCAATGTTTTCTACAGCAATCTGTATACTTTACTGTAAAAAAATATTCCTTTTGAAATAATGTCTCTTGGTGTCAATGCTTATTAAGACAAAATGGATATTTCTTCCATAAAAATAATTATCATCAGTTAATATTCTTTAAATAAATAAATAAAATGGACATTTCTATTACTTTTGTGCATGTGCAAATTCATTCATAGCTTGAAGTGTTTTAATTTTAAGTCTTTCTTATCCATCTCAAACAATAATGAATGTGACTGGAGTGCTAAATGTTTTTGGTTTTGATTTTAGCTGATGGCACCTAACCAATTTTTTTTTTAAACTTTAGAAATCAGTACTGAATATTAGGTATGATATAATATTCAATAGAGAATTGGTCCTGTAATAATAAATACGAAATCTACATGAATTGAAATATATTTAAGCATTTTTTACTACTGGGCAAGGCCGGGTGTTCCGTGCTGGTTAAGCAATATTCTGTCTTACTGTAAAAGAAATTGTTGGCTGAATCCATTATACCAAATTTATAGTTTTAACGATTACCATGATATTGTCCTTTTGACCACTGTACATTCTTTAACCCTTATCCTCGAGTGGCCTCTGGGCCTTGATAAGTGGTGATTCTTTGTGAAAAATTCAAATTAATAAAACGAATGTGACTTTTTGAAATTTATTTAAAATTTACTGTTTTAGTGTAAGGGACAGCATCATTTGATTTAGGAAGAATTCATTTTAAAATGGGTAAATTCAATATATTTTACCTTAGTGACATCAGATTATTCACCAAACATCATCTTTTCGAATTGAATAATCTCATTTTTCTTTATTCTTTTTTTTTAGTGTTTGAAAAGTCACCTACATACAAAAATAAAGTGCCCCAGGCCATCAATTCTTCTTTATAATAACTGTTCCTTCTTACAGACTCGGAAAGATCAGATTAGCTTATTTTGCAATGTTGTATTGCTGTTTGTGCCATCTTTTCCTTAACTTAATTCATAATCTTAACATCAAGTGGAAATTTCCTATTTTTACTAGAGAAAATTTCTGCTGAAGTTAGACTTTCTCTCATATTCAATGTTCAATCTCCAGACCTCCATGCCTAATTTATTTATACAATGATATTATTTCAAGACAAATTTTCACATTTAAGCTAGCAAGTATCTTGGCATTGCTGGGAGTGAATAAGGACTCCTGTGTTGTTGTATTGATATTCAACCAGGTTATTTCGAACTGGCTTCTTTCCTAACCTGCACAACATCCTGAACAATGTTTGGCTATGTAAAATGATCCTAAGCAATATCATACAAGATGGTTAACAAATCGCGATTCCACCATTTGAAAGCCGACTACCTCTAAACCTAGGAACTTTGCCAAGTTCTTTTTGGTGGTTATAGTCCAAGTGCTCAGCTGTCCACTTATATACTTGCACCACCCCGGAAGAGACGTAGGAAGGGTTACATCGCAAGTTCTTTCTCTGGGCGATGACTTACATCTCTGCACTGTCGAAGATGTTGGGGCAACAAGATAGATTGCAAAGACTTTAGATTGAGGTGTTGGTGGAGAACAGCTGTTGGCAGACATGGTCCACTTATTGGTGACACAAAATGTAGCTTGTGTACTCTTGTTTTCAGTGTAATGTTTTCCTTAATGTTGTATGCAGAATACATCACAAGGAACAGAAGACGAGTAATAACTCGACTCCTTTTTTTTCTGTTGTAACATTTATTTCTAAGTTACAGAAGACGAAACCGAACATATTATTTCTAAGCGAAACTGGAATAGGGCCGACCACTTCCCTAGATGAGTTCATAATTAACGGATACTCTAATTTAACAGCTAAATCTGACCCCCAAGATCGCCATGGGCATGGAATATGTGCCTACATTAAAGATGGCTTCCCGTGTGGCAGGGATATCTCTAGAGAAGATCCTAACTTACCCTATATGTGCTTCCGGGTTGCACTTGCTAACACCACTGCATTTATATTTGCCCTCTATCGGCCCCTCAACAGCGGAGTTACAATCTTTAAGAGCATATCTGAGAAAATAGACCACATCCTGTCTGCACATCCCTCGGCTAACATCCACATCTGTGGTGACTTCAACGTCCATAACGTGGAATGGCTAACCCATTCAAATAAGACAGACGATGAGGGGAGGTTTTGTCATGATTTTGCCATTGCTTATGACCTCACTCAGATTGTTCGCGAACCCACCCGTGTGCCCGATACACCCGGTCAATATGCAAGCCTCCTAGACCTTTTTCTCTCAACTTCCCCTGAGCTATGTTCATGTTCCGTTCATTCTCCTCTAGGATCCTCCGACCACTCAGTTGTATCAGTTAAGATAAAAACGAAATGTAATGTCCCCTGACGTACCCCTCCACCGTACTGTATACCGATACTCTATGGCTGACTGGGATAGCTTCCGTACATTCATATCTGATTTACCTCTGCACTCCATGTTTAAAAAGGAAGTGCAAGAGAGCTATATGCCCAGTCTGTTAAATCCAAGGTAGCTGATCAGCGGCTTGGTTCCCACCAATTTTGGCAAATAACAAATAGGATCCTGAACAGAAGTGTGCGTTCTATCCCAACCATTATCAATGGACCAGAGGTCATCTCATCAGCATCAGACAAGGCCAAACTATTTGCAAAGAACTTTACAGCTAATTCTACCCTATGCGACGAAGGCCATCAACTCCCCATATTTCCTCCTATAACACAGAACACGCTAGGTAACATACAAATATCCGTGCATGAGGTCGCCAAGCTAATCAAGAACCTTGATTCCAGTAAAGAAACTGGCCCCGACGGCATCCCAATTATAGTGTTAAAAAAGCTTCAACCAGAACTTGCTCCCATACTTATGAATCTGTTTAAGCACTGCCTTAAGGAGAAGTGCTTTCCGACACCTTGGAAGACCTCATCAGTTTGTCCTGTATTTAAGAATTCAGGTGATAAGTCATCTCCCTCTCAGTACAGACCAATAAGTCTCCTGTGTGTTATGAGTAAGTTGCTGAAATCCATATTAGAGAAATAGTCAACCACCTCAGCAGAAACAACCTTCTTAGTGACACACAATATGGTTTCCGCTCTGCAAGATCTACCACAGATGTGCTGACGGTTATATCTCACAGGATTAGTGAATCTCCTGACAAAGGCTTCCTTTCTAGGGCAATTGGTCTTGACATATCGAAAGCCTTCGACAAGGTATGGCATAAGGGTCTACTTCACAAGATTTCCAGCTACGGTATAACTGGAAATGTTTTCTCAATCATTAAATCATTTCTCTGCAATAGGCTCATAAGAGTAGTGGTCGATGGACAAAAATCAGAGGCCTGCAGTATTAATGCTGGAGTTCCTCAGGGGTCAATCCTGGGCCCAACTCTCTTCCTGATCTGCATCAATGACCTCTCTAAACACATACTTAAATCATTCGTTGACATCTATGCTGATGACACGACCATCTACGGCAACACATCAAAGACTGTAAATGACAAAGTTCTCTCTGATTCTCTCTCCTCTGATCTCGAGCGCGTGGTTCAGTGGGGGAAGACGTGGCTGGTTACCTTTAATGCGTCTAAAACCAAACTCCTATCCTTACATCATCAACGCTCTGATCCCCATCTGGCATCAATTGGGATGGATGGCTCTCGTCTTGGAGAGGCCCCGTGTTTTGACAAGCTTCTGGGTTTGACCTTTACTCCTGATCTGCAATGGAACACATACATCAAGTCTGTTGCCAAGGTCGCTGGAAAGATGGTGGGATCCTTCTACCGCTCCAGAAGATATCTCACTATTGATGCAATCCTCTATCTATATAAAAGCCAAGTACGTCCAAGGATGGAATACTGCTGCCATATCTGGGCAGGAGCTGCTAAAAACAGGCTATCCTGCCTTGACAGAGTACAAAATAGGCTTAGTGGGGGATGCACTTTTCTCTACCCTGCAACCTCTCTCCCACAGAAGAGACGTTGCGAGCCTATCCTTGTTTTATCGTTATTTCCATGGCAGGTGCTCGTCTGAACTCCAATCTCTGGTCCCCTCTCGCCAATCCTTCACGAAAAACACCCGTCTAGCCGAATCCACTGTGAAAAATTTCCCCCACTCTTTATCTGTGCCTAAATCAAAACGTGGATTCCATGAACAAAGCTTCTTTCTTAGAACTGCATGCCTGTGGAACTCTGTTCCGTCTGCCTGCTTCCCACCTGACTACAACTTGGATGTGTTCAAGTCCAACGTAAACAAATTCCTAATGAACCGCCCCCTTAAGTAAACACTTCATCAAATCTCTACACTAACGTAATGTACTTGCAATAACCCTTATCCCTGAGTGGTTTCCGGGCTTTGTGACCACCGTGTAAAAAAAAAAAAAAAGAAAAAAAAAGGTACTTTCTTGAATAATACATGATTGTAATCCTCAGTCTGCACACACACACACACACACACTTCTTTGTATATCTTTTTTACTTTGCTGTGACATCATCTTGCACATGGCACGGTCATTTGCATACAGCTGTTATACACGTGTCTATGCTCTGTTACATCGGTTCTGAACTCTTATTTTTTTCTTTTCATTTCTTTTGATTTTCTATTTATATTTTTTATTTTATAGTTTTTTATTATTTATGGATGTCTCCTCAGTATGATCTCGCAATATTATTGTCAAAACCTTTAATCCAAAACTAATGTCACTGTGGCTACTGCTAGATTTGTTTTTTCATAGGATAGATGGGCTTTGGTATTTCGGCCTCTTACAAATCAAAATGCTGAAATATCAAATGCTGATGGTTCCTTGCTAAATCCACCACCATAGAATAAATCCTGAGTATAAAGTCAAAAAGGAAAAAGATTGCTCTAGCAAGAGTAACGTGATGATATGAATACATATAATTAAGAAAAATGCTCTACAAAGCATAAAAAGTAAATTAAGGTAGATGCCTTTACATCTGAATAGTAATTCGGCCAGTGCCTTATGTGAAGTGATATAGAAGGGATGTCGAGCCTTTTTGTGATTAGGCTTTGAAGAGATTAGGTTGCTTTGTTCGTCATTCGTCCATTCATATCAGTCAGAGTAGCTGTTTTTCTTTAGTCTCTAAAAGTACTAACCAGGTAAGAAGCCAAAACCTTTATTTATTTATTTTTTTTCTTTTAGATTGGTCTTTTTTTTATTTATTTATTTTTTATTTTTTTATTCATTTATTTTTTTTACATGAATATATTTGGTATTTTTCTACTTATCTATTCTGGCAATCACATTTCCTCATTCCACATTGGTCTTTTTCTCTCGCGTGTCTGGTGTCGCTCTCATGTCTATCTCCTATCCTTCTTTGATTTGTTCTTTTATTTGTATTTTTTGTATTTTTTGTATTTTTTTTTTTTGTAAAATATTGCATCTTTTATTTCAATTTTTTTTTGTTATATTTATGTCCAATCTTTTTATATTTTAATTTTTTTATTGCAGTTTTCGCAGCTGCATATATGCATTAGAATAATGCATTATTTTATAATTCATGCAGTTTCTCTCATGCAGAACAGGTGGCTAATGAATCGCAATCGCCATTCGAATCCTTATAAAATTTTACTCAAAAAGTTGGTTGAGCTTGTTATAGGGCTTTGCTTTTATTTGCATCCTTGAACTAACAAGTATTATGCCTTAATATTTTGCAGTCATTTCAAACAAACGTCTCTAAAGAATTGTAATATAGTGTTACCACATCTGGGGAGGTGCCACCTGCAGTAAAGAATCCATTCTGCAATCTTGTACGAGATAATCTCTTCTCCCTGCAGCTCTCTTCTGAGAGAAGATTTGCTAGTTTTTTTGGGGTTTATTTTCTCTGTATTTCCAGGATAGATGTTTAATTGAATTTTAAGTCTTGGCAAAACAGAATATTAAGCCACTCACTTGAGAAACAAGTTGGCAGTAAACTGTTGTCAGATTTAGTTCCTGTTATTAAACCTCCACCATAATATAACTTCAGCAAGAGTTTCAGTTATCCAAATTTATTTATTCACTTGTTAGGTGAAAGTACAAAATAAGTCTCCTCTCCCCATGTTAAGAATAGCTTTCTAAATTGTTATTTTTTTTCAGCACGATTTGTAAACTGCAGAAGTACCAAAATATTCAAATTACTTATTTGATTACTTTTTTTTTTTTTTTTTTTTACAAAAATAACTTAAATGATAAAAAGACGGACATTTTCTTTTATTTTCCTTAAAAATAAAACCATCTATTTGATTTTTTACCTAAAATACACAAGTGACTATTTTTCAGTAATCATCGCTTGGCTTTAAGACTTCCTATTTTGGTTTACTTAATATTCCGGTTTGTCAGTCTCATTATTTATGAAAGCTTTTTGAGAGATCAGTGAAAAGATTACATAAAATGATGTAGAATTTAATTGTCAAGTTGGTGCAAAATTTTGCTGATTTTAAAATATTGAAAATGAAAAACTGTTTTTTGAAAATCTTTATTCATAACAATAACGACCTTTTTGCTTTCTATAAATTGATTTCGTCTATCAACGAGTTTACAAATGCATTGCGAGCGAAATTTTTTGTTTTGATGTGAAATATGAATCTAATTCTTGTTCAATCTCCACTTGTGATGTTAACCTAAGACCATCTAAATATTTTGTAATCCTCGAAATAAATGATAATCCAAGGGAACTAGCCCAGGAGAATATACAGGATGAGTCAAATTTCCCAATCAAATTCTCTTAAGGAATCTCTGTATGAGAATGAGCATTATCATGATGGAAGATGGCTTCCTTTTTGTCAACTAAAGATTGTTTTTGAATCAACATGGGTGAGAATATTGCAGAAAAAAATGTTTTAATAATCTAAAAAAAAAAAAAAGTTATGAATTAATCATGGTGATATGTTTAAGTAATAACAGTATGCATAAAATAAATTACAATGATTTAAAATGTCCCTTCTACAAGCCAGCAACAACTTTTGCACTGGCCTGATATTTTTTGATTGATTGTCTCCTTCTTTCCTCCTTCCTTCCAAGTAATCAGAATGGCGAGACACATGTTAAATGTTTTCTAAGTACCTACTAGAGAAATGATATGCTAATGGATCATGTTTGTTGCTTTAGATTTCTATGTTTAGCCACAGACTTCCTGTTGAGTTTGAATGTCAACAAAAACAATATAATGATTTTTTTTTATTATTAAATGAAAGTAGTAAAGTTGCTTTTTCATAAAATATGAGCGACTTTAATACTTACCGAATAAGGAAAAAATGATTTGTTCATTAAATGCTTCTTTATTTCTTAAAATAAAGGGGTAAAAACAAAAGAGCAATAATCAAGGAGTAAATAAAATCTAAACCTGGAAAGTATATTATAAAGTAACAAAAAAAAAAAAAAAAAAAATGATAGTAAATTTAAGGAGTGTAAGAAGTGGACGTTACATTTATTTTTGGCAGCCTTGTAACTCTCGTTTCCCTTACTCTGTCTTTCAGTTCTAACTTTCTGACAAAAGCGAAAAGAAACACTTTTCTGGGTCGGAATCCATCCATCTAACTTTAATCATTGGATAGTTTTTGACCTTGAAATATTTTTTGTGTCTTACATCAATTTTGATAAAAATTTTTTACATGAATTTGATTCTACAAAATGTCTAAAATTAAAGGATTAAACTTAAGAGGTCTTAAGGGGAATTTAAAAATCAGGGAATCCTGCTTAACTAGTATCTAATGACTTTAGATCATATCTGATGTAAATCTGAAATATTTGAATTTTCAAGTGGCAGTTATGCACATATTATGCCCCTAAAAACCTTTTAAAAACGCTCTAAAGAAACAAAGTTATTTATGTCTAATACCTATGATTAAGATTTCTGAAATCCGAGGTATCTTAGTTTTTACAAAGAACTTCAACCCTCTCTTTTCCCCTCTTTGAATTAAACTAAATATAGCCCACATTTGGACCTCTTACACCTCTCAGCTGTGTTCCAAAATTCATAATGAATTTATAATTAGTTAATTAGTTTTGGAGTGAATCCTGTGCATAAAATATATAAACATTCACATACCTAACTTATATAATGATGAGAATTATGGAAACACTAATTCAACACGAAAAGTGTTTTTATTTCAAGACTTTCTCCAGGTTGCTGATTTAAAGAAAAATATAAATCAATGTTTGAAAATATGTAGTGTGTCTATGATGTGAAAAGAATGTTTTTGTCTCTTTTTTTTTTTTTTTAAAAACCTAAGTCTTTAGAATTCAAAATATGTGGTGCATTTATGACGTGAATGAATATAATTTTTTTTTTTTTTTTTTCTTTTTTAATATCAATGTTATGTAAAAAGTTTTGTTGCTGTAAAATCCTAAATCGGGTTTGATTTAATATTAGTTTGCTGATTAAAAGAAATAGATTGTAGGAATTGTTAGATTGTTGAATTGTGTCGGAGTTTATTATAGTGCGAATCAGAATGTATGAAATTTTCCTGTGTAGTTTTGCAATATACAATTTTGACGTTAAATATTCTGAGAACTATCAAGGATATAAAAACTCGTCTGGTATATTCAGAAAGCTTGTAAAATTCTTCATGTTCTTAAAGTTCTTCATGGAATATTCAAAGATACACATCAAGCCGATAGTCCAATTCTTGCCAAACACATCCCAGCATTGCGTTGTTAATGGTTGCAACAGCTTCTGTTATTTAAGCCTTCAGCTCATCCATGTCTCTTGCACATAAACCAGTCCTTTCATACATCCTCACAAGAAAATCGCAAGGTGTAAGATCTTTTTTTTTTTTTTTTTTCAAAATGCACGTTGAACAAGTGTCGATGGTTCAGCTTTTGCAAATTCAAGCACACAAAATGCTTTTTCTGGTTGAGTGAACGCCATTACTGGATTTGAAAAGCAATGAAAAAAAATCAATAACCTTACAAAAAACTGAATGCATTTATTTTTAAAATGGCACCATTTTCATCTTGCTACCATTTATAGTTAAGCAGATATGAGAAAATATGGCCAAGACTTTTGGAACTCCTTGTACATTTAAAGGTTGTATTGTTGGATTTTATTATAAGCATGTTCAGAAATGGTATGGGGTTATTGTTTTGTTTCACAGGTAAATTTTATGACGGGTTTGACCATGTTTAGATTTCTTTCCTTTTAAGATTCTATTTGCATGTTTTCAGGAAGAACAATGAAAATGCCGATCTATTTAAAGTAGTCAGTATTTGAGTGTAATCTAAATTTGAATGGGCGAGATTTTAGAAATTTCAAGAATAAGAAGGCTAGTACTTCATGAAGATTTCGATATTGTGTGCTACAAATTCTGAATACGCATTCAAAATTTTTGGCACACGACATAAAAAACAATCCAAATATAAATTTAGACAAAGCATTTCAATACCCCACATATTTTACATTAAATGCAAAGAAAAAAATACCTACAATTTTTATCAGAAGTAATAAATAAAAATCATATACATGGAACACCTCTTAAAAATAGGCATTTTCTTTTACATACTGTTGTGGCTCCGAAGGGTCACTAAAGAAGACATGGACAAAGATATGGGTTAGAAAAAGTATTTGTATTGAGAACAAAACTGAATATACAGAGAACAACAGTTGTAGCACTTAACACCAAACATGGCATACTATGAAGTACATGCGTACCACAAGTGTTGGTACCTGTTGCTTTAAGAAGAGTTCATTATGTTGTGCATGAGTGAGTTCTTACATGTACCTACAATAATAATTAATTTACAATAATCTTAAAAGAAAAAAAAGACAAATAGCAATTCAAACAATACAAACTACATCACAAATCATAAAACAAACACTAAAACAGTGGACCATTTTCCTAAAATACCCACATCTAATGTAGGATTATGTACCATCCCATGTAATTGCAATTAAATATATGTTGGTGAAACTCTGTGCAAACTTAAGGAAAGGCTTGCTGAACATGAGGGATATAAAAAAATAATGAATCAATTAAATGTTATCTTCTGCATTACAATATAATTCTTTTAACTTTAAACAAATTAGACTCATTAAATTTATTTTAAACAAATTATAAACTGTGACACAATTCAACAGTGTAACTGCTTTTGCAATTTATTTCCTTTTTAATGAATAAACTACTATTAATTGAAAGTATTTAAAATTAGCTGTTTGCCCTACACTTCCAACAAAACCTAACCTCACTATTCATAAACAAAAAATTATTCATCCGCTTCATAAACGCGGCATGTATTTTTAAATTTTAGTTTTTGTAGATTTTTTTTTTGTTTTTGTTATCACATGTGGGTAAAGTCAAGTTTTCAAGTATACACTCTCTGCATAGTGCAAAAGAGAATTAGATGTTTATCTCTTCATCCATCGAACCTTTCACGAGTTATGTGTTAAAACAAAAAAAACTCTTCCATCTAAAAATTAATAGAGAAAGTGGATCTTGGGTTTACTTTCGACAACCTCGTAACTCTCACTTTCCTTATTTTGTTCTTTAGTCCTCACATTCCATCAGTGATGTTTCTAATAAAAGGGAAAGAATTACTGTTTTCTTGGTAAGAATCTATTCCATTTAATGCTTATCATTGGCAATTTTTAACCTTGAAGTACTTTTTTTGCTCCTTACATCAAGTGGCTTCATGCCTTGTCTTGAATGATTTCTATGAAAACAAGTGAAGCATGCATGGTCCCCTGTGAGTGCACAGTGAACGAGGCATGAAAAAAAATGACTATGTTCAGCATCTGCCCCCCCCCCTCATTAAACCCCAAAAGTCCCCAGGGGATGTCAAATCCTGATGAAAATGAACAAACGGTGCAGTTTATATGTAAATTTGAGTTCAGCACCATGGAAAACTGCTAAATGGATGTACACAGAAAATTTTGGACAGATATGGTAAAATAGTCCCAAAAATGGAGTGTTTTTATTAGCCCTAAAAGAGTTAGCAGAAAGTATAGACAAACAAAATTATATCGAAATCAATTAGTTACAACTTTTCAGAAAGTTTTATAAAAATTTAAGGCATCAATTTTTTTTTTTTTTTTTTTTTTTTTTTTTTTAATAAGCAAAAAAAGCGTCAATTTTAGCCATTTTAACCCGAAAGCACCCATGAGGAGAGGGGGCAAGTGGAGTTTTCCCGGAAAATCCATTCTGTTACTTTTTATACTCATTATGTTTAATATTTGTGCAAAATTTCAAAAAATTCCAAGACATATTTATTGAGAAAAGTGCATGCAGACAAATGGACAAGGGTGAATTTACAAGTCCACCCTCCATTTGTCAGAGGATCAAAAATTAAAAACATTTGTAATCTTCCTAAATTAATTGTATTTCTCGTTTTCTTTTTAAACAGGTGCCTAACTGAACACACTAATGGAAATGTCGAGATAACCTCTCCTTTCATCTCTCCTGAGAGATGATGAACAGAGAACACAAACTCATCCCCCAACAAACTGTTTTTCTAAAAAAAATTGAAACAAAAATCTTTATAGATTTTATTTGAAAGAGAAAATCGAATCCATCTACCATGGCGGCAGATGGAAATTTCTTGGCAATATCTGCAACTTTACTGTTACTTCAGAGGAGTCAGTTGTTAATATTCTTGAGTTTAATTTTATTGCTCTCGC
Organism: Euprymna scolopes; assembly: GCF_053919585.1. NCBI lineage: Eukaryota > Metazoa > Mollusca > Cephalopoda > Sepiida > Sepiolidae > Euprymna > Euprymna scolopes. Next base: position 34,809,835 of record NC_136500.1, read on the forward strand.
TAAAGGGAGATTTTGTTACCGGTGTATCGGATACTATTCATATTCGATTGAAGAGAGCAGTGAGTCCAGCCAGAAGACATTTGGAGAGTTCACCTCGTTCAGCACGAAGCGTAGCTAATTATGTTCATGATGTAAAATTACATGGTCAACCTGGTCAAGGATATTATGTTGAATTTGCAATTGGTACTCCGCCTCAAAAGGTCAGTTGTTTTCTGGGGTTTTTTTTATTATTTCCCTTTTAAAAAAATTTTTACGTTTTTGATATGAGAATTGATTATTTATATTATTTGGATTCTTCAGACTACTGAATACCATTTTTGCAACATTTTGATCGATGTAACCTCCAACCTTCTTCAGGTTATCTTGTCAAACTCGGGAATCTTTCCATCGAACTTTGGAATCTGCATGGAATTTCAAATGGAACCGTTTATATACTTCATGTGGGTAGCATGCTCTTGTTCTGTCAGCCACGACTAGATAAAGATTCTAAGTCATTCGCAATTGTATTTTTCGGCTACCCACGCTGAAGATTGAACCTTCAACCTTCAAGAGAATATCACTTTACAACTAAATTTCCAAGTACTCTTACCACTGCACCATGGTTCCTTTTCTTTTTTTTTTTTTTTACTATTTTCTTCTTTCTTATAGATGTATTACATGATAACTCTGATACATGTATAATTCATGTGTCATCTCGTCTTCCATTAATTCACTGCACACCAGCACATCAGGTTCATAAGAGTAGTAGTTGAAGGGCAGAAATCAGAAGCTCACAGTATTAATGCTGGAGTCCCTCAGGGTTCCATCCTGGGCCCAACTCTCTTCCTGATTTACATTAATGATTTTCCAAATCACATCCTTACATCATTCATAGGAATTTATGCTGATGACACTACCATCTATGGTAGCACATTTAAGACCATAAACGACCAAGTTCTCTCCGATACTCTCTCCTGATCTTGAGCGCGTGGTACAATGGGGAAAGGAGTGGCTTGTTACTTTTAATGCATCTAAAACCAAGCTTCTATCTTTACATCATCAACGCTCTGATCCCCATCTGGCATCAATTGAAATGAATGGCTCTCATCTTGGGGAGGCCTCATGTTTTGACAAGCTTCTTGGCTTGACCTTTACTCCTGATCTGAAATGGAACACGTACATCAAATCTGTTGCCAAAGCCACTGGAAAAATGGTGAGATCCTTCTATCGATCCAGTAGATATCTTGCTACTGATGCAATTATTTATCTATATAAGAGCCAAGTTTTCCAAGGATGGTGTACTGTTGCCACATCTGGACAGGAGCTACTAGAAAGGACTACCTTAATAGAGTTCAAAATAGACTTCGTAGCCTTATAGGAGATGTCCTTTTTTCTTCCCTGCAACCTCTTTCTCACAGAAGAGATGTTGCGAGTTTTTCTTTGCTTTATCGTTATTTTCATGGAAAGTGCTCGACTGAGCTCCAATCTATGGTCTCCCCCTCGCCAAACTCTCACAAGAAACACTTGTCAAGCTGAAAACACTATCAATAATTCCTCCCCACTCTTTATCTGTGCCTAAACCTAAACGTAGATTCCATGAACAAAGCTTCTTTTTTAGAACTGCACGCCTGTGGAACTGTCTTCTGTTTTCCTGCTTTCCAGCTGACTACAATATGGTTGTCTTCAAGTCCAATGTAAACAAGGCCTTAATTTAACAAATTTACTGAATTTCCATTACTGACAATTACTATATTGTCCAATTGACTACTATACACTCTTTAACCCTTGTCCTCGAGTGGCCCCTGAGCCTTGATAAGTTGTGATACTTATGAAAAAAAAACAAGTCTTCATTTTGACAGAGGTTTTATTTGCATGAAGTAAATTTTTTTTACTTGGAAATCACCATTTATCAAGACCCTAAGGTCACTCGAAGATAATGGTTAATTTATGGGGACGGTTCAACAAGAACTTGTTTAAATTGGATTTGAAGGCTACCATGTTGTATTCAACCAGGAAGCAGGCCAGTGGAACAGTGTTCTACAAGTGGGCAGTTCTTGGAAAGAAGCTTTGTTCATGGAATCTGCATTTAGATTTATGCACAGTTATTGTGGGAAAATTATATATAGTGGTTGTAGCTAGTCAAGTGTTTTTTGTGAAAGTTTAGCAAGGGGGAACCATAGTCGAGCACTTATCAGGAAAATAATGATAGAGCAGAGACAGGCTTGCAAGTCTCTTCTGTGGGAAAGAGTTTGCAGGGAAGAGAAAATGGTATCACTTACTAGGTTTCAAAGCTGGTTTTGAACTCTATCAAAGCTGAATACCTGGCTCTTATACAGATAGTATTTTTTTCTTTTCTTTAATTTTTTTTATTACATTTTCACCCCAAACAAGGCACATTGCCACTTTGATGTAGGGGGCTACTATCAAGGACATAAGCTACATGGGTATTATGTAGGGAGTTGGGCAGCAAGATGTCGGTTCACATTACACTTGAACTTCTGCATGTTAGTACAGTTGGGGAAGCAGGGACCCGGAAGGGAATTCCAAAGTCTAGCGGTTCTGGGGAAGAAACTACTGGAGTAGAAAGCTCTCTTACATCTAGGGATCACTACTGTGTAGAGATGGGATTTAGCTGCTTGTCGGGTTCGTCGGGGGTATTTATGTCGAGGGGGGGGGTTACAAGTGGTTGCAGTTTGTTGGAGCATTCATTGTTAAAGTACTTGTAGAATAGGCAGAGAGATGCAACATTTCGTCGATGGAACAGAGGCTGAAGCTTAGATGACGGTTCAGGACCTATCAGATTGGTGACTCTCTTTTGAACCTTGTCTAGGAGTGAGAGACTAGTAGCAGATGCACCAGCCCAAATATGACAACAATACTCCATGGGCAAATGGTGGCCTGGTAGAGAGAACCTACCTTTTTTGCAGCAGTCCTGGTAATGCTCTCAATGTAATTGTCCCAACTCATGTTTCCTGTGAACATTAGGCCGAGGAGTTTAAAAGATGTACTTTCTGATAAAGTCTTTGTCTATTGCGTGGTATATGGTGGCAGAGAAGGTTTCTTGTAATTATTGAAGGAAACAAGTTTAGTCATGTGTTCATTTGTTTTCTTGTCGTGTCTGTTATAGAGCATGGTGTCATCAGCATATATACCCATATCACAGACAATTTTGTCAGGGAGGTCATTTATGAATATTAGGAATAATGAAGGTCCAAGGATAGACCCTTGAGGTACTCCCGCATTTATATCATATTGTTTAGATGTACGACCATTGATGACAACCTGGATTTTTCTCTTATCTAAGAAGGATTTAATTATGGTAAGTATTCTTCCAGTGATACCGTATGATCTGATTTTCCTGAGAAGACCTTCATGCCATACCTTTTCAAAAACCTTAGATATATCTAGAGCTACCACTCTACCCCCGTCTGCTTTGTCCAGTGAATGGTATATACGTTCAAAGATTACAGTTAGGATGTCTGCTGTGAAACGGGCTTGCCTAAATCCATATTGTTGATCGGTCAGAAGTTTAGCATCAGTAAGGTGATGGACTAGAGCTTGGTTAATTATGGACTCAAATATTTTGGCAAAAGTGGGAGGAGGCTAATGGGGCGATAATTTGATGGGTCAGTTCTTTCGCCAGAATTCTTGAAAACTGGTACCACAGAAGCAGTTTTCCAGCAGGCAGAAAAGCAAGATTCATTAAGGTTGTAAAGTTTAGAGAGAACTGGAGCTACTTCGGTGGAGCACGTTTTAATAGCATAGCCAGGATGAGATCAGGTCCACATGCTTTTGAAGTGTCAAGATTTTTTATGATAGCATGCACCTGAGAAGGGGTGATTTTCAGATCTTCTAGTTTGGCGTCTGTCTGCAAAGGAAAGTTATGAGGAGGTGGTTAGCAGGATCCAGTGTGGAGTTTGAGGCAAACCACCCGGCAAGCATGTTAGCCTTTTTGGTTGCTGAGCAAACACCCTCATGAGTGTTGGATAGTGGGGGGAACTGTTGTAGATTTTCCAGAAGTCACGGGTTCCTAATTTCTGTGCTTCGATGCGATTTTTTGGTGGTTTCAGTAAATTCTCCCTTAGCTGGTGCTATTTCTATATACTTCTGCCTGTTTGAACTGGACTTATGTTGGTTAAATGTGCAGTATGCATGCTGCCTTTGCGCAGTGGCAGCTGCACAACTAGAAGTAAACTTTGATATGTCAAGAGCTAATGCTCTAGAAATGAAACCTCTTCAGGAGCTTCATTAATCCTGTGTGATATCATCAGCTGTAGATCTTGCAGAACGGAAACGATATTGTATGTCATTGTTTATCAGATTTCAGTAACTTACTCAAGAGGCTGATTGGTCTGTACTGAGAGGGAGATGACCGGTCTCTGGAATTTAAAAATACGGGCCAGACTGAAGTTTTCCAGGGTGTAATATTAATACAACTAAGCTAACCGGTGTTGATAAGTGGAAGCATATCCCCCTCGTCTCGTAGAAAAATTTTAACTGTTGTTGTTATCGAACACCCAACCTCCTCATGTTAAGAACGGCTTTCGGAATAGACACCCCATTTTGGTATTGGTGGTAACTGTCAAAATATTTGCCACAAATTTAACTTTGATAGTCGGTATCAAGATCCCCAAGCGCAAATACTATCAACCAAGAAGTTAGTTAGGGAGTGACAGTGTCGGTCGAATATACTTAGATTTGATTCTCACCTGTGCATACTAATCTGGTGGCCAGTGAGATATATATGTGTATATATATATATATATACTAGCAAAAGTACCCATCTTGACTGGGTTCAAAAACAGCCTACAGAAAATGGACTCTGATTTATGAAAGTATGATAGGTTATGAAAAGGAAGGGTTGTAAATTTGGGGGTATCAAAACCAAAGCAAAATATGATGAAAGTAAAAATAAAATAGATAAACCCCATAATTTATTATACCATACCTGTTCACACTGAAACACTTATCACAATATTTTGTGGATCTATATTAAAAAACCTTGTTAAACTTTGTGACATATTTCCATTCTATGGAGGTCAGGCGCGAACGAACACCCCATAATTTTATTATACCATCCCTATTTAAGTTAAAACATACTTATCAAAGTATTATTATGTACATCTATATCAAAAACACTTGTAAACGTTTTTTTTTTTTAATTTTTAAATTTTTTATTTCCATACTTTGTGGACCAGGTGCATACGCAGACCCCACAATTTTAATGAATCATCATTATACCAGATCAAACATACCCATTCCTGTGTCTCAATACATCTATCATTATATGTGATTAGTTTTCTATAATAGTCAACCATATAGAAGCCTATTTGTGACCAGACACACACATATGTTCAGCTTTATATTATAGATATATTATTATCTAAGGTAAAAATTTATGTTGTTGTTGCTGCCATCCATCCCCCAAGCTCCTCATGATAAGAACGGCTTTCAGAACGGACACCTCCAACTTCTCTGGTCACTTTCAACCTCCCCATATTAAGAATGGCTCTTGGAATAGACACCCCATCCTATGAGTGTGAAGAGTTTCATTCAATTTATCATGTCATAATGTATGATGCCCAAATCAAAGATTCTAAAGACAAAGTGTCTTGTTTACTAACATTCGTTCATTTTGTCCCATACATAAGAAAAAGCAAGTTCGTCTTGTTTACTAAGATGTGTTCATTTTGCCATCTTAATTTAGAATGCTGAAAGCAGACATAAGAAAAAGAAAGTTCTTGTTTACTAAAATTCGTTCAGTTTGTGATCATAATTTAGGACACTGAAATCAGACATTAAAAGAAATGAAAGTTCATCTAGTTTACTAATATTGGACGTTGAAACCAAATGATAAAAAAAGATATGTAAACAGTTAAGAAAGAAGACTGGGCAACTTATTACCAAAGTTTTATTACGAATACTTTTTTGGGAAAGTAAATGTTACGGAAAGGTAATGTAAATATTCGTCTGTAACCTCGTGAAACTGCAGCGATAGGAGAGTATTTTATTTTATTTTATTTTTTTTTTTCAAACCATGTGCGGTGATTGTGTGTGTGTGTGTGGTTAAATGTGTGTGTAACTTCGTCTAGTTATGATTGAGATTTCTAGAATATTTTTATTTGCCTTAAAATTCAGAAAGACAAATATTTTTTTAGAAAAAGAAAAAAGCAAACTTTGTGAAAATTCGACAATAGGAAAATAATTTTTTTTTTTTGTGCAAAAAAGTGAGGCGATTTTGTGTGTGTGTGTGTGTGTAGTTAAATGTAGGGGTGTAACTTCATATAGTTATGATTATTAGAATTCTAGAATATTTTTTATTTGCTTTAACATTCAGAAAGATATTGATTTGTGTAGATGTAGAGGCCATGGTGGAGGTTTGAAGTGTTTGTTTTTAGCATAAGTATGTGTAATCTGGAATAACAAATTTTTACATATTCAGCCAATGAGAATACCTGGAATGCAAGTGGGGAGAAATCATTATTTTCGAATAAGGAAGTGTAAAGGTACTTGTAAGTGTTTCAGTGTATGATGCAGTTAATAAATGTGGTAAGATAATATAGTTGTACTGTGTATATATTTACCCGGTCATCACTGGGAGCGGGAGTAGTACACTTATTTTTCTCTCTAAAAAAACAAAACAAAAACAAAACAGCTACTTCCATTGTGGATGTTTGTGATAGTGATGACACTCCTAGGATTAAATCTAGGGTTTAATGTGTCTAAAATATCATTCTATAGTTATATAAGATATTGGCTAATAGTGCAGACATAATAAATTTGTATGTGCCATTTATTGTTCTTAACCTATGGTATATTGGTCTGGAGGGGAATTTCTGCATTGAAGTTATTATATATAGGGATGATTATTGAAATGAGAGAAAGACTTTTATGTATTTTTATGTATTATTCACTCGTACCACCCCATTGCTGTTTTGAGACGAGCATCGATTCTGATATCAGGAAAAAGGCTGCGTCATTCTTTTAGGAAAATGACTTCAGATTTTCAAATTTGTTTTTTGATACGGTCACCTAACCTCACAACTGTGAATCATTCCTAATTTGTTTTGACTTCTATTTTCTTCATTCTTAAATGTGGGCCTTTATTATCTAGAATTTCTCTATATTATCTAGATGTATTAAAAACCATTCTGTCTTTTGGGGTCTTTCTCTTTTTCCTTCCATTTCATTCTCATTCTAAATATTGGCGTCACTCGTTCAAGCTGTGTTCAGTAATCGGTCTAAACTCCATCAATAATTGTGCCAATATAATTTTCTTATCACTTTTATCGGTTTTCACATTTTTTTTCTTTGTCACATTTGCAAAAGCTGTGAAAACATTCCGCTTGTGGGATCTTATGTTTTTACTGATTATTGATTTTTTTTTCTTTATTTTTTATTTGCTTTATATGCAATTTTTTTTGGTTTTTCACTGTAGAACAACTTGAAAACATAGGCTTTTTGACTAGAATAAAGTGTAGTATCTGTTCTGAAACATTTCTGTCCTCTGTAAATGAAAGAGACATTTTTCTAGACCAAAACCATTTTTATTTGTATCTCAATCCAGAGTATCTCTTTTTGGGAGCTGAATTTTTTTCCACATTAAAAATCAATGTTGTGTCTAACTCAGCCTTCGTGGGGAGGCAAGTAGGTAGGTATCTAATAAGTGTAAATGAAATTATGCGGAAAAAAAACAAACAATGGAGTGTTTTCAGAGTTAAGATTAGTTATATATTCCAAAAATACTCCCTCTTTTCCCCATAGCTCCCACAGCACACTTATTCTCGTTACTTTTCAGACAGATCTAGTATTATATCATTTTTATTAAAATATTTTTCTGCCTCTACCATTGGGGAACGTTTAAAAAAATTTCCTTTTTACATATTCTTCCAATTATATAAGATAAAAAATATGGCTCATTTTTAAAAGTTTTGAATAAATTAAGAGAATTTCATGCTTGTACATACATTATGACCCCCCCCTTTTTTTTTCAAAAAGATGAGATATCCAATCACTGAAGATGAAATGCAAAACAAAGAAATTTTAAAAATTTCATCTGATGTCACTGTTGTTGACCATCATTCATTTCTAATGAATTCTGATTATTGTTGGTATTCGTTTCTCTGATATCTTTCTAGTTAGAAGTCTTTCTAATCAGATATCTGGTACTGAAAGTTGCCAACATCCATTTTTGATTTTCTGGCTAAGATCAAAGTGTGGTATACCCATGTTATTCCAATGAATTTTTGTATGTAGATTTATTTTTTTAAAATAAAATTTCAACAAATTTGAAGATATCTTGATTTGTATAGCTCATTGAGAAAATGTGGTATTATGGTGACAAGTTTGATTCTAGTTGAACGTAGGATAGACTTTTTCCACACATTTTTGATGATTTGTACCTAATTAGTTTGAAATTAATTTTTTTTTTTATTTTCTGTGAATGAATATTTCAAAATGTAGTATCTGTTGTATTGAAAGTTGGTACAGTTTAAACAAATGTGATATTTTTGGGTCTGTGTTTGCACCAAACATCCAAAAAATAGAAATATCCTAAACTTCTTTTAAGCATGACAGCAAGATACAACAGATGAAGAATATAATCATGGAATTTCCACAGGTCCTGCTAGTTTTAATTAATGATGTACTAATTAAAATACATCCCTTATAAACATGTGAAATTCCTGAAGACTTGATTCCTCTTGTGTAAGCCATATCCGTAATTATTTTCCTTCATTTTGTCTTTTAGTCCTCACTTTCCATAAGCCATGTTTGTGACAAAGAGAGAAGAATTGCAGTTTTGGTTTTTGAGTTGGAATCATTTAAAAAGAAAGAAAAGATCATGTAAGAATAATTTAAGCAAGTATTCATGGGCGATTATGTTCGTGCCAAATATCACCTTGTGTTCAAAATACATAAACTATGCTTTTCTGCTGAATTATCATTATTATGCCTAAAAAAAAAACATGTTTCACTACCATATGCATAAGCCCATCAAAATCGATACTTTAAGAAAAAAAAATATACAAAGTTGAATCGTCGTCATCGTTGGAGGAGGAGGAGGAGGAGAAAGATGTCTGTATACTTGAATATGGATGTTATAAAAGATGAATAGTAGTTTCTAAAAGATGTAGCCATATCTGTTTGAAAGCAGCAACAGTCATAACTATTAGCTAATGCATTATCCAATATCCAAGTTAGGAAATGATGTATTTAATATAACAAATACTGGCCGGGTTACAGTTTAGTGTTGTGTAAAGCTCTACAGTGTCAATTCTCTCTCTCTATCTATCTATCTATCTATCTATATATATATATATATATATATATATGATCTAATAATACAACCTATAATTTTATATGTATTGCTTTTCCCTAAATCTTCACTTCAATTTTTTCCATTTGCTAAAATGGCTTTGCTACTTCCTATTTCCATATTGCCTTACTTGTTACTTAAAAAAAATAAAAAAAACAACAAAAAAAACACGATTACAAAAACAAACAAACAAAAAAAAAACTTTACTTCTCCATGATCTAACAGATTCTCTGGAAACATTAATTTAACCTGGAAATCTGTAATTCTGTTTTCCCGTTCTTATGGATTATCAATGGACTTTTTTGGATTTATCCTATTTCTTCCTGAAATTTACCTTATTCAATGTATTTTTCCCATATCCTTTTTTCCTTTTTTGCTTGTTCCTACTCTCATAATCATTATGAATCCTTATAAACTTTCAGAAATTGTTTAATTACTCTTTATGCAAATATGATTCATTTCATATTTGCAATTTCTTTTAATGTATTAACCAGAAAAATTTATTGTATATTTTGCAAACGTTTTTCCTCTGAGAATTTTTCGAAACTCCATGGAATAAAGTTTTTCAAGTTTATTTGTACCCCTTGTCGGATAATTGAAAATTTTGTATACATTCTTTACAGGTGTATGTTGTGTGTGTGTGTGTGTGTGTGTGTGAAGTGCCTTCAATAAGATTCCAGACTTTTTTTTATGAGTACTTTTATTGATATGAATACTTTTATTGATATGAATACTTTTATTGATATGAATACTTTTATTGATATGAATACTTTTATTGATATGAATACTTTGAAGTAATCTCTTCCAGCTACAATGCGTTTGTTGTACCGTTCCAACAAAGAAGGCCCCATGGAAGTCATTTTGTGTACGCGTGTTAACGACCCTCATCACAGTCTATTCATCTCCTCAATTTTCTAATAATAACAGCCTGTAAGTTTTTTTTTCTTGAGCTTAAGGAATAATCAAGTCAGACGGAAGGTCTGGATTATAGAGATGGTAAGGAACTGTCATGATGCCCATCTTGGGCAAATAGTTTGTGACAAGGATGGAGTTGCGGACGAGTGCATTGTCCTGGTGGAAATGCTATTGACTCAATTTGAAGAGTGCTGGTCTCTTCTAGTAGAATCTCTTCCTTTTTTTTTTTTTTTTTTTACATAGGCATCAACACTTATCAAGGCCAGGAGGCTACTCGAGGATAAGGGTTAAAGAGTGTACAGTAGAAATTGAAACAATATAGTAACCGTTAGTAATGGAGATTCAGTAAATTTGTTAGCTTATATGGAACAGCTCATCGAAAACTTGTTTATGTTAGACTTGAAGGCAACCATATTGTAGTCAGCTGGAAAGCAGAAAAACGAAAGACAATTCCATAGGCGTGCAGTTCTAAGAAAGACGCTTTGCTCATGGAATCTACGTTTAGGTTTAGGCATAGATAAAGAGTCTGGGAAACTAGTGATAAGGTTTTCTGCTAGACGGGTGTTTCTTGTGTGGCGAGGGGGGGGGGCATAGAATACAGCTCAGCCGAGCACCTGCCATGAAAATAATGATAAAGCAAACTCGCAACATCTTTTCTGTGAGAAAGAGGTTGCAGGGAAGAGAAAAGGATATCCCCCACAAGGCTACGAAGTCTATTTTGAACTCTATCAAGGCAGGATAAGTCCTTTCTAGCAGCTCCTGCCCAGATGTGGCAACAGTACTCCATCCTTGGATGTACCTGGCTCTTATATAGATAGAGAATTGCATCAGCAGTGAGATATCTACTGAATCGATAGAAGGATCCCACCATTTTTCCAGAGGCCTTGACAACAGATTTAATGTATGTGTTCCATTTAAGATCAGGAGTAAAGATCAAGCCCAGAAACTTGTCAAAACATGAAGCCTCCCCAAGACGAGAGCCATTCATTTCAATTGATGCCAGATGGGGATCAGAGCATTGATGATGTAAAGATAGAAGCTTGGTTTTAGATGCATTAGAAGTAACAAGCTACCTATTTCCCCATTGTACCACTTGCTCAAGATCAGAGGAGAGAGAATCAGAACTTGGTCGTTTAGTCTTAGATATGCTACCATAGATTGTAGTGTCATCAGCATAGATGTGTACGAATGATGTAAGGATGTGATTTGGAAGATCATTAATATAGATCAGGAAGAGAGTTGGACCCAGGATGGACCCCTGAGGGACTCCAGCATTAATACTAAGTGCTTCTGATTTCTGCCCATCAACCACTACTCTTATGAACCTATCAGAGAGAAATGATTTAATAATTGAGAAGACATTTCCAGCTATACTGTAGCTGGAGATCTTGTGAAGTAAACCTCTATGCCATACTCTATCAAAGGCCTTTGATATGTCAAGAGCAATTGCCCTAGAAAAGTAGCCTCCGTCGAGATTCACTAATCCTATGAGATATAACTATAAGCACATCTGCTGTAGATCTAGCAGAACGGAAACCATATTGTGTGTCACTAAGGTTATTTTTGCTAAGATGGTTGATTACTTCTGTATTTAACAGATTCCAGCAACTTACTCATGACGCACAGGAGACTTACTGGCCTGTACTGAGAGGAAGATGAGCGATCACCTGAATTCTTAAATATGGGGCATACTGATGAGATTTTCCAGGGTGACGGGAAGCAATTCTCCTTAAGACAACGTTTAAACAGTTTTGTAAGTATGGGCACAAGCTCTTGTTGAAGTCTTTTGAGTACTATAATTGGAATACCATCAGAGCCGGTTGCTTTACTGGAATCAAGGTTTTTGATTAGCTTGGCAACCTCATGCACAGATATTTGTATATCACATAGCATGTTTTCTGATACAGGACGAAATACTGGAGGTTGGCAGCCTTGGTTGCAAAGGTTAGAATTAGCTGCAAAGTTCTTGGCAAAGAGCTTGGCTTTGTCTGATGCTGACGAAATTACCTCAGGTCCATTTATGAGAGTTGGGATAGAGCACACGCTTCTGTTCAGGATTCTGTTTGCTATTTGCCAAAACTGGTGGGAACCAAGCTGCTGCTCAGCTACTTTAAAACTTCAACATTGACTGTTCACTGGGAGCCCAGTGCATGTAGATCATGCCCATGCAGTCCCAAAAAATGAATCCTTATAAATTTTTGGGTGGATTTGTTCTGTCTGGTCTTCTCGAGTCTGGGAGAGCCAACATGCTTCCAGTGAGAAGCAGTAGATAGAGATTTCATTGCAGGTCATTAGAGCATCAAGAACTGCGGGATCTGAATTGATCAGCTTGATCATCTTCCTGCTGTCATGACAACGTCTTTCTTTCCGATTTTTTTTTTCTGAGCACTTTTGGTACAGTTGGCATAAATATTCCACATCTTCAGTTCCTTGCAAATAATTGTGTGTACAGTTCCCACACTGACATCAAACTGTGTACTTATTGTTTCTATAGATACACGATGGTCCTTATTTATGACATTCTTTATTTGGCTAATCAACTCTGTTGTTCTGACTTCCTTACCTCTCCCCACTTCATCATCCCTCACAGACTCTCCACCTTCCTTGAATGTCTTATGCCACTCAAAAACTGATGCTCGATTCATGCAAGATGATCCAAAAGCAGTCTAAAGCATTCCATACGTTTCTGTGGCATTTTTTCCAAGTTTAAAACAGAATTTTACTGCAAATCGTTCTTCTAAAGTGTCCTCATATCCAGATTGCATTTTTGAAATTCACCAGCTTTGACAATCAGGCTTTAGTAGGGTGTATTTCAATTCCTTCTGTAGCTGTTTATTTGAACCTGAAATTATAAAAATTGGTCAGTCATCTCATAAGATGTATAGCAATAACATACTGAAATTTCAAGAGTCTACGACAATTTTAAATACTTGCACAAAAAAGGTCTGGAAACGTATTTAATGCACCTTGTATATTTAAAATATTGTACTCATAAAAATATACTTGTGAATTTGCTTCAGAAAATGTTACAAAGTGGATAAGGATCACTGTAGTGTTAGTAAAACGATTAACCCCGAAGTTATGAATAATGTGTGTTGACAAAATCAATTATAAAATGTAATTTTTTTGCTAGTGGTATAATAGTGAAATCATAATTATAAACAAGAACAGTTGGAAGTCTTCACATCGTGGAAATTGATTTTGAGTGTAGCTTCCTAATGATTTATTATATGAAAATTTATTTTTAAAAATTCTTCAAAATGAACACTATTGTAGTACACATCTTGCTTTCAGATTTGTTCAAAGTACCAATCCTTTTGAATCGAAAAAATTTTGACAACCTTTTATCAATTTATTGAAAGACGCAAATCAATGACACTTTATACAGCGTTGTATTGATTGGAATAGCCTGTAGTCAGATGGAGCAATGTTTGGATTATAGGATGGATGTGGTAGAACGTCCATACTATGCAATTCTTTAATCTTTCTGCAGATTCTTTTTGGTGCTATGCAGTTTTGCATGAAAGCTGTTTTGTTTTTAGTCTTTGCCTTTTCCTAAACCGATTTTCTGGTATAAACAGAAGCATGTTGAAGAATTTAAAGTTCTTACATTTTTTTTTTTTTTTTTTTTTTTTTTTTTACAAGCATGATTAGGTAAAACTGATAATACAAATATTTATTCATATTTGAAAGGTCAGACTTTCTACGCCATTTGGTATTATCAAGCATTCGCACGCCGCCTGATCACAATCGTTCTAAAGATCATTCTGGCCAGTCAAGAATTCTAGAGCATGTCCTGGGGTTAGTTTAAAAATACACGTCTACATTTTTGTATACAATAATGAAAAACTGCTCTATCTTATACTGGAAGGAAGAGGAATGCAGCTTATAATTTATTCTCTCTTTCTTTATCTTTCTCTCTTTCCTCTTCATTTTTTTCTCTCCTTTCTCTCTCTTTTTCCCTCCTCTCTCTCTCTCTCTCTCTCTTTTCCCTCCTCTCTCTCTCTTTTCCCTCCTCTCTCTCTCTTTTCCCTCCTCTCTCTCTCTTTCCCTCCTCTCTCTCTCTTTTCCCTCCTCTCTCTCTCTTTTCCCACCTCTCTCTCTCTTTTCCCTCCTCTCTTCTCTCCTCTTTCCCTCCTCTCTCTCTCTCTTTTCCCTCCTCTCTCTCTCTCTTTTCCCTCCTCTCTCTCTCTCTTTTCCCTCCTCTCTCTCTCTCTTTTCCCTCCTCTCTCTTTCCCCTCTCTCTCTTTTCCCTCCTCTCTCTCTTTTCCCTCCTCTCTCTCTTTTCCCTCCTCTCTCTCTTTCCCTCCTCTCTCTCTTTCCCTCCTCTCTCTCTTTTCCCTCCTCTCTCTCTTTTCCCTCCTCTCTCTCTTTTCCCTCCTCTCTCTCTTTTCCCTCCTCTCTCTCTCTTTTCCCTCCTCTCTCTCTTTTCCCTCCTCTCTCTCTTTTCCCTCCTCTCTCTCTTTTCCCTCCTCTCTCTCTCTTTTCCCTCCTCTCTCTCTTTTCCCTCCTCTCTCTCTTTCCCTCCTCTCTCTCTTTTCCCTCCTCTCTCTCTTTTCCCTCCTCTCTCTCTCTTTTTCCCTCCTCTCTCTCTCTTTTCCCTCCTCTCTCTCTCTTTTCCCTCCTCTCTCTCTCTTTTCCCTCCTCTCTCTCTCTTTTCCCTCCTCTCTCTCTCTTTTCCCTCCTCTCTCTCTCTTTTCCCTCCTCTCTCTCTCTTTTCCCCTCCTCTCTCTCTCTTTTCCCTCCTCTCTCTCTCTTTTCCCTCCTCTCTCTCTCTTTTCCCTCCTCTCTCTCTCTTTTCCCTCCTCTCTCTCTCTTTTTTCCCTCCTCTCTCTCTCTCTGTCTCTCTCTTTTCTCTCCTCTCTCTCTTTTCTCTCCCCTCTCTCTCTTTTCTCTCCCCTCTCTCCTCTCTTTTCTCTCCTCTCTCTCTCTCTTTTCTCTCCTCTCTCTCTCTCTCTCTTTCTCTCCTCTCTCTCTCTCTCTCTTTTCTCTCCTCTCTCTCTCTCTCTTTTCTCTCCTCTCTCTCTCTCTTTTCTCTCCTCTCTCTCTCTTTTCTCTCCTCTCTCTCTCTCTTTTCTCTCCTCTCTCTCTCTCTCTCTTTCTCTCCTCTCTCTCTCTTTTCTCTCCTCTCTCTCTCTTTTCTCTCCTCTCTCTCTCTTTTCTCTCCTCTCTCTCTCTTTTCTCTCCTCTCTCTCTCTTTTCTCTCCTCTCTCTCTCTTTTCTCTCCTCTCTCTCTCTCTCTTTTCTCTCCTCTCTCTCTCTTTTCTCTCCTCTCTCTCTCTTTTCTCTCCTCTCTCTCTCTTTTCTCTTTCTCTCTCTCTCTTCTTTCTTTCTCTCTCTCTCTCTTCTTTCTTTCTCTCTCTCTCTCCTCTTTCTTTCTCTCTCTCTCTCCTCTTTCTTTCTCTCTCTCTCTCTCTCTTCTTTCTTCTCTCTCTCCTCTTCTTTCTTTCTCTCTCTCTCTCTCTT